>NC_086444.1:1075009745-1075343745 GCF_028390025.1 Pseudophryne corroboree
CATTTTCTAATGCACAATTCTGTACAGCAAAAACGCTGTTTTGGACAATGAAGTCATTTGTATAACAGAAAGATTTCTCTTATACAGTAGCACAGCAGCCAATGATAACCAAGATTATAACTAAGGCTGATGACAAAATTGCAGGCAAACAGTTGTACTTACTGTACATGTACTTACCTACCAAAATGTATATTCACTGAAAATGTCATGAAATTGAATTTGCTGTACTACAGTTAGGTTCTTCTTTCTTTTTTCCCCCAGGTAAATCAAGTATCATAAAATAAAAGTCACAGCAATGGATCAATTTGATTCAGACTTCTATCAATCAGATTATATTATTGAGGACACTGGTGAAGGACCTTATCTTAGTGGGAGAAGCAGCGTATCTGGGGGAAACATGTGCGTAAGCTGTAAACAGGGTGTAACTGCCTTCACACCAAAAATGATAGGGTAACGAATTTAAGACTGGGTTGTTAACAAATGCCACAGTGAATAATAGCTGTTTAATAATTCTACGTATTGTCTGATTATGTAGGCCAAGAGAGGCAGAATTTATGCAGACGGGAATGATATCATCTCCTTTGGAGCAAACAGGGTACGTTTATGAAGAACAGTCATATAACTCGTTTTATAAATTCCAGAAGAGTGACAGCTTCGAAGAGGAACTGCCATTGTTGGAAGGTACAGTTGCTGGCTGTAACTGTACATGTATGTATATAATACATTTGAAGCTATTTTCCATTACAGTGGATGACACATTGCTTTATGGATGTTTCTCTTGCCTCCATACATAATTTTTCATGGAATTCTTAGTTATGGGATATTGGATTGGAGGCGTTACAGCAACAGAAGCTAGAGGGTCAAATATGTAAAACCAGACTGGTGGACCCAGCTGGCGAGTTACATTTATTGTGTTTTTAGTTTTCACTGTCTTAAAACACTTTCATGCGATCGTTGTCATAGAGGACATCATAGTTTATACATTTATAAATTTCCCTATACATATATACTAGCTTAGTTAAAAACCTCAGTAAAAAGATAACGTTAACTACTGTAAATAATTTTCATGGATCAGCCGGGGATGAAGATTTATGTTCCAGATATGTGTATGTGTGTGTATATTAGTGATGTGCACCGGACATTTTACGGGTTTTGTGTTTTGGTTTTGGATTCGGTTCCACGGCCGTGTTTTGGATTCGGACGCGTTTTGGCAAAACCTCTCTGAAAATTTTTTGTCGGATTCGGTTGTGTTTTGGATTCGGGTGTTTTCTTACAAAAACCCCTCAAAAACAGCTTAAATCATAGAATTTGGGGGTCATTTTGATCCCATAGTATTATTAACCTCAATAACCATAATTTCCACTCATTTCCAGTCTATTCTGAACACCTCACACCTCACAATATTATTTTTAGTCCTAAAATTTGCACCGAGGTCGCTGGATGACTAAGCTAAGCGACGCAAGTGGCCGACACAAACAACTGGCCCATCTAGGAGTGGCACTGCAGTGTCAGACAGGATGGCAGATTTAAAAAATAGTCCCCAAACTGCACATGATGCAAAGAAAAAAAGAGGCGCAATGAGGTAGCTGTGTGACTAAGCTAAGCGACCCAAGTGGCCGACACAAACACCTGGCCCACCTAGGAGTGGCACTGCAGTGTTAGACAGGATGGCACTTCAAAAAATAGTCCCCAAACAGCACATGATGCAAAGAAAAAAAGAGGCGCAATGAGGTAGCTGTGTGACTAAGCTAAGCGACCCAAGTGGCCGACACAAACACCTGGCCCATCTAGGAGTGGCACTGCAGTGTCAGACAGGATGGCAGATTAAAAAAATAGTCCCCAAACAGCACATGATGCAAAGAAAAAAAGAGGCGCAATGAGGTAGCTGTGTGACTAAGCTAAGCGACCCAAGTGGCCGACACAAACACCTGGCCCATCTAGGAGTGGCACTGCAGTGTCAGACAGGATGGCAGATTAAAAAAATAGTCCCCAAACAGCACATGATGCAAAGAAAAAAAGAGACGCAATGAGGTAGCTGTGTGACTAAGCTAAGCGACCCAAGTGGCCGACACAAACACCTGGCCCATCTAGGAGTGGCACTGCAGTGTCAGACAGGATGGCAGATTTAAAAAATAGTCCCCAAACAGCACATGATGCAAAGAAAAAAAGAGACGCAATGAGGTAGCTGTTTGACTAAGCTAAGCGACCCAAGTGGCCGACACAAACACCTGGCCCATCTAGGAGTGGCACTGCAGTGTCAGACAGGATGACAGATTAAAAAAATAGTCCCCAAACAGCACATGATGCAAAGAAAAATGAAAGAAAAAGAGGTGCAAGATGGAATTGTCCTTGGGCCCTCCCACCCACCCTTATGTTGTATAAACAGGACATGCACACTTTAACAAACCCATCATTTCAGCGACAGGGTCTGCCACACGACTGTGACTGAAATGACTGGTTGGTTTGGGCCCCCACCAAAAAAGAAGCAATCAATCTCTCCTTGCACAAACTGGCTCTACAGAGGCAAGATGTCCACCTCCTCCTCATCCTCCGATTCCTCACCCCTTTCACTGTATACATCCCCCTCCTCACAGATTATTAATTCGTCCCCACTAAAATCCACCAACTCAGGTCCCTGTGTACTTTCTGGAGGCAATTGCTAATGAATGTCTCCACGGAGGAATTGATTATAATTCATTTTGATGAACATCATCTTCTCCACATTTTCTGGAAGTAACCTCGTACGTCGATTGCTGACAAGGTGAGCGGCTGCACTAAACACTCTTTCGGAGTATACACTGGAGGGGGGGCAACTTAGGTAAAATAAAGCCAGTTTCTGCAAGGGCCTCCAAATTGCCTCTTTTTCCTGCCAGTATACGTACGGACTGTCTGACGTGCCTACTTGGATGCGGTCACTCATATAATCCTCCACCATTCTTTCAATGGTGACAGAATCATATGCAGTAACAGTAGACTACATGTCAGTAATCGTTGGCAGGTCCTTCAGTACGGACCAGATGTCGGCACTCGCTCCAGACTGCCCTGCATCACTGCCAGCGGGTGGGCTCGGAATTCTTAGCCTTTTCCTCGCAGCCCCAGTTGTGGGAGAATGTGAAGGAGGAGCTGTTGACGGGTCACGTTCCGCTTGACTTGACAATTTTCTCACCAGCAGGTCTTTGAACCTCTGCAGACTTGTGTCTGCCAGAAAGAGAGATACAACATAGGTTTTAAATCTAGGATCGAGCACGGTGGCCAAAATGTAGTGCTCTGATTTCAACAGATTGACCACCCGTGAATCTTGGTTAAGCGAATTAAGAGCTCCATCCACAAGTCCCACATGCCTAGCGGAATCGCTGTGTATTAGCTCCGCCTTCAATCTCTCCAGCTTCTTCTGCAAAAGCACGATGAGGGGAATGACCTGACTCAGGCTGGCAGTGTCTGAACTGACTTCACGTGTGGCACGTGTGGCAAGTTCTCCACTGCGCTTGAGTCAGGTGCATTCCCCCTCCTTTGCCTATATCGTAGGTAGCTGTATAGGCTTGAATGGCCTTTTGCTGCTCCTCCATCCTCTGAAGCATATAGAGGGTTGAATTCCACCTCGTTACCACCTCTTGCTTCAGATGATGGCAGGGCAGGTTCAGGACTGTTTGCTGGTGCTCCAGTCTTCGGCACGCGGTGGCTGAATGCCAAAAGTGGCCCGCAATTCTTCGGGCCACAGACAGCATCTCTTGCACGCCCTTGTCATTTTTCAAATAATTCTGCACCACCAAATTCAATGTATGTGCAAAACATGGGACGTGCTGGAATTTGCCCAGATGTAATGCACGCACAATATTGGTGGCGTTGTCCGATGTCACAAATCCCCAGGAGAGTCCAATTGGGGTAAGCCATTCTGCGATGATGTTCCTCAGTTTCTGTAAGAGGTTGTCAGCTGTGTGCCTCTTATGGAAAGCGGTGATACAAAGCGTAGCCTGCCTAGGAACGAGTTGGCGTTTGCGAGATGCTGCTACTGGTGCCGCCGCTGCTGTTCTTGCTGCGGGAGGCAATACATCTACCCAGTGGGCTGTCACAGTCATATAGTCCTGAGTCTGCCCTGCTCCACTTGTCCACATGTCCATGGTTAAGTGGACATTGGGTACAACTGCATTTTTTAGGACACTTGTGACTCTTTTTCTGACGTCTGTGTACATTTTCGGTATAGCCTGCCTAGGTAAGTGGAACCTAGATGGTATTTGGTACCGGGGACACAGTACCTCAAGCAATTCTCTAGTTCCCTGTGAATTAACGGTGGATACCGCAAACACGTTTTTCACAACCCAGGCTGCCAAGGCCTGAGTTATCCGCTTTGCAGCAGGATGACTGCTGTGATATTTCATCTTCCTCGCAAAGGACTGTTGGACAGTCAATTGCTTACTGGAAGTAGTACAAGTGGTCTTCTGACTTCCCCTCTGGGATGACGATAGACTCCCAGCAGCAACAACAGCAGCGCCAGCAGCAGTAGGCGTTACACTCAAGGATGCATCGGAGGAATCCCAGGCAGGAGACGACTCGTCAGACTTGACAGTGACATGGCCTGCAGGTCTATTGGCTTTCCTGTATAAGGAGGAAATTGACACCGAGGGAGTTGGTGGTGTGGTTTGCAGGAGCTTGGTTACAAGAGGAAGGGATTTAGTTGGCAGTGGACTACTTCCGCTGTCACCCAAAGTTTTTGAACTTGTCAGTGATGAATGCGCTCCAGGTGACGTATAAGGGAGGATGTTCCTAGGTGGTTAACGTCCTTACCCCTACTTATTACAGCTTGACAAAGGCAACACATGGCTTGATACCAGTTGTCCGCATTTCTGTTGAAATAATTCCACACCGAAGAGGTGATTTTTTTTTGTAATTTGACCAGGCATGTCAATGGCCATATTCGTCCCACGGACAATAGGTGTCTCCCCGGGTGCCTGATTTAAACAAACCACCTCACCATCAGAATCCTCCTTGTCAATTTCCTCCCCAGCGCCAGCAACACCCATATCCTCATCCTGGTGTACTTCAACAGTGACATCTTCAATTTGACTATCAGGAACTGGACTGCGGGTGCTCCTTCCAGCACTTGCAGGGGGCATGCAAATGGTGTAAGGCGCCACCTCTTCCCGTCCAGTGTTGGGAAGGTCAGGCATCTCAATCGACACAATTGGACTCTCCTTGGGGATTTGTGATTTAGAAGAACGCACAGTTCTTTGCTGTGCTTTTGCCATCTTAACTCTTTTAAGTTTTCTAGCAGGAGGATGAGTGCTTCCATCCTCATGTGAAGCTGAACCACTAGCCATGAACATAGGACAGGGCCTCAGCCATTCCTTGCCACTCCGTGTCGTAAATGGCATATTGGCAAGTTTACGCTTCTCATCAGATGCTTTTAATTTTGATTTGTGGGTCATTTTAATGAAATTTTGTTTTTTTTATTTTACATGCTCTCTACTATGACATTGGGCATCGGCCTTGGCAGACGGCGTTGATGGCATTTCATCGTCTCGGCCATGACTAGTGACAGCAGCTTCAGCACGAGGTGGAAGTGGATCTTGATCTTTCCCTATTTTACCCTCCACATTTTGTTCTCCATTTTTTAATGTGTGGAATTATATGCCAGTAATATATCAATAGCAATGGCCTACTACTATATATACTGCACACGACAACTACAATGCACCACAGTTATGGATGGATAGTATACTTGATGACACAGAGGTAGGTAGAGCAGTGGCCTACTGTACCGTACTGCTATATATTATATACTGGCAGTCAGCAAAATTATGCACTGTCCTCCTACTATATATACACACCGCACCACTTAAATGCACCACAGGGATGGATGGATAGTATACTTGACGACACAGGGGTAGGTAGAGCAGTGGCCTACTGTACCGTACTGCTATATATTATATACTGGTGGTCAGCAAAATTCTTCACTGTCCTCCTACTATATATACACTGCACCTCTTAAATGCACCACAGGGATGGATGGATAGTATACTTGACGACACAGAGGTAGGTAGAGCAGTGGCCTACTGTACTGTACTGCTATATATTATATACTGGTGGTCAGCAAAATTATGCACTGTCCTTCTACTATATATACACCGCACAACAACTAAAATGCACCACAGGTATGGATGGATAGTATACTTGACGACACAGAGGTAGGTAGAGCAGTGGCCTACTGTACCGTACTGCTATATATTATATACTGGTGGTCAGCAAAATTATGCACTGTCCTTCTACTATATATACACCGCACAACAACTAAAATGCACCACAGGTATGGATGGATAGTATACTTGACGACACAGAGGTAGGTAGAGCAGTGGCCTACTGTACCGTACTGCTATATATTATATACTGGCGGTCAGCAAAATTATGCACTGTCCTCCTACTATATATACAATGCACCACTTAAATGCACCACAGGGATGGATGGATAGTATTCTTGACGACACAGAGGTAGGTAGAGCAGTGGCCTACTGTACCGTACTGCTATATATTATATACTGGTAGTCAGCAAAATTATGCACTGCCCTCCTACTATATATACACCGCACCACTTTTAAATGCACCACAGGGATGGATGGATAGTATACTTGACGACACAGAGGTAGGTAGAGCAGTGGCCTACTATACCGTACTGCTATATATTATATACTGGTAGTCAGCAAAATTATGCACTGTCCTACTATATATACACCGCACCACTTAAATGCACCACAGGGATGGATGGATAGTATACTTGACGACACAGAGGTAGGAAGAGCAGTGGCCTACTGTACCGTACTGCTATATATTATATACTGGTGGTCAGCAAAATTATGCACTGTCCTACTACTGTGCACAACAACTAAAATGCACCACAGGTATGGATGGATAGTATACTTGACGACACAGAGGTAGGTAGAGCAGTGGACTACTGTACCATACTGCTATACTGGTGGTCACTGGTCAGCAAAATTCTGCACTGTCCTGTCCTCCTATACTACAATGCAGCACAGATATGGAGCGTTTTTCAGGCAGAGAACGTAGATATTTTCAGCACACTCAGCACAGATATTTGCAAGCACACTAAGCCCATATACTTGCAGCACACTGAGCACAGATATTTGCAGCACACTGAACACAACTGAGAGGACGCTGCACGTCCTCTCCCTATCATCTCCAATGCACGAGTGAAAATGGCGGTGACGCGCGGCTCGTTATATAGGATACGAATCTCGCGAGAATCCGACAGCGGGATGATGATGTTCGGGCGCGCTCGGGTTAACCGAGCAAGGCAGGAGGATCAGAGTCTGCCTCGGACCCGTGTAAAATGGGTGAAGTTCGGGGGGGTTCGGATTCCGAGGAACCGAACCCGCTCATCACTAGTGTATATAGTGTATATATATATATATATATATTGGTTAGCTACTTTCATTCAGCATTTCATGAATGCCTTGAAAACGGTGCTTGCAGCTCCGAAACATCGGCCTTGCGTAGGCATTCTGTAATTCTTTTATATGCTTCAGTAAAAACTTCTATTTAAATTTGAGTGCCGCAGTCTCCACGTTTGCTATATATATATATATATATATATATATATATATATAGAGAGAGAGATTTATCTATCTACATATATAATTGTCTGTCCGCTTAGTTCCGTTGTAACAACAAAGTGAGTTTACATATGTATTAATTTGATGGTAGTTAGTACTCACTACACCAGTATTGGTAGTCCTTGCGACACAAAGTTGATAATGCAGACCCACTCCGTATCACCCTTTACACGGGTGAAGAGGCTGTGAGCGGCACGGTCTGCTATGAGCTGTTCCCCGTCGTGCAGTGCAATGTGGATGCGCAAAGCTACTGTCTCGTACTCCCAGCACGGGTTTGGTTTGTAACAGCAGCACAGTGTCTGGACTTAGCAGGAATGGGGAGGAACAGATGGTGCAGTCTCTCCACGATGTTAATTTAAAATTTACCGGCAATTGGTGGACCATCAGCTATTGGAGGTAATATCTTCTTCTGTGAGCACTGCAGGTATCAGCGATCCCTCTCTCTGTGCCTTCAACGCGTTTCTCCGCACACCGGGCAGCTTTTTCAAGAGGCAGAGATACTATATATATATATATATATATATATATATATATATAAATCCACAACAGAGGAGCACTTGGGACCGAAACGTCGATACACCCCCTTCTATTATGATCTATTGAAAATAAAGAAAAACTGCTTTGAAGACTGGTGAGTGCTCCTCTGTTGTGGATTTACATTGGAAATTGATGGGTTATTATCTATCATTATATAGAAGTCACCCCAACATACACTTAAAAGGCCAGAGTGTGGACTGCTTGGAAATTATATATATATATATATATATATATATATATAAACACACAGGGACGAATTGGCCAATGAGGTTCCCGGGAGGCCGACTGCACTGTGGGGCCGATTGCCGCATGTGGCTCCGCCCCCCATATAGCGCGTCACTCAGCACTATATCTGGCAGCTACCAGAACCTATCAGAGGCCGCAGCTTGGGGGAGCTCTGACACTGGATAGTCTGTCATCTGACGTGACAGAGCTCCTCCAGTCACCAGTAACAGTTCCCGGCAGCCCCACAGTGGTGCACACAGGTCTCCTCTCCTGCTCTCTCTGCTACACTCCCGACCACTTCTCACACACACTCCAGCCTCATCTACTCCCTCCCCTACCCGCGATGCCCCCCCACCCCCACCCGCGGCACCCTCTACCTCCACTCGCGGCACCCCCTCCCCCACCTGCGGCACCCCCCTCTCCCAGCCGCGACACCCCCCATCGCCCACTCGCGGCACCCCCCTTCCCCACCCGTGGCACCCCCACACCCACCTGCAGTATAATGTGATTAATGTATGTCGATGTGCGCTGTAATGTGACGCTGCTATGCGCTGTAATGTGACGCCGCTATGCGCTGCAATGTGATGCCGCTATGCACTGTAATGTGAGTAACGGTTGTTGCTGTGCACTGTGATGTGATGCCGCTGTGCGCTGTAATGTGAGTAATGGTTGTCGCTGTGCACTATAATGTGAGTAACAGTTGTCGCTGTGCGCTGTAATGTGATGCCCCTGTGCACTGTAATGTGACAGTACTATGCGCTGTAACTGTAATGTGATGCCGCTGTGAGCTGTTATGTGAGTAACAGTTGCCGCTGTGCGCTGTAATGTGAGTAGCGGTTGTTGCTGTGCGCTGTAATGTGACGCCGCTGTGCGCTGTAATGTGAGTAACGTATGTCAATGTGCGCTGTAATGTGATGCTGCTGTGTGCTGTAATGTGAGTAACGTATGTCGATGTGCGCTGTAATGTGACACCGCTGTGCGCTATAATGTGATGCCGCTGTGTGTTGTAATGTGAGTAACGGTAGTTGATGAGTGCTGTAATGTGATGCTGTTGTGCGCTGTAATGTAACAGTTGTTGCTGTGCGCTGTAATGTGATGCCACTGTGCGCTGTAATGTGAGTACTGGTTGTCGCTGTGCGCTGTAATGTGATGCCGCTGTGCGCTGTAATGTGAGTAAAGGTTGTCACTGTGCGCTGTAATGTGACACCGCTGGCACTGAAATGTGAGTAACGTATGTCGATGTGCGCTGTAATGTGACGCTGCTGTGTGCTGTAATGTGAGTAATGGTTCTCGCTGTGCGCTGTAATGTGATGCCGCTGTGCGCTGTAATGTGACACCACTGTGCACTGTAATGTGAGCAAAGGTTGTCGCTGTGCACTTTAATGTGATGCGCTGTGCGCTTTAATGTGAAGCACTGTGTGCTGTAATGTGAATAATGTGACACCACTGTGTTCTGTAATGTGAACAACGGACATCGCTGTGTTCTGCAATGTGATGCCGCTGTGCGTTGTAATGTGACGCCGCTGTGTGCTGTGATGTGATGCTGCTGTGTGCTGTAATGTGAGTAATGGTTGTCGCTATGCACTTTAATGTGATGCACTATGTGCTTTAATGTGACGCACTGTGTGCTGTAATGTGACGCACTGTGCGCTCTAATGTGACGCACTGTGTACTATAATGTGAATGATGTGACGCGCTGTGCGCTGTAATGTGGTGCCACTGTGCGCTGTAATGTGAGTAACAGTTGTCGCTGTGCGCTGTAATGTGAGTAATGGTTGTCGCTGTGCGCTGTAATGTGATGCCGCTGTGCGCTGTAATGTAACGGTTGTCACTGTGCGCTATATTGTGACGCCGCTGGTGATGTAATGTGAGTAACGTATGTTGATGTGCGCTGTAATGTGACGCCGCTTTGTGTTGTAATGTGACGCCGCTGTGTGCTGTAATGTGAGTAACGGTTGTTGCTGTGCGCTGTAATGTGACTCCGCTGTGCGCTGTAATGTGACACCACTGTGCACTGTAATGTGAGCAACGGTTGTCGCTGTGCACTTTAATGTGATGCGCTGTGCACTTTAATGTGACGCACTGTGTGCTGTAATGTGAATAATGTGACACCACTGTGTTCTGTAATGTGAACAACGGACATCGCTGTGTTCTGTAATGTGACGCTGCTGTGTGCTGTGATGTGATGCTGCTGTGTGCTGTAATGTGAGTAATGGTTGTCGCTATGCACTTTAATGTGATGCACTATGTGCTTTAATGTGACGCACTGTGTGCTGTAATGTGACGCACTGTGCGCTCTAATGTGACGCACTGTGTACTTTAATGTGAATGATGTGACGCGCTGTGCGCTGTAATGTGGTGGCGCTGTAATGTGAGTAACAGTTGTCGCTGTGCGCTGTAATGTGAGTAATGGTTGTCGCTGTGCGCTGTAATGTGATGCCGCTGTGCGCTGTAATGTAACGGTTGTCACTGTGCGCTATATTGTGACGCTGCTGGTGATGTAATGTGAGTAACGTATGTTGATGTGCGCTGTAATGTGAGTAACGTATGTCAATGTGCGCTGTAATGTGATGCTGCTGTGCGCTGTAATGTGAGTAACGTATGTCGATGTGCGCTGTAATGTGACACCGCTGTGCGCTATAATGTGATGCCGCTGTGTGTTGTAATGTGAGTAACGGTAGTTGATGAGTGCTGTAATGTGATGCTGCTGTGCGCTGTAATGTAACAATTGTTGCTGTGCGCTGTAATGTGATGCCACTGTGCGCTGTAATGTGAGTACTGGTTGTCGCTGTGCGCTGTAATGTGATGCCGCTGTGCGCTGTAATGTGAGTAAAGGTTGTCACTGTGCGCTGTAATGTGACACCGCTGGCACTGAAATGTGAGTAACGTATGTCGATGTGCGCTGTAATGTGACGCTGCTGTGTGCTGTAATGTGAGTAATGGTTGTCGCTGTGCGCTGTAATGTGATGCCGCTGTGCGCTGTAATGTGACACCACTGTGCACTGTAATGTGAGCAACGGTTGTCGCTGTGCACTTTAATGTGATGCGCTGTGCGCTTTAATGTGACGCACTGTGTGCTGTAATGTGAATAATGTGACACCACTGTGTTCTGTAATGTGAACAACGGACATCGCTGTGTTCTGCAATGTGATGCCCCTGTGCGTTGTAATGTGACGCCGCTGTGTGCTGTGATGTGATGCTGCTGTGTGCTGTAATGTGAGTAATGGTTGTCGCTATGCACTTTAATGTGATGCACTATGTGCTTTAATGTGACGCACTGTGTGCTGTAATGTGACGCACTATGCGCTCTAATGTGACGCACTGTGTACTATAATGTGAATGATGTGACGCGCTGTGCGCTGTAATGTGGTGCCACTGTGCGCTGTAATGTGAGTAACAGTTGTCGCTGTGCGCTGTAATGTGAGTAATGGTTGTCGCTGTGCGCTGTAATGTGATGCAGCTGTGCGCTGTAATGTAACGGTTGTCACTGTGCGCTATATTGTGACGCCGCTGGTGATGTAATGTGAGTAACGTATGTTGATGTGCGCTGTAATGTGACGCCGCTTTGTGTTGTAATGTGACGCCGCTGTGTGCTGTAATGTGAGTAACGGTTGTTGCTGTGGGCTGTAATGTGACTCCGCTGTGCGCTGTAATGTGACACCACTGTGCGCTGTAATGTGAGCAACGGTTGTCGCTGTGCACTTTAATGTGATGCGCTGTGCGCTTTAATGTGACACACTGTGTGCTGTAATGTGAATAATGTGACACCACTGTGTTCTGTAATGTGAACAACGGACATCGCTGTGTTCTGTAATGTGATGCCGCTGTGCGTTGTAATGTGACGCCGCTGTGTGCTGTGATGTGATGCTGCTGTGTGCTGTAATGTGAGTAACGGTTGTCGCTGTGCACTTAAATGTGGTGCGCTGTGCAATTTAATGTGACGCACTGTGTGCTGTAATGTGACGCACTGTGCGCTCTAATGTGACGCACTGTGTGCTATAATGTGAATGATGTGACACCACTGTGTTCTGTAATGTGAACAACGGACATCGCTGTGTGCTGTAATGTGATGCCGCTGTACGTTGTGTAATGAGACGCTGCTGTGTGCTGTGACGTGATGCTGCTGTGTGCTGTAATGTGAGTAACGGACATCGTTGGGCGTTGTAATGTGATGCTGCTGTGTGTTGTAATGTGACGCCGCTGTGCGCTGTTATGTGAGTAACGGACATCGCTGTGTGCTGTAATGTGACGCGGCTGTGCACTGTAATATGACGCCGCTGTGTGCTGTAATGTGATGCTGCTGTGCACTGTAATGTTACGCTGCTGTGCGCTGTAATATGAGTAATGGACATCACTGGGCATTGTAATGTGACGCCGCTGTGTGCTGTAATGTGACGCCACTGTGCACTATAATGTGATGCGATGTGCGCTGTAATGTGAATAATGTGACACCGCTGTGTGCTGTAATGTGAACAGTGGACGCCGCTGTGCGCTATAATGTGAGTAACGGACGTCGCTGGGTTCTGTAATGTGAGTAACGGACAACGCTGCATGGTGTAATGTAACAGACAACGCTGAGCGGTGTAATATGAGTAACGGATGCCGCTGTGACGCCCTGTGCGTTGTACTGTGAATAATGTGACACCGCTATGTGCTGTAATGTGAGCAGTGGACGCCGCTGTGTGCTGTAATGTGACTCGCTGTGCGCTGTAATGTGAATAATGTGACGCAGCTGTGTGCTGTAATGTGAGTAAGGGATGCCACTGGGCATTGTAATGTGAGTAACGGACACTGCTGTGACGCACTGTACGCTGTAATGTGAATAATGTGACACCGCTGTGTGCTGTAATGTGGTGATGTGAACAGTGGACGCCTCTGTGTGGTATAATGTGAGTAACGGAGACCGCTGGGTGGTGTAATGTGAGTAACGGATGCTGCTGGGTGGTCAAATGTGAGTATTAGATGCCGCTGGGCATTGTAATGTGAGTAACAGACATCACTGGGTTCTGTAATGTGAGTAACAGACAACGCTGGGCAGTGTAATGTGAGTAACAGACAACGCTGAGCGGTGTAATATGAGTATCAGATGCCGCTGGGCATTGTAATGTGAGTAACGGATGTCGCTGGGTTCTGTAATGTGAGTAACGGACAACGCTGGGCGGTGTGATGTGAGTAACAGACAATGCTGAGCAGTGTAATATGAGTAACGGATGCCGCTGTGTGGTGCAATGCGAGTAATGGACGATGCTGTGGCGCGCTGTTCACTGTAATGTGAATAATGTGACACCGCTGTGTGATGTAATGTGAATAGTGGATGCCGCTGTGCGGTATAATCTGAGTAACGGACGTCGCTGGGTGCTGTAATGTGAGTAACGGACAACGCTGGGCAGTGTAATGTGAGTAACGGATGTTGCTGGACATTGTAATGTGAGTAATGGACAGTGCTGCAAGTATGGCGGTACGGGGTGGTACTGCGTAGTGGTAAGAAATTGACAGCCGATGTGCAGTATTGCCGACTGCCATGCTTGCAGCCCGCTGCTGTTTCAGGGAAGGACAGTGCAGCGCGGCCCCTCAGTGGCATGCTCAGTCAGACTCTGGTCTCTCTCCGGCAGCAGCGTGTATCTTCTCAACTAAGGCACCGGTTCGTTAGCCAATCAGAGCTCGCACACCAGCAGCCACGGCTCCTAATTGGCTGCTGGTCCGCGAGTTCTGATTGGCTAACAAACCAGCTCCTCATTTGAGAAGATACACGCCGCCGCTGGAAACCAGAGTCTGACTGATCACTGAGGGACCACGCTGCACTCTCCTCTCCTTCCCTGACACAGCAGCAGTGGGTGAGCAGTGGGTGGAGGGAGGTGGGGGGCGGGGCGGAATATTGATTGTGATATATGTGTATCTGACACTGTGGGACATATGTGTATCTGGCACTGTGGGGCATATGTATATCTGGCACTGTGGGGCATATTTGTATCTGGCACTGGCACATGTGTATATCTGGCACTGTGGGGCATATGTGTATCTGGCACTGTGAGGCATATGTGTATCTGACACTGTGGGGCATATGTGTATCTGGCACTGGGGGCATATGTGTATCTGGCACTGAAGGCATACTTGTATCTGCCACTAGGCAGTGTTATGTGATGCCACTGTATGCTGTAATGTGAATAACAGATGCTGCTGTGCGGTGGAATGTGAATTGGAACTATTCTGTGGCCACAATCCCATATTTTTTGCCACGCACCTTTGGTGTGCCCTGTCAATATTTTGGTTATGTGGTTACCCTGAGGCTGCAACATATGCGTTACCGGATAGGATATCCTATTCATTTCAGCACAGTGAATTACAGGTCATCGGTGCAGAGGAATGCTGGCCATACACTAGGTACGAATACACAAAATTGACACGTAGATCGACCCATTGTATGTTTTGGGTGCGATTACGATGCGATGCGCGTCCTCGTGGGTCACACGTCATATCAACTGATCATGTGTGCCGCATATATGATCAGTCGATCCGGGTGGGGGTCAATTGCGGATCGTATGATAGATCGTAAGGTGCAAAAGCACCTTACGATCTATCGTACACCAGGGAGGTGGCAGGGAAGGTCGGCAGACAACATGCATCTAATGCGAGTCGTACTAATGTATGGCAAGCAGAAGAGTATTTTAGTATAAACTTAATGGGATTCTTCTAGTTTACTTAAAGCAGATTTTATAATACATACACTTACAGTGCAGTGCAGTGCAGGTCTGGAGGCACATGGAAAAAAAAGTTTAAATTCTGAGACACCGTAACGGTGCTGCCCCCGGGGCCCTTTCGTGGCGGAACTGCTCGCAACCCATATTTATGGCCATGTGAACTGATGCCGCCTACTTTAGTGTTGTCTCCACCCACCATTGATTTGGTGTCGCCCAGATGGGGGCCACTTCTAGAATTTTTTCCAGGGACACTTTTAGTTCCCAATCCGCCCCTGTGTATATATATATATATATATATATATATATATATATATATATCTATCTATCTGGAACATAAATCTCAGTGACGTGCAGTGGGGTGAGGCAGGTGAGTCTTTCCTGTCATACTGATGTATAAGTCAGAGTTTTGACTATGTAAAGTATTTGAAAATTACAAAGAATATATTAGAAATATCTTCTTTGTATTAGAGATGAGCAGTTCAGATTTTTAGAAATCCGTACCGCTCTGAACTTCCGGGATCCGAGGCAGTCGAGATGGTGCTCGGATCTGCCCTGGCTGCCTCGAATCCCGACCCGAGGCGAAAAACCACGAGATCCCACTGTCAGATCTTGCAGTTTCAGCTCAAGGGCCGTGTTGGTTCCATGCACGGTGCCAGGGGTTTTTATGCTCAGGGTGTCATGCTCGTTGCCAGGGGTTTCATGCGGTAGGTGTTATGCTTGTTGCCAGGGGTATCATGTGCTGGGTTTCAAGCTTGTTGCCAGGTGGTAATATTCGTAGCCAGGGGTTTCATACACTGGGTGTCATGCTCGTTGCTAGGGGGTAATGCTTGTTGCCAGGGATTTCATGAGCTGGGTATTGTGCTTGTAAACAGGGGGTAATGCTTGTTGCTAGGGCTGTGCTCCCAGTGCCACATATGCCCCCAGTGCCATATATTCCCCCACAGTGCCAGGTACACATATGCTCCCAGTGCCAAATATGCCCCCCCCGGTGCCAGGTACACATATACAGTACCTCCAGTGCCAAATAAGAACCCTGCCCCCCCCCAGTGTCAGGTACACATACACCCCCCAGTGCCAAATATGCTCCCCCAGTGCCAAATATGCCCTCCCCCAGTGCCAAATATGCCCTCCCCCAGTGCCACATTTGCCCCCCCCCCAGTGCTAAATATGCTCCCCCAGCGACAGGAACATACACCCTAAATATGCCCCCCAGTGACAGGTACACTGCCCCCCAGTGCTAAATATGCTCCCCCAGTGCCAGGTACACCCCCCCCACCCCCAGTGCTAATTATGCTCCCCAAATGCCAGGTGCCGGGCACTTCATTTAACAGACACGCCGCTGCCGCCGGAGACCCAGGAGGGACACACAGGGAAGGCACGCACTGTACCCTCCATGTCCCTCCTTCCCAGCAGAAATCAGTGGTGGCGGCTAAGGCGCCCCGCAGCCCTGCGCGCCCCCAAGCATTCGCAGGGGCTATGGGCCCCTAGTTATGCTACTGCTGCCGACACAACCAGCACCCCACACTGCTGACTCAGCTGGAACCCCCACAGTGCCGACACCGCTGACACACCCCACCACTGAGGACACCACCGGCACTCCTACGTTGCCATCACCGCCAGCACTCCAGCAGTACTGACACTGCCGGCACTGAGGACACTGTCAGCACTGCCGACACTGCTGGCACCCCTGCAGTGAGGACACCCCTGGCACTACCCCACTGCCGGCACAGCCAACAGTACCGATTCCGCCAGCAACTCCGCACCGAGGACACTTCCGGCACCCACGCACTGAGGACAACACCATCACTGCTGACACTGCCAGTACCCTGCAATATGGACACTTCCAGCAACTCCACACTCCACACTGAGGGCACTGCCAGCACTGCCAATACTGCTAGCACCACTGCAATGAAGTCACCCCTGGCATACCCGCACTGCTGACACAGCCAACAGTACCAACACCACGAGCAACTCCAAAATGAGGACACAACCGTCACTGCCGACACTGTCAGCACCCCAGCAGTACAGACATTGATGGCAGCCCCACACTGAGGATTCTGCCAGCACCCCTGCACTGCCAACACTGGCATCCCCTGTCACAGCAAGTGCACTATTGGTGTATCCGCCCTGCACTGTATCCTGCATTATATCCGACCCACACTGTATGCCGCACTATATCCATCCCACACTATATCCAACCCACACTGTATCCCGCACTGTATCCAACCAGCAATGTATCCAGCACTGTATTCGACCCAAACTGTATCCCGCGTTGTATCCAACCAACAATGTATCCAGCACTGTATCCGTCCCACACAGTATCCAAACCACACTGTATCCGACCCGCAGTGTATTCTGCACTGTATATGACCTGCAGTGTATGCCGCACTGTATCCAACCCTCACTGTATCTAACCTGCACTGTTTCCGACCCGCACTGTATCCCACACTATATCCAAACAGTAAAATATCCCACACTGTATCCAACCCGCACTGTATCCAACCAGCAATGTATCCAGCACTGTACCCATCCCACACAGTATCCAACCTACACTGTATCTGACCCGCAGTGTATTCTGCACTGTATACGACCTGCAGTGTATGCCGCACTGTATCCAACCCTCACTGTATCTAACCTGCACCGTATCCAACCAGCAATGTATCCAGCAATGTATCCGACCCAAACTGTATCCCACTTTGTTTCCAACCAACAATGTATGCAGCACTGTATCCGTCCCACACAGTATCCAACCCACACTGTATCCGACCCGCAGTGTATTCTGCACTGTATACGACCTGCAGTGTGTGCCGCACTGTATCCAACCCTCACTGTATCTAACCTGCACTGTATCCGACCCGCACTGTATCAAACCCACATAGTATCCACCCTACACTGTATCCTGCACTGTTTCCAACCAGCATTTTATATATCGCACTGTATCCAACCCACACAGTATCCAACTAGCACTGTAACCAACCCACACTGTATTCCGCAATGTATTCAACCTGTCCTGCAATCCACACTGTATACCGCAGTTAAGCCAGCCAGCCTTTGGCCAGTATTGGTGAAAACTGTATTGTGAACTGTGAGGTGGTCAAAATTGAGTGGAAATGACTGGAAATTAATGTTATTGAGATTAATATTACTCTAGGAACAAAAAAAGGCCCACATTACATGATTTTCGTTTTTTTGTGTCAGTTTTTCCCAAAAATCCTAATCCAAAGCCAGTCAAAACGGTTTGGCAAATCCAAACCCAGAGCCGGCCGGCGAATCAGAACCAAATCCAGCAAAAATGGCCCAGCGCACATCCCTACTTTGTATACGTCTAATAATTTTTCAAACTCAGGAGTAAAAAGTCTATGACAGGCCTATCTTTCATACTTACCGACAATCTGGCTGCCCCCTCCGGGAGGAGGCAGCCAGGTCGGAGCAGCGGGGGTGTGGAGATGCGTCTTGATGACGCTTAGGGGCGGGGTTGGGGGCGTGGCTGCACAATCACGTCATCGTGGCCCCGCTCACTGTCTAGCAATGCCGTTAATATTGACATTGCAAGGCAGGGGGCGGAGCCAGGATGACGTGAATCGCGTCATGACTCCCGGACCGCGCACTTTGAGCAGCGCCGCTGGGGGTTATGTAGGTGATGCGGGTGGGTTGCGGGTGGTGGGCACTCGTCCGGGAGACTTGCCTTTTCTTCCGGGGGCCGGGAGCGCCACCCGATTTTCGGGAGCCTCCCGGCCATTCCGGGAGAGTAGGCAAGTATGCTATCTTTTTTACACAACTCTGATCAAAACTCACCAAAATTCCATCAGTATATAATGCTGTAATTGTGTATAATACCCACATGAACCCTTTGGCTCATAATTTGTGTGTACATCTGGCAATAACCAGTGCCTCCTAAGCCATTTATTTCACTGCAAGTCCCTGATAAATCTTCATCCCCTGCTGATCCATGAAAATTATTTACAGTAGTTAACATTATCCACATGTGGAATGCAGCCAAATAAAGGGCCTGAATCTGAGTCAGAAGTAGCATTGTCAGTGTTTGCATTTTTTGCTGCATTTTCATCTGCAACTCTATCCTAATATTAGTATTAGCCCTTCCCTGGTGTACATCCTTGTGTCTGAATGTATAAGGACTGTGATGACCACTTTAAACGCAACAATCTGGCTTGTTGCATCTTTAGACACAACCATCGAATGCACCAGCTTCATGATAGGTGCAGCACCATCAGGGTATGGCCTACAGCATGACCAATTAAGCATCTGAGGTTGCAACATTTATGTAACACATAAAAAAATGAGAAATGCAGGAGCACACTCTAAATACTAAACGCTGCTAATCACAATAATTATAATAAACTTTGCAAACTCTGTAAAAAAAAAATTAGATGGCGAAAGTGCCAGATTTCACTTACTCTAGCACTTTTTCACACCTATTGTTTTTGTATTTCTTAGCAATGTATTTCGTGTATTTCTTACCAATGTATTTCTTGTATTTCTTTCCAACTCTTTTTAACACCGTAATTATTATTACCTATTACCTATATAACACTCTCAACACTGCTTCTAATGTAACACCTCTTCACACTTACACTGCTACCTCTCACTAGTGTGATACCTGGCTTGTGCTGGCCTGGGGCTCCTGTGCTCTGGAGTTGAACCTTAGGAATGTTAGGGGCCCACCAGATGAGGTCACCTGGTCGCGTTTGGTGGGCCTATATTTTTGCCCAAAATTATGCTAAGCACCTCAATTTTACTCTATATTAGATTGCAGAGTTTATTATAATTATTCAGATTAGCTCAACACATTTCTAATACATTTCTGAGACTCATAAAAAGAGAATGTAATAGATATTATACCAAATGAATGTTGCTGATGGTAAGACAGACAACGGTTGCCTAATTTGATTGAGTCAGAAGCATTCTTTGATAATAATGGGTTGTGTAGAACACTAATAGACTATCTCACCATATGATGTTGTTTTTTAATAATGTTATTTTGTCTATGCACAGCCAGGTGGTAAAATAGCACTTTTATTAACAACACATACTGTACACAGTTCTCAATTGCCCCTAATTTGAAAAAGCAGCCCCAGGTTTCAAGTACTTGTCCCTGGAAATAAATGCCCCAATATTTCAGTATTGACCAATTGCACATGGATTGCTCTTTTACTGCGTGTCACATATATATGTTTACAATTTGTCCTTATCCTATTTTTTTAATGATGAATATTTACACTGCAGAAAAAAAAATCAAATTAAACATAAATATAGTGCTCAAATAGCCACCAAGGTTTAGGACCCTCCTCAGTACGGATTGCAAATGCTTCTAAAAAGCAGAATTTACAGTCCGTTCTTTCGCATGCTAGGGGCCGTCCATCGCAGGGCAAGGCCGCCCAGCATGCTACCCACAGCCCACCAACTGCGACCACACGCTAATTGCGATCGCACCACAATTAGTGCGTGGTTGCAAAGATTAAGGAAGGCTCCTGCTCGCCATTTGTTTGATCAGAGCGGCTGCATGTGACGACGCGCAAAAGCCCCAAAAACGCAGACGAATACCACCCGTTTCCCCTGCAGTGCCCCAGCAATGGTCAACGAATGCTGCCCGCCCCTGTCAATCAGGCAGAGGCATTCATAGTTAAAGCTGCGCTGCCCACCACTCTCAGAATTTGTAGTCAGAGTTTGCATTGCAACCTTAATAAGGCCTCTAGTCATGATGTGCTTAGCAGCACCATCTCAACAACAAAGTAGTGCAGGTAAAAAAAATTAAATTGCTGGCAACACTGACACTCATGTTGTATTGGAAACATTTTTGGGGAGCTGTACTTAGAATTGGAAAAGTGATAATGTGGAGAGATAAAGTAGCAACCAATTAGCTCCTATCTGCCATGTTGCAGGCTGCATTTGAAAAATGGCAATTAGGAGCTGATTGTTTGGTACTTTATCCATACCTCCCAGTATCTTGCACCACGGACTTGGGACTTCTTGCATGCCGAAAGAGGGGGATGGCCTCTGCAAAACAGGTTGTGGCTTTGCGGGAAAACAGCAATCGTGAGCCACTTCCCATTTCCCGTCACTGTGGGGGCATGCCCAGCGCTCTATGAGCTGCTGGCATGCCTCCAGTCCCTCTGTCTCTCGCGAATAGATGCTGTGCGCATATGCACATCATCTAATCACCGCAGAGCAGAGAGTGACATGTGGCCTCCCAACTGTCCTCCCCACCAAGGGACCAAACGAGACTGTGCCACAAAAATTGGGACAGTTGGGAGGTATGCTTTGTCTCTCTCCACTTTATCACTTTCCAGAGTTTAGTACATCTGCCCCTGTATGTCAAAAGCGCAGGTTAAAAATGCATCTGAAATAAAGACACAATTCTGTGGGTATGCTCAGCTGCATGCATTAGTGCCACTGCCAAGTTTATGCCAGGCTTGATAATATAATACTGAAATTAAGTGTGTGGGTAGTGTTATTTAGAAATGCTATAGTTACATTTACGAAGTAAAATGCAATTATATACAGACACAAATACTAAATAATATTAACAAAGCAAAGGTATAACAGCGCTAAAATACTAAAAATGGTATTGTGTAGTATAAAATAAAAATGTAAAAATCATATAAGTAATACATAATACATAATATTGGGCAGTACAGATGGTGTAATGGCTAGCATTACTGCCTCACAGCACTGAGGTCATGGGTTCAATTCCCACCATGGCCCTAACTGTGTGGAGTTTGTATATTCTCCCCGTACTTGCGTTGGTTTCCTCCGGGTACTCCGGTAAAAAAAGTTACCAATTAGGGTCTCAGGTTTAAAAACAATTCATGGTCAGTGCAAATAACAAGTCTTTGGGCAGGTTGTATATAATCCCAAATTGGGAGATAATGGACAGTTCAATCAATAGACATTCTGCCTAATAGCAATAGCAGTCAATCTTATGATAGATATTAAAGGCTCTGTGGTTGTTCTTAGTTGGGATCCAGATTAGCGATTGATCAAAGCAGCACTGGTATCCAACGCAAAGCAGATGGTATCCTTATCCCTCAGTTGGCAAGATGATATGCTGGCAATCCCGAGTGTCAACAGTGTCCAAGATAAAGATGGAGGAGCTCCTTTTAGCAATGCCCACTGGCCAGATTCCGGTCAGTTGACGCATTTCGCAGCTGATATACAGCTTTATCAAAAGTTTATTTTATTATGCATTACTTATATGATTGTTAAATTATTATTCTATACTAAACAACACCTTATTTTTCAGTAATTTAGCGCTGTTATACCTTTACTCTGTTAATACTGTTTTAGGAGACTATCTCCATTCTAACAGCTGCTTGGTCAAAAACCAAGGCTGCCCCCGACAAGAATATATATATATATATATATATATATATAAGAAATCACGACAGCACTCAAAGCCTATGTATATAAAGCAAAAAATGGTGGTGCAAGGCAGCAATAAATATAAAACACTCACTTCTCCAGCGATGCAGAAAAAGTAGACAAGCCAGCACTCACGTGTAAATGAAAGAAAAGCAGGATTTATTCCTTAACCAAACGACATGGTGAAGTACAGCAAACACAGACCGACAGCTGTTTCAACCAACTGGTCTTCCTCAGGGACTAACCGCACTGTTGTCAGAACATGAAATATAAGCCTCAAATGGCGACAAAATCAACCCAGCTGCATCAGGACGTGGGCGGAGTCAAGTCAGGGCATGCCTAATGCATCCTCTGCTGTCTCCTCCCGCTCCATGACACTGGTAACTAAGTTAAACAAACCCGGTGCCGTGCATAGCAACGGCTCCGGAGCGCGGCATAACGTGCGGCGGGTGGTCTCAGCAGCCTGACTAGTTAACTGGCATGCTGATAGTGAGGGGAATTGCAAGGACGCTGTATATCAAAACAGCAGTGAATGAAATAAAGTGATGTGTTTAAAAAGAGTAAAAAGAATAGTGCTGAAGCTCAGCAGAACAGGGTTCACTTTATTTCATTCACTGCTGTTTTGATATACAGCGTCCTTGCAGAGGATGCATTAGGCATGCCCTGACTTGACTCCGCCCACGTCCTGATGCTGCAGGGTTGATTTTGGTGCCATTTGAGGCTTATATTTCATGTTCTGACAACAGTGCGGTTAGCCCCTGAGGAAGACCAGTAGGTTGAAACAGCTGTCGGGCTGTGTTTGCTGTATTTGCTGTACTTCACCATGCCGTTTAGTTAAGGAACAAATCCTGCTTTTCTTTCATTTACACGTGAGTGCTGGCTTGTCTACTTTTTCTGCATCGCTGGAGAAGTGAGTGTTTTATATATTATATATATATATATATATATATATATATATATAAACTAGAGATGTGCACCGGAAATTTTTCGGGTTTTGTGTTTTGGTTTTGGATTCGGTTCCGCGGCCGTGTTTTGGATTCGGACGCATTTTGGCAAAACCTCCCTGAAAATTTTTTGTCGGATTCGGGTGTGTTTTGGATTCGGGTGTTTTTTTTCTCAAAAAACCCTCAAAAACAGCTTAAATCATAGAATTTGGGGGTCATTTTGATCCCATAGTATTATTAACCTCAAAAACCATAATTTCCACTCATTTCTAGTCTATTCTGAACACCTCACACCTCACAATATTATTTTTAGTCCCAAAATTTGCACCGAGGTCGCTGGATGACTAAGCTAAGCAACCCAAGTGGGCGGCACAAACGGGTGTAGTATGGCTGACAAGCGGTCTCTTGACCACTGGTCAGCTTACCGACACCGGCGGGGAGGGGCAAGTGCAGCAAGCCCCTTGCGGGCTCGCTGCGCTCGCCACGCTGCGGGCTCGGTGGCGACCTGCGGTCGCCACGGGTTCTATTCCCACTCTATGGGTGTCGTGGACACCCACGAGTGGAAATAGTCCCTGTTGGTCGGCATGCCAACCACCGGGATACTGAGCCGGCGGGATGGTGGAGGAAGTCATGTATCTGTCGGTCAGCAGACCGGCGGTCACATGAATACCACCCGCACAAACACCTGGCCCATCTAGGAGTGGCACTGCAGTGTCAGACAGGATGGAACTTAAAAAATTGTCCCCAAACAGCACATGATGCAAAGAAAATAGAAAAAGAGGTGCACTGTGGTCGCTGGATGGCTAAGCTAAGCGACACAAATACCTCAATATCACAGGAATTATTCGTTCTAATCAATGGTATTATTGGTCAAATCACTGGAAGAAAATTACAAAATCACAGGAATTATTCATTCTAATCAATAGTATTATTGGTCCAAATCACTGGAAGAAAATGACAAAATCACTGGAAATATTTGTTCTAATCAATGGTATTATTGGTTCAAATCACTGGAAGAAAATGACCAAATCACTGGAATTAAAGGGCAGTAATGTCGGGAATTATATCAAATGGCAGTACCACTGGACATATACGGAAGTGTCAGACAGGATGGCACTTAAATAATAGTCCCCAAACAGCACATGATGCAAAGAAAAGAGAAAAAGAGGTGCACTGTGGTCGCTGGATGGCTAAGCTAAGCGACACAAACACCTCAATATCATTTGTTCTAATCAATGGTATTATTGGTCCAAATCACTGGAAGAAAATGACAAAATCACAGGAATTATTTGTTCTAATCAATGGTATTATTGGTCCAAATCACTGGAAGAAAATGACAAAATCACTGGAATTATTTGGCAAGATCACTGTAATTAATAATTATAAATCACTGATATTAATTGGTAAAATCTTGCTATCGCCTGCCTAGTGAAGTGGAATCTAGATGGGATTTTGTACCAGGGACACAATAACTTCATCCATTGTCTAAATCCCAATGCACTAATGGCGGAAAACGGGCGCACGTCTAACAGTGCACTGATTATATTGAGAACTGATTATACTGTTCACTGATTATACTGAGCACTGATTATACTGAGCACTGATTTTACTGAGCACTGATTTTACTGAGCACTGATTTTACTGAACACTGATTATACTGATCACTGATGAAACTACGGAGAACTGACACTGAGCAGCGAGAACAGCACTGGACTATTGTACTGTAGTATACTGGTCACCACAATGCAGCACTGACACTGAGCACAGATATTAAGCACTGATCAGGATACTAGAAGTGACACGGTGCAGCAAGATAACGCTATGGCCTACTGTACTGTACTACTATATACTGTTGGTCACCAAAATGCTGCACCGTACTACTATATATACTGCTCACAAAAATGCAGCACAGATATGGAATGGATACTTGCAGTGACACGGAGCTGCAAGATACAGCAATGGCCAGGGGCGGATTGGGAAATAAAAGTGGCCCTGGAAAAATTTCTAGAAGTGGCCTCATGTGGGCGGCATCAAATCAACAGTAGACGGAACCAATACCAAAGTAGGCGGGATTATTACTTTAAAATGTAATGTAGGCGGAGTTAAACCTAAAGACAGAGCATGTCATATTAGCTGGACCTAACACATTAAAAAGTTTAGAAAGTATTGTATTGTAGCAGAATTAGTTAAGAAATTAAACTTGTGGTGACATTTAATCCACTGCACATTTACTAAATACATTTTAAAGCAATTATAGCTACTTAATGCTATGCTCTATTACAGTGTTTCTCCAGCTCGGACTTCAGGACTCCAAACAGTTCATGTTATCCAGGTCACATAGAAGGTGCACAGGTGTATTCATTTCTCACTAACACATTTTTAAAAGGTGCAGCTAATTCTTTCACTTGTGATTCTGCGAGAAGACCTGGAAACATGCACTGTTTGGAGTCCTGAGGACTGAATTTGAGAACCTGTGCTCTATTAGAAACAAGGAATACCATCGCCACTAGCACTTCCTCCCGACCTACCACCGCTACTGCTACCACCACCACCAGACCTGCCACTAAGATTAGAGATGAGCGGGTTCGGTTCCTCGGAATCCGAACCCCCCCGAACTTCAGCCTTTATACACGGGTCCGAGGCAGACTCGGATCTTCCCGCCTTGCTCGGCTAACCCGAGCGCGCCCGAACGTCATCATCCCGCTGTCGGATTCTTGCGAGGCTCGTATTCTATCGCGAGACTCGGATTCTATATAAGGAGCCGCGCGTCGCCGCCATTTTCACACGTGCATTGAGATTGATAGGGAGAGGACGTGGCTGGCGTCCTCTCTCCGTTTAGATAGAGAGTGAGACACTTGATTTACTAGTAATTTAATTTTAGTAATTTTGGGGAGCATTAGGAGTACTCAGAGAGTGCAGAGTTTTGCTGATAGTTATACTAGTGACCACCAGTTTTATTTATTATTTAAAATCCGTTCTCTGCCTGAAAAAAAACGATACACAGTCACATACCATATCTGTGCTCAGCCTCAGTGTGCTGCATGATAATATCATCTATGTATATCTGACTGTGCTGAGTGCTCACTGCTCACACAGCTTAATTGTGGGGGAGACTGGGGAGCAGTTATAGCAGGAGTACATAACAGTGCACACTTTTGCTGCCAGTGTGACTGACCAGTGACCACCAGTATATTGTCTGCCTGAAAAAGTTAAACACTCGTGTGGTGTTTTTTTTTTTATTCTATAAACGCATTCTGCTGACAGACAGTGTCCAGCAGGTCCGTCATTCATTATATTATAATATATACCTGCAGTAGTGATATATATATATTTTTTATATCATTGTCATCCAGTCTATACTAGCAGACGCAGTACGGTAGTCCACGGCTGTAGCTACCTCTGTGTCGGCAGTGCTCGTCCATAATTGTATACCTACCTGTGGTGGTTTTTTGTTTTCTATCTTCTTCATACTAGTAGTTTAGGAGTCTGCTGCTGACAGTGTCCAGCAGGTCCGTCATTATATAATATATACCTGTCCTGCAGTAGTGATATATATATTTTTTTTATATCATTATCATCCAGTCTATACTAGCAGACGCAGTACGGTAGTCCACGGCTGTAGCTACCTCTGTGTCGGCAGTGCTCGTCCATAATTGTATACCTACCTGTGGTGGGTTTCTTTTTTTCTATCTTCTTCATACTAGTAGTTTAGGAGTCTGCTGCTGACAGTGTCCAGCAGGTCCGTCATTATATAATATATACCTGTCCTGCAGTAGTGATATATATATATTTTTTATATCATTATCATCCAGTCTATACTAGCAGACGCAGTACGGTAGTCCACGGCTGTAGCTACCTCTGTGTCGGCAGTCACTCGTCATCCATAAGTATACTAGTATCCATCCATCTCCATTGTTTACCTGAGGTGCCTTTCAGTTGTGCCTATTAAAATCTGGAGAACAAAAATGTTGAGGTTCCAAAAATAGGGAAAGATCAAGATCGACTTCCACCTCGTGCTGAAGCTGCTGCCACTAGTCATGGCCGAGACGATGAAATGCCATCAACGTCGTCTGCCAAGGCCGATGCCCAATGTCATAGTACAGAGCATGTAAAATCCAAAACACCAAATATCAGAAAAAAAAGGACTCAAAAATCTAAAATAAAATCGTCGGAGAAGCGTAAACTTGCCAATATGCCATTTACCACACGGAGTGGCAAGGAACAGCTGAGGCCCTGGCCTATGTTCATGGCTAGTGGTACAGCTTCACATGAGGATGGAAGCACTCAGCCTCTCGCTAGAAAAATGAAAAGACTTAAGCTGGCAAAAGCACAGCAAAGAACTGTGCGTTCTTCGAAATCACAAATCCACAAGGAGAGTCCAATTGTGTCGGTTGCGATGCCTGACCTTCCCAACACTGGACGTGAAGAGCATGCGCCTTCCACCATTTGCACGCCCCCTGCAAGTGCTGGAAGGAGCACCCGCAGTCCAGTTCCTGATAGTCAGATTGAAGATGTCAGTGTTGAAGTACACCAGGATGAGGAGGATATGGGTGTTGCTGGCGCTGGGGAGGAAATTGACCAGGAGGATTCTGATGGTGAGGTGGTTTGTTTAAGTCAGGCACCCGGGGAGACACCTGTTGTCCGTGGGAGGAATATGGCCATTGACATGCCTGGTGAAAATACCAAAAAAATTAGCTCTTCGGTGTGGAAGTATTTCAACAGAAATGCGGACAACATTTGTCAAGCCGTCTGTTGCCTTTGTCAAGCTGTAATAAGTAGGGGTAAGGACGTTAACCACCTCGGAACATCCTCCCTTATACGTCACCTGCAGCGCATTCATCATAAGTCAGTGACAAGTTCAAAAACTTTGGGCGACAGCGGAAGCAGTCCACTGACCAGTAAATCCCTTCCTCTTGTAACCAAGCTCACGCAAACCACCCCACCAACTCCCTCAGTGTCAATTTCCTCCTTCCCCAGGAATGCCAATAGTCCTGCAGGCCATGTCACTGGCAATTCTGACGATTCCTCTCCTGCCTGGGATTCCTCCGATGCATCCTTGCGTGTAACGCCTACTGCTGCTGGCGCTGCTGTTGTTGCTGCTGGGAGTCGATGGTCATCCCAGAGGGGAAGTCGTAAGACCACTTTTACTACTTCCACCAAGCAATTGACTGTCCAACAGTCCTTTGCGAGGAAGATGAAATATCACAGCAGTCATCCTGCTGCAAAGCGGATAACTGAGGCCTTGGTTCCGGTATCCATCATTACTGCAGAGCCAACTATAGACTTGTTTGAGGTACTGTGTCCCCGGTACCAAATACCATCTAGGTTCCATTTCTCTAGGCAGGCGATACCGAAAATGTACACAGACCTCAGAAAAAGACTCACAGTGTCCTAAAAAATGCAGTTGTACCCAATGTCCACTTAACCACGGATGTTATGATTCCAGTACTCCTGACCGTAGGAGATCTCATGGCAATGGCCAGAGTACTGGAAGGGAATGCTGGTTACGGGAGCTGGAAAGACTAGTTGCCCCTGGCGCCCTAACTCTATTGTCTCACCCGTGCTATCGGAAATCCCTTGCGAGACTATGGTTTCTTGAGCCCCTGGCAGCCACGTTTGAAAGGCGGATTATGTCTGCCCAACTCCGGTGCCCCCCGGTCTTAGTGAGAGACAAAGGGAAATCCGAGGCAGGATGATGACAAGAGGACCTCTGACTGACAACAGGCCAGGGGCAACAAGCTAACTAACCAAACCAGAAGTATGCGCGGAAAAACCGCCAGATAAAAGGACAACCAAAATCCACTAGTCCGTTACTCCTACCCAGCACCGCTGGATACCAGAGTGGATCTGTGGGAGCGGAATCCTACGCAAAAGCTCCGAAACACAAATAATAAATAATAAGTAATAAAGCGGCCAAGCCGCAACACACGGCTACGCCGTGACTCACGAACACCACTGGATGTTTAAAGGTGCTCAGTCAGGACTCCAGGAACAGATGACAACTTCCGAGTACAGGACAACTGAGGACAGGAACGACCGGGTACAGCAGTACTGGAAACACTCTCAGCAAACAGATACAGCATGCAGGAAGCTATTACCGGCGTCTGTGAGAAGCCCTGGGAGTGTACTTAACAGGGAGTCCTCCAATCAGCTGTTTAGAGGCTGATTGGACTAAATGCCGTGCAGCTTCCTTGCTGCACGACCAGGAAACAGGTGCCCTTATTAATTTAAATGGACCCAGCAACGGGGAACGCGGTCCGCCAGTGGCGTCCCCGTTGCTAGGGTCCGTGCGGCTCCGTGCGCCCGGCGTCTAGCGTTGCCAGGGAGCCGGCGGCTGTACGCGCACGGCGTCCCTGGTTGCTAGGCGCCGGGCCGCGCCGACGAGCGGACCCCGGCGCCTAACAGTACCCCCCCTTGAGGAGGGGTCAAGGAACCCCTAAAGCCAGGTTTCCGAGGAAATTCCCGAAAAAATGCCCTCTTGAGCCTCGGGGCATGGAGATCCTTATCCAGGACCCAAGACCTTTCCTCTGGACCATAGCCTTTCCAGTGCACCAGAAAATAAAGCCGACCCCGGGACAATTTGGAATCGAGAACCTTCTCCACCAAGAACTCCTGATGTCCCTGTACATCTACTGGTGATTTCCCCTGAGAGATCTTCCGAGGAAATCTACTGGAAGAAACGTATGGTTTCAACAGGGAGCAATGGAACGTATTTCCGATCCGGAGAGCTCTTGGTAAACGTAACCGGAAAGCAACTGGATTGATTTTTTTAATAATATGAAATGGTCCAATAAATTTGGGGCCCAATCTAGCTGAGGTTTGTCGAAGTCTAATGTTACGAGTCGACAACCATACCCTGTCTCCCACCTTAAAAGTGCAAGGACGCCGGAGCCTGTCAGAAAATGTTTTCTCTCGAAATGCCGCTCTTCTGAGAGCAAGGTGCACTTTTTTCCAAATGACTCTGAGATGAGAGGTTAAGGTTAGCGAGGAAACACAAGAATGTTGAAAAAAAGAATTAACTCTGGGGTGAAAACCAAAAACTGAAAAGAATGGAGACACATTAGTGGAGGAATGACAAGAATTGTTGTAAGCAAACTCCGCCAAAGGAAGAAACTCGGACCAATCATTCTGGAGTTTGGCTGAGTACAAACGCAAATACTGTTTTAATGATTGATTAACTCGCTCGGTCTGCCCGTTGGATTGGGGATGGTAGCCGGATGTTAAAGACAATTTCATCTTTAATGAGGCACAAAAAGACTTCCAGAATTGTGCAATGAATTGTGGACCCCGATCAGAAACAATATCAGTGGGCAACCCATGAAGTCTGAAAACATGGCGGAGAAACAAAACAACCAATCCCTGGGCAGATGGCAGTCGGGGAAGAGCAATGAAATGGGCCATCTTGCTAAAACGGTCCACTACCACCCATATGACTCGGAATCCGGCTGACAGAGGGAGGTCTACCACAAAATCCATGGAAATATGAGACCATGGCCTGAGAGGAACATTTAAGGGCATAAGTTGCCCGATAGGCAAGGAACGGGGAACCTTATGCTGTGCACAGACCTGACAAGAAAAAACAAACTCCTTAATGTCTTTAGAAAGACCAGGCCACCATACTGAGCGGGAGACTAATTCCAAAGTCTTAGAGATCCCCGGATGCCCGGCAACTTTGCTATCATGAAACTCAGTCAAAACAGTAGCTCTCAAAAACTCAGGGACGTAAAGACGACCAGCAGGAGTATTTCCAGGAGCTTGATGTTGAAGCTGCTTTAACTGGGTAAATAAATCTTGTGTGAGGCCTGCCCAAATGACTGAAGACGGAAGTATGGGAGTAACAGGACTGTTATTATGAACTGGAAGAAAACTGCGTGACAGGGCATCCGCCTTGGTATTCTTGGAACCTGGCCTAAAAGTGATAATAAACTTGAAACGAGTAAAAAATAAAGCCCAACGAGCCTGCCGGGCATTCAGCCGCTTAGCTGATTCGATGTACTGAAGATTTTTGTGGTCAGTCAATACTGAAATGGTATGTGTTGCTCCCTCAAGCCAATGCCTCCACTCCTCGAAAGCCCATTTAATAGCCAGTAACTCCCGGTTACCAACATCGTAGTTGGATTCAGCGGATGAGAATTTCCTGGACATAAAGGCACAAGGATGTAGTTCCAGAGAGTCCGGATCCTTCTGAGATAGGATAGCCCCCACTCCAACCTCCGAGGCATCAACCTCAACAATGAAGGGCAATTCTGGGTTGGGATGTCTGAGGACTGGAGCTGAGACAAAAGCTTGTTTCAAGGCCTGAAAGGATAACTCAGCTTCACGTGACCAGTTGGTAGGATCCGCTCCCTTCTTAGTCAGTGCCACAATGGGAGCAACCAGGTCGGAAAAAGAATGAATAAATCTTCTATAATAATTTGCAAACCCTAAAAAGCGCTGAATTGCTTTTAAGTTGGTGGGTTGCGCCCAACTAAGGATGGCTTGGAGCTTCTTAGGTTCCATACAGAATCCCCGAGGGGAAATAATGTACCCTAAAAAGGATACCTCCGTTACATGAAACTCACACTTCTCCAGCTTGGCATATAGATGATTTTCACGTAATTTTTGAAGAACCTGACGCACCTGGGTAACATGTTGTTCAATTGAATCAGAATAGATCAGGATGTCGTCTAAGTAAACGACCACGAATCTTCCTAGAAAATCACGGAGCACATCGTTAATGAGATCCTGGAAAACTGCCGGAGCGTTAGACAAGCCGAACGGCATCACCAGATACTCGTAGTGACCCGACTGAGTACTGAAAGCCGTCTTCCACTCATCTCCCGACTTGATTCGAATGAGGTTATACGCTCCCCTCAGGTCAATTTTAGAAAAAATCACAGCCGAACGCAGCTGATCAAAGAGGACAGAAATCAGCGGCAGAGGGTAAGTATTTTTAACTGAGATCTTATTCAGGGCTCTAAAGTCAATGCAAGGTCTGAGTGATCCATCTTTTTTCTCCACAAAGAAGAAGCCTGCACTTAAAGGGGATTTAGATGGCCTGATAAATCCTTTCCCTAGGCTCTCCTTAACATACTCATTCATGGCCGCAGTTTCTGGCCCGGATAATGCATATAACCTTCCCTTTGGCAATGTGGCACCAGGAATTAGCTCAATAGCACAATCATAAGGCCGATGGGGAGGCAGAATGTCCGCATTGCCCTTGGAAAACACATCAACAAAGTCCTGGTATTCCACGGGAATGAGTTCGGGAATGGCAGCAGCTATTCTGACGGGAAACGTAATACATTCCTTATTACAGATGGTACCCCATTGTGAAATCTCCCCCGACTGCCAATCAATGATGGGATTATGAAAGGCCAGCCAAGGGTGACCCAGAACCACTGGAACTGCTGGGCAATGGGTAAGGAAAAACTCGATCTTTTCGGAATGAAGAGCTCCTACCGTAAGTAGTACAGGGGGTGTACAGAGGGAAATAACCCCATTGGACAAGGGACTCCCATCTAAACCATGCATGGTGATACACCTACCCAAGGCTAACTGAGGAATACCTAAGGCCTTGGCCCACGTTAAGTCCATAAAGTTCCCTGCAGCTCCACTGTCAACAAAAGCCGACACCGAAGAACTGAGGCTGCCAAAGGAAACTTTAGCTGGGACTAAAAGGGAGTTATTCGAGGAGATAAGCTGCAGACCAAAGTGAACCCCCTCACAATTCACTTGGTCGAGGCGTTTTCCCGACTTGTTCGGACAATTACGGGCAAAATGTCCCTTACCCCCACAGTACAAACAAAGACCAGAGTTTTGCCTTCTGGCTCTTTCTTCTGGAGACAGCCGGGAGAGACCCATCTGCATGGGCTCCTCTACGTCCTCAGGAATGGAAAATACACATGGAGTAGACCTGACAGGCGCTCCTTTTTCAGCCCTCCGCTCTCTGAGACGACGATCAATCTTAATAGAAAGCTCCATGAGTTTATCGAGAGTCTCAGGAGCGGGATACTGAAGGAGACTGTCTTTTATAGACTCTGATAAGCCGAGGCGAAACTGACTGCGCAGGGCTGGGTCATTCCAGCCACAGTCGTTCGACCAACGACGAAACTCTGTACAAAAAACCTCTGCAGGATTTCTACCCTGTCTGAGAGCGCATAACTGACTCTCAGCGGATGCCTCTCTATCAGGGTCATCATACAAAAGCCCTAAAGACCCAAAAAAGGCGTCTACTGACAACAACGCCGGATCCTCTGCTTTTAAACCGAATGCCCAGGTCTGAGGATCCCGCTGGAGCAAAGAAATAATAATTCCGACCCGCTGAGATTCAGTACCTGAGGAGATCGGTCTTAAACGAAAATAAAGTTTACAGGATTCTTTAAAATTAAAAAACTCCTTCCTATCACCAGAAAAACGTTCAGGCAAGTGCATTTTTGGTTCAGGGACTACCCTCGGGGAAGTTCGTAAAAGATCTTCCTGCGACTTCACCCGAAGGGAAAGATCCTGAACCATCTGAGTAAGTTCTTGAATCTGGCTGACTAGGAGCTGACCAGGATTTGGCCCTAAACCTGTGGGATTCATGAGGCCGATAACTCTTACAAAACTGAATAAGTAAAAAATTAAACCCTGTTTAATTTTAAGTTTTGGTTTGGGCCGGTAATAATGTTATGATTCCAGTACTCCTGACCGGAGGAGATCTCATGGCAATGGCCAGAGTACTGGAAGGGAATGCTGGTTACGGGAGCTGGAAAGACTAGTTGCCCCTGGCGCCCTAACTCTATTGTCTCACCCGTGCTATCGGAAATCCCTTGCGAGACTATGGTTTCTTGAGCCCCTGGCAGCCACGTTTGAAAGGCGGATTATGTCTGCCCAACTCCGGTGCCCCCCGGTCTTAGTGAGAGACAAAGGGAAATCCGAGGCAGGATGATGACAAGAGGACCTCTGACTGACAACAGGCCAGGGGCAACAAGCTAACTAACCAAACCAGAAGTATGCGCGGAAAAACCGCCAGATAAAAGGACAACCAAAATCCACTAGTCCGTTACTCCTACCCAGCACCGCTGGATACCAGAGTGGATCTGTGGGAGCGGAATCCTCCGCAAAAGCTCCGAAACACAAATAATAAATAATAAGTAATAAAGCGGCCAAGCCGCAACACACGGCTACGCCGTGACTCACGAACACCACTGGATGTTTAAAGGTGCTCAGTCAGGACTCCAGGAACAGATGACAACTTCCGAGTACAGGACAACTGAGGACAGGAGCGACCGGGTACAGCAGGACTGGAAACACTCTCAGCAAACAGATACAGCATGCAGGAAGCTATTACCGGCGTCTGTGAGAAGCCCTGGGAGTGTACTTAACAGGGAGTCCTCCAATCAGCTGTTTAGAGGCTGATTGGACTAAATGCCGTGCAGCTGCCTTGCTGCACGGCCAGGAAACAGGTGCCCTTATTAATTTAAATGGACCCAGCAACGGGGAACGCGGTCCGCCAGTGGCGTCCCCGTTGCTAGGGTCCGTGCGGCTCCGTGCGCCCGGCGTCTAGCGTTGCCAGGGAGCCGGCGGCTGTACGCGCACGGCGTCCCTGGTTGCTAGGCGCCGGGCCGCACCGACGAGCTGACCCCGGCGCCTAACAACGGATATGTGGACAAGTGGAGCAGGGCAGACTGAGGACTATATGACTGTGACAGCCCACTGGGTAGATGTATGGACTCCCGCCGCAAGAACAGCAGCGGCGGCACCAGTAGCAGCATCTCGCAAACGCCAACTCTTTCCTAGGCAGGCTACGCTTTGTATCACCGCTTTCCAGAATACGCACACAGCTAAAAACCTCTTACGGCAACTGAGGAAGATCATCGCAGAATGGCTTACCCCAATTGGACTCTCCTGTGGATTTGTGGCATCGGACAACGCCAGCAATATTGTGTGTGCATTAAATATGGGCAAATTCCAGCACGTCCCATGTTTTGCACATACCTTGAATTTGGTGGTGCAGAATTATTTAAAAAACGAGAGGGGCGTGCAAGAGATGCTGTCGGTGGCCAGAAGAATTGCGGGACACTTTCGGCGTACAGGCACCACGTACAGAAGACTGGAGCAACACCAAAAACGCCTGAACCTGCCCTGCCATCATCTGAAGCAAGAAGTAGTAACGAGGTGGAATTCAACCCTCTATATGCTTCAGAGGTTGGAGGAGCAGCAAAAGGCCATTCAAGCCTATACAACTGAGCACGATATAGGAGGTGGAATGCACCTGTCTCAAGCGCAGTGGAGAATGATTTCAACGTTGTGCAAGGTTCTGCAACCTTTTGAACTTGCCACACGTGAAGTCAGTTCAGACACTGCCAGCCTGAGTCAGGTTATTCCCCTCATCAGGCTTTTGCAGAAGAAGCTGGAGACATTGAAGGAGGAGCTAACACAGAGCGATTCCGCTAGGCATGTGGGACTTGTGGATGGAGCCCTTAATTCGCTTAACAAGGATTCACGGGTGGTCAATCTGTTGAAATCAGAGCACTACATTTTGGCCACCGTGCTCGATCCTAGATTTAAAACCTACCTTGGATCTCTCTTTCCGGCAGACACAAGTCTGCAGGGGTTCAAAGAACTGCTGGTGAGAAAATTGTCAAGTCAAGCGGAACGCGACCTGTCAACATCTCCTCCTAAACATTCTCCCGCAACTGGGGGTGCGAGGAAAAGGCTCAGAATTCCGAGCCCACCCGCTGGCGGTGATGCAGGGCAGTCTGGAGCGACTGCTGATGCTGACATCTGGTCCGGACTGAAGGACCTGCCAACGATTACGGACATGTCGTCTACTGTCACTGCATATGATTCTCTCCCCATTGAAAGAATGGTGGAGGATTATATGAGTGACCGCATCCAAGTAGGCACGTCAGACAGTCCGTACGTATACTGGCAGGAAAAAGAGGCAATTTGGAGGCCCTTGCACAAACTGGCTTTATTCTACCTAAGTTGCCCTCCCACAAGTGTGTACTCCGAAAGAGTGTTTAGTGCCGCCGCTCACCTTGTCAGCAATCGGCGTACGAGGTTACTTCCAGAAAATGTGGAGAAGATGATGTTCATTAAAATGAATTATAATCAATTCCTCCATGGAGACATTCACCAGCAGCAATTGCCTCCACAAAGTACACAGGGAGCTGTGATGGTGGATTCCAGTGGGGACACATTGATAATCTGTGAGGAGGGGGATGTACACGGTGATATATCGGAGGATGAAGATGAGGTGGACATCTTGCCTCTGTAGAGCCAGTTTGTGCAAGGAGAGATTAATTGCTTCTTTTTTGGTGGGGGTCCAAACCAACCCGTCATTTCAGTCACAGTCGTGTGGCAGACCCTGTCACTGAAATGATGGGTTGGTTAAAGTGTGCATGTCCTGTTTATGCAACATAAGGGTGGGTGGGAGGGCCCAAGGACAATTCCATCTTGCACCTCTTTTTTCTTTCATTTTTCTTTGCGTCATGTGCTGTTTGGGGAGTGTTTTTTGGAAGGGCCAGCCTGCGTGACACTGCAGTGCCACTCCTAGATGGGCCAGGTGTTTGTGTCGGCCACTAGGGTCGCTGAGCTTACTCACACAGCTACCTCATTGCGCCTCTTTTTTTCTTTGCGTCATATGCTGTTTGGGGAGTATTTTTTGGAAGGGCCATCCTGCCTGACACTGCAGTGCCACTCCTAGATGGGCCAGGTGTTTGTGTCGGCCACTTGGGTCGCTGAGCTTAGTCACACAGCTACTTCATTGCGCCTCTTTTTTTCTTTGCGTCATGTGCTGTTTGGGGAGTGTTTTTTGGAAGGGCCATCCTGCGTGACACTGCAGTGCCACTCCTAGATGGGCCAGGTGTTTGTGTCGGCCACTTGGGTCGCTGAGCTTAGTCATCCAGCGACCTCGGTGCAAATTTTAGGACTAAAAATAATATTGTGAGGTGTGAGGTGTTCAGAATAGACTGAAAATGAGTGGAAATTATGGTTATTGAGGTTAATAATACTTTGGGATCAAAATGACCCCCAAATTCTATGATTTAAGCTGTTTTTTAGGGTTTTTTGAAAAAAACACCCGAATCCAAAACACACCCGAATCCGACAAAAAAAATTCGGTGAGGTTTTGCCAAAACGCGTTCGAACCCAAAACACGGCCGCGGAACCGAACCCAAAACCAAAACACAAAACCCGAAAAATTTCCGGTGCACATCTCTAACTAAGATAGCATCATCATCATATTTTGACATACCCCCTCCACACCAGTGTGTTCCTACAACAGCACTGCACGACATTACCCCATATATGCTACACTACATGTCTACACTGCATCACTCTACTGTACATCAGTGAGTTGTAGGTAGAATGGGAGGGTAGCGTCTAAATAACTGCAGGCATCTTTGTAACAGTGTATGTTTTTTGTCAGATACTAGCTAGCACCTGCCATCTAGTGCAATTAGGCTCTTGTGTATAGTGTGTGCTTGTGTCGCTGCTCTGACACTTAATTTAGTCAGCCAGCTCGCTGCAGAAAAGTTGGATTGGCCATGCCGCTAGCCATATTCCCAAGTTTAGTCACGTTGGAGGCATGCTCAGCACTCCGGGAGCAGCAGGGCATGCCTCCAGTACCTCTCACCTATGTATAAACAGCACACATGTAAATGAGTGTTTTCTTACTTTCTCTGTAACAGGGAATCTCTCAAGATATTGGTGGTCATTCCAAGTTGATCACTAGCTGCCGTTGTTCGCAGCGCAGCGATCAGGCTAAAAATCTGCATTTCTGCGCATTCGTATGGGCCGCAGTGCGCACGCGCGTGACGTACTTTCACAAAAAACGATGCAGTTTCACACAAGGTCGAGTGACTCTTTTCAGTCGCAGTGCTGGCCGCAGAGTGATTGACAGGAATGGGGCGTTTCTGGGGGGTCACTGACCGTTTTCAGGGAGTGTGCTAAAAAACGCAGGCGTGTCAGATAAAAACGCAAGCGTGCCTGGGGAAACGAGGGAGTGGCTGGCCGAACGCAGGGCGTTTTCGTTACGTCAAAGAAGGAACTAAATAGTCTGAAGTGATCGCAAGCTAGAAGTAGGTCTGCAGCTACTCAGAAATTGCATGAAAATATTTTTAAGCAGTTCAGCGAACCTTTCGGTCGCACTTCTGCTAAGCTAAGATACACTCCCAGAGGGCGGCGGCTCAGCGTTTGCACTGCTGCTAAAAGCAGCTATTGAGCGATCAATTCGGAATGAGGGCCATTGATCCTTCCTTGACAGGCAGTGTCTTGAGTCATTATTCACTTTTCATGTAGGAGATCACATGGGGGGTAATTCTGAGTTGATCGCAGCAGGAACTTTGTTAGCAGTTGGGCAAAACCATGTGCACTGCAGGGGAGGTAGATATAACATGTGCAGAGAGAGATAGATTTGGGTGTGGTGAGTTCAATCTGCAATCTAAATTGCAGTGTAAAAATAAAGAAACCAGTATTTACCCTGCACAGAAACAAAATAACCCACCCAAATCTAACTCTCTCTGCACATGTTATATCTGCCTCCCCTGCAGTGCACATGGTTTTGCCCAACTGCTAACAAATTTCCTGCTGCGATCAACTTGGAATTACCCCCTTGGTCCGGAAGCCGTCTGGTTGCGTAGGAATAAAGTGAATGTCATAATCATGCAACAGAGGTTCAATCAGATAAAACAATGCAACAGAAGCTTATGGGGAGTGCAAAATGTGGGTTTGCCTGATCAAACAATATTATATTAATAAAATATATTTGCTCAGTTAGTACCATTTGTATCATTAATATGTTTTCTTTAGAATTGGTGTCCTACAGAAAATTATTATCCCGAGCCTTTTCTCTGATCCTACTAGTGGTCCTATTTGTGTGATTCCCAAGCGCCATCCTCATGTGCATCTCCCCAGTGCTATCCCCTTGTGTGTCTCCCCAGTGCTATCCCCTTGTGTGTCTCCCCAGTGCTATCCCCTTGTGTGTCTCCCCAGTGCTATCCCCTTGTGTGTCTCCCCAGTGCTATCCCCATGTGCATCTCCCCAGTGCTATCCCCATGTGCATCTTTCCTGTGCATCTCCCCAGTGCTATCCCCATGTGCATCTCCCCAGTGTTATCCCCATGTGCATCTTCCCTGTGCATCTCCCCAGTGCTATCCCCATGTGCATCTCCCCAGTGCTATCCCTATGTGCGTCTCCCCAGTGCTATCCCCATGTGCGTCTCCCCAGTGCTATCCCCTTGTGTGTCTCCCCAGTGCTATCCCCTTGTGTGTCTCCCCAGTGCTATCCCCTTGTGTGTCTCCCCAGTGCTATCCCCTTGTGTGTCTCCCCAGTGCTATCCCCTTGTGTCTCCCCAGCTTCATCCCCTTGTGTGTCTCCCCAGTGCTATCCCCTTGTGTGTCTCCCCAGCTTCATCCCCTTGTGTGTCTCCCCAGTGCTATCCCCTTGTGTGTCTCCCCAGCTTCATCCCCTTGTGTGTCTCCCCAGTGCTATCCCCTTGTGTGTCTCCCCAGCTTCATCCCCTTGTGTGTCTCCCCAGTGCTATCCCCTTGTGTGTCTCCCCAGCTTCATCCCCTTGTGTGTCTCCCCAGTGCTATCCCCTTGTGTGTCTCCCCAGCTTCATCCCCTTGTGTGTCTCCCCAGTGCTATCCCCTTGTGTGTCTCCCCAGCTTCATCCCCTTGTGTGTCTCCCCAGTGCTATCCCCTTGTGTGTCTCCCCAGCTTCATCCCCTTGTGTGTCTCCCCAGTGACATCCCCCTGTGTCTCCCCTGCACCATCCCCTGTGAGTCTCCCATGCACCATATTCCTGTGTTTCCCCCCTGCACCATCTTCCTGTGCGTGTCTCCAATGCCATCTCCCTGTGTGTCTCTCCAGCGCCATCTTCCTGTGGGTCTCTGAATGGCGTCTCCCCAGCGCCATTCCCCTGTGCGTCTCCCCAGCGACATCCCCATGTCTCTCCAGCGCCATTCCCCTGTGTGTCTCCCTAGTGCCATTCCCCTGTGTGTCTCCCTAGTGCCATTCCCCTGTGTGTCTCCCTAGTGCCATTCCCCTGTGCATATCCCTAGTGCCATTCCCCTGTGTGTCTCCCTAGTGCCATTCCCCTGTGCGTATCCCTAGTGACATTCCCTAGTGACATTCCCTAGTGCCATTCCCCTGTGCGTATACCTAGTGCCATTCCTCTGTGTGTATCCCTAGTGCCATTCCTCTGTGTGTATCCCTAGTGCCATTCCTCTGTGTGTATCCCTAGTGCCATTCCCCTGTGCGTATCCCTAGTGACATTCCCTAGTGCCATTCCCCTGTGCGTATCCCTAGTGACATTCCCTAGTGCCATTCCCCTGTGAGTATCTCTAGTGACATTCCCTAGTGCCATTCCCCTGTGCGTATCCCTAGTGCCATTCCTCTGTGCGTCTCCCCAACACAATCCTCTTGTGTGTCTCCACAGCGACATCCGACAGCGCTATCCCCCTGTTTGTCTCCCCAGTGTCTTCCTAGCACTTACTGACACCCACCTTTAAGGCTAACACACCATTACCAAACCCCCTGCTCCTCTGTATTGGGTGCCATAGAGGGCATACCACATACTGTAATACAGTATGATATAGTCCCATCCAGGGTTGAAACAATGCCCATACCCCATACCCCAAGGCTTCCCCTGAACCCCAATAACAGAACTCACAAGGTACATACCCCTAAAGGACCCAGCACCTTATTGGCGCAAAACAGGTCCTGCATGAGCCTCTTCCTCCGGAGCTCTGGACCCTGATGCCTGTAGTGAAACTTCATCCTCCACAGCCGCTGCTTTTATCTGCCGCCTCACACAGCCCCCTGCAGAGTTGCTGCGGTCGCTCTCCTCACAGACCTGACCCGGCAACCAATTATATTTCCTTAAGGGGAGGAGCGGGGATGGCGGCACCTCCTCCCACTGTGACCAGATTGCTCCACGCTCAGGCTTGAACCGTGGCGCGGCACAGACAGCAGGGCACACTAAGGGGACTGGCAGCGTGCGGCAGCATATAATGAGTCAATCTGACTCATTGCACAGCTGCCGGTCCCTTCCCTGCAGTGGGCCTCGGCTGCCTTTCATTCACAAAAGCCGGGGTCGGGGCTATGGATGACAGACGGCCTGCGCGTCGCTCGGCCCACCGGGGATCTCCCCGGTAAAGTCTATGGCCAGTTCGGGCCTGGCAATGGCCTACTGTACTGGACAACTATATACTGTTGGTCACCAAAATGCAGCACACTGAGCACAGATAATTACAGCACACTGAGCACAGATATGGAGCTTTTCAGGCAAAGAACATAGATATTTGCAGCACACTGAGCACAGATATTTGCAGCACACTGAGCACAGATATTTGCAGCACACTGAGCACAGATATTTGCAGCACACTGAGCACAGATATTTGCAGCACACTGAGCACAGATATTTGCAGCATACTGAGCACAGATTACGGAGCTTTTCAGGCAGATAACGTAGCCACGTCCTCTCCGTTCAATTTCCAATGCACGAGTGAAAATGATGGCGACGCGCGGCTCTTTATATAGAATACGAATCTCGCGAGAATCCGACAGCGGGATGATGACGTTCGGCCGCGTTCGGGTTAACTGAGCAAGGCGGGAAGATCCGAGGCTGCCTCGGACCCGTGTAAAATAGGTGAAGTTCGGGGGGTTCGGATCTCGACGAACCGAACCCGCTCATCTCTAATAAAAACAAGTATAAAACCACAGCACTCGCCACCCCAGAAGCGGTGTGCAATGTCTGCACTCACCACTCATAGGGTGGGTTGCATGTAGCCCATGGCCACCTACTTAAATATATACAAACAGAAAATTCAGCACTCACCATAGCAAGCTCACTTATCCTCACAACATCAATAAATAAATAATGGGTGTTTAGTTAGTGAATTGTCCAATGCACGGAAGCCTGCAAACCGATCGCCAAGGTACCCCACCTTGCAGGGTTATTTATTAACTGTGGCCACAAGCTTTTTCATGCACCCCTATGTAAACTCAATTGTCCTAAACCTGTGTCAGCTGTTCCTTAGTAATTTATCAGCCAGTGTCAGGTGACTAGAGTACCTGTAAAAGCCATAAGGTATGTGGCAGGTACACATTAAACCAAGTAAGCATATTTGCAGTTATATTATGTGTGATACAGTTGCCAGGTTTTAATTTTTAAGACTCTGTGATAGTGTAGGATCTGCATGAAGGTGAATATATATATATATATATATATATATATTTATATATATATATATATATATATAGTATTTGCACAAATACAAAATAAATGTATATATTAATGTAATTAAATACAAATATTTGCTGCCTCTCCCTTTAAAAATAAAATTGTGATCTAAGCTGCCACAAATCCAGAAATATATCCACTATATTAATAATTTATATAATGAATGATTTATGTACAATGAAAGTGGTCTAGGTGCAATCAGCTAATTGGAAACAAGTGTAGATAATCATCAGAACACATTATTAACCATTTTTGGAGCAACTGCAAGTAAAATGCATACTGAAAGGTGATTATACATCTGTTTCCAGGTGCAGCTTGCTTGCATTTATCTGTACAAGTCCTTACTGTATACTACAGCCTGTGCTTGCCTGTTCCCTCCCCTCCCCTCCCCTCCCCTCCCTTGTAACTCTTCTCAAAGCCCTAAGTGCAATATGCAACAAAATCTGCATATGACCTATGTGTAGTGTGGAAAGGGGTTCGGTATGAAATAGCGCTCGTTGGGATGCTGGCGGGGTGGCAGCTAGGGCTAACCCTTTGGGGGTGGCGTGGTGGCTAGGGCTAACTCTTTGGAGGTGGCGTGGTGGCTAGGGCTAACCCTCAGAGGCTGGCGGCTAGGTCTAACCCCCCCATAGTGCCTAACCCTAAACCCCCCCAGTGCCTAACCCTAACCCCCCCCAGTCCCTAACGCTAACTTGAACCCTGATACTTACCTTCAGGAGGTTGGCTGTTGCCGGTCTTCCAGCTCCAGTATCCCGAGTGGTGTTACGATTCCGGCATTGATCACATGACCGCTGGCATCCTGTCCATCGGGATACTAAACGTATCCCGTGGAAGGACGTCTCTCAGCAGAACATAGGGGGTAATTCCAAGTTGATCGCAACAGGATTTTTGATAGCAATTGGGCAAAACCATGTGCACTGCAGGGGAGGCAGATATAACATGTGCAGAGAGAGTTAGATTTGGGTGGGGTGTGTTCAATCTGCAATCTAATTTGCAGTGTAAAAATAAAGCAGCCAGTATTTACCCTGCACAGAAATAAAATAACCCACCCAAATCTAACTCTTTCTGCACATGTTATATCTGCCTCCCCTGCAGTGCACATGGTTTTGCCCAATTGCTATCAAAAATCCTGCTGCGATCAACTTGGAATTACCACCATAGATTCAAAGAGCAGCTCTACATTATCCCCACGGTGTCACAGCATCACTGATTATACAACACTAGTAGCTTGTGTACAAACCAATAGCTGCAAAAAGTTTTTCATAATGTGTGAACGAATCATTGTTCTGCATCTAGCCCAGCGTTTCAGCAAAGCGACATGCTGGAAGTTATGGCAAACATGCATTTTCTTCTGAAAAATGAAATAGTAGTATTCAGTTATTTTTAATTGAACATAATATATTTCTATTATGATGATATTGAATTAACTTTTTTCAATGACCAATGTATGCTTTCTTCTTCCAAAAATTCAGCTTTATATACTTATAATAAAGAAAGAAGACCGCAAAACTAGAGAACTATAGTATAAAGTGTAACACTTTCTTTTTTTATTGCAGAACTGGGCATTAATTTTGATCACATCTGGCAGAAGACATTAACAGTGCTAAACCCATGGAAGCCAGCAGATGGCAGTATTATGAATGAAACTGACCTGACAGGCCCTCTGATGTTCTGCTTTGCTCTTGGCGCCACGCTCTTGCTGGTATAATCATGCATTTATTACTGATAATTGCTTCATGTATCAACTATAGCAGTTTATCATACATCATTATTTTACGTATGTATGTGTTACAATATGCTAATACAGTGTTTGAAACAATGTCCAGGCGATAATATAGTTCTCCATCTTCTACTCCTGTCTGGCCACCCTTGTTACTTAGAAATATTACTATGTTTTATTGGTATATAAGAATTTGTCTTTGGAAAACATGTCAAGTGTGAAATAATTCAGGGAACAATCATGTTTTGTTGTGAAAAAAAAAATATAGTAACCAATCAAAAGGATTTTTTCAAACACATTTCTGTGGCTTTCAAGCGAATAAATATTTTTTAATTAGGAATTGCAGAATGGTAATTATAGGTGATAGATGGTATTAGTCACACTGTGTTCTCCTTTAGCATAACAATATGTAATACAAGTCCCCTGTGCCTGCTGTGCAGCCATTCACTGCTGACTGGGGAAATGTAAAAGAAGCAGAGCTCAGCTTACCTGTGTACAGGTCAGCAGCCACCTTACCTTACCTTACCAGAAAGGAGGTGCCTCCGGGAAAATGTCAAAGCCACAGTGTCGCAAGAGTGCATTTGTTGATCCAAAGCAGGGCCAAAACTAGGGTTGTTGTCACCCAGGACAAGGCAGTGAATTGGTTGGACTCAGCGGCTGGTTGCTGGTATCTGGCTAATGGCCCAGGGCACTGTCAGGGTTGAGCTGGGACAGGGTCCCGGTACTGAAGGGCAGGAGGTGGGGCTTGAGCGGAGGGTGGACAAAACAGCAGGAGATACCAAGGACACAAGCAGGGCATTGGGAGGGGGAGGGGGTTGGAGACACGTCCTGTCCTGAGGGAGACAGTAGGTGGAGACAATGTAACTTCAGTATTGTGGCTATGCCCCCATAATTTTGGTGCACTTGCTCCTTAGTGCCCACTTACCTGCTCCAGTTGTGCCCCAGTCCAAAGCAGACCTTATTTTGTTGTGAATGTTGGTAATAGTTTGGAGTTAGTATGTTGTCGTTCTTTTCACTTCTGTTTAAGGCAGTTATAACACTGTTAAACATGTTGCAAATCTGAACTTAATACTTTCTGCACTCTAGAACCAATAGAATTACATTTATACAGAAATACAGGCATGTGTGCACACTAATTAATGAAAAAACCCCATTGGCCATGGTAATATATATTTCACAACCATATTAGCTAGATTTTCAGATTTTTAGTATATAAGACAGTTGGAGTGCGCTGTCACAGAGTGCCTCTGAAATAGGAGTGTGTTCCTGTTAGAGAGTGGCACAACTGACAGGAGTGTGCCTTGTACTTTTGACGTGCTAGGCTGCCATTAACTGTGTAAAAACACCCATTTATTGCAGCGAGTGTGACGAAAAGGGGCGGTTAGAATGTATAAAATAGATGTATTACTCCTGCCACCTAATCAGAAAATTGCTTTCTATTAGTTTTTGTGAAGTGGGCCAGGCTGAGGCGGATGTGATACAGAAGATAGACATTAAAAAGATAGACAGTCATTAGGTCTACAGCATAGGGTCTACAGTCATAAGGTCAACAGGGTCAAAACGTTGACAGTCAAATGGTCGACAGGGACATAAGGTAGACAGTCTAAAGGTTGACAGGGTCAAAAGGTCAACACAATTATTTTATTTTCATTTTGGGTGTTATTTTGTTTTGTTAAACATTTTTTACCCAAATTTGTTGATAGGCGTCCCCTCACTTCGGGCTCATTGGCTCACTCCGCTCACCTCAAGGTTACTAAAGGTAATAGTTTGTGACATGGATTGTAAATTTGTTGAAATGCGTCCCCTTGCAGGCTCGCTTTGTTCGCCACGCTTCGGTTACTAAAGGTAAGAGTTTGAAACATGGATAGTAAATGCAGCAAAAGTTGTAAAAACCATGGGTCAACCATATTTGTTGTAGAGATGAGCGCCTGAAATTTTTCGGGTTTTGTGTTTTGGTTTTGGGTTCGGTTCCGCGGCCGTGTTTTGGGTTCGAACGCGTTTTGGCAAAACCTCACAGAATTTTTTTTGTCGGATTCGGGTGTGTTTTGGATTCGGGTGTTTTTTTCAAAAAACACTAAAAAACAGCTTAAATCATAGAATTTGGGGGTCATTTTGATCCCAAAGTATTATTAACCTCAAAAACCATAATTTACACTCATTTTCAGTCTATTCTGAATACCTCACACCTCACAATATTATTTTTAGTCCTAAAATTTGCACCGAGGTCGCTGTGTGAGTAAGATAAGCGACCCTAGTGGCCGACACAAACACCGGGCCCATCTAGGAGTGGCACTGCAGTGGCACGCAGGATGTCCCTTCCAAAAAACCCTCCCCAAACAGCACATGACGCAAAGAAAAAAAGAGGCGCAATGAGGTAGCTGTGTGAGTAAGATTAGCGACCCTAGTGGCCGACACAAAAACCGGGCCCATCTAGGAGTGGCACTGCAGTGTCACGCAGGATGGCCCTTCCAAAAAACCCTCCCCAAACAGCACATGACGCAAAGAAAAAAAGAGGCGCAATGAGGTAGCTGTGTGAGTAAGATTAGTAAGTTAGTAAGATTAGGTGGTATATACAATTATGGACGGGCTGCCGAGTGCCGACACAGAGGTAGCCACAGCCGTGAACTACCGCACTGTACTGTGTCTGCTGCTAATATATAGACTGGTTGATAAAGAGATAGTATACTCGTAACTAGTATGTATGTATAAAGAAAGAAAAAAAAACCACGGTTAGGTGGTATATACAATTATGGACGGGCTGCCGAGTGCCGACACAGAGGTAGCCACAGCCGTGAACTACCGCACTGTACTGTGTCTGCTGCTAATATATAGACTGGTTGATAAAGAGATAGTATACTCGTAACTAGTATGTATGTATAAAGAAAGAAAGAAAAACCACGGTTAGGTGGTATATACAATTATGGACGGGCTGCCGAGTGCCGACACAGAGGTAGCCACAGCCGTGAACTACCGCACTGTACTGTGTCTGCTGCTAATATAGACTGGTTGATAAAGAGATAGTATACTCGTAACTAGTATGACTATAAAGAAAGAAAAAAAAACCACGGTTAGGTGGTATATACAATTATGGACGGGCTGCCGAGTGCCGACACAGAGGTAGCCACAGCCGTGAACTACCGCACTGTACTGTGTCTGCTGCTAATATAGACTGGTTGATAAAGAGATAGTATACTACTAATATTATATATACTGGTGGTCAGGTCACTGGTCACTAGTCACACTGGCAGTGGCACTCCTGCAGCAAAAGTGTGCACTGTTTAATTTTAATATAATATTATGTACTCCTGGCTCCTGCTATAACCTATAACTGGCACTGCAGTAGTGCTCCCCAGTCTCCCCCACAATTATAAGCTGTGTGAGCTGAGCAGTCAGACAGATATATAATATATATAGATGATGCAGCACACTGGCCTGAGCCTGAGCAGTGCACACAGATATGGTATGTGACTGACTGAGTCACTGTGTGTATCGCTTTTTTCAGGCAGAGAACGGATATATTAAATAAACTGCACTGTGTGTCTGGTGGTCACTCACTATATAATATATTATGTACTCCTGGCTCCTGCTATAACCTATAACTGGCACTGCAGTAGTGCTCCCCAGTCTCCCCCACAATTATAAGCTGTGTGAGCTGAGCAGTCAGACAGATATATATAATATTATATATAGATAATAGATGATGCAGCACACTGGCCTGAGCCTGAGCAGTGCACACAGATATGGTATGTGACTGAGTCACTGTGTGCTGTGTATCGCTTTTTTCAGGCAGAGAACGGATTATAAAGTAAACTGCACTGTCCTCACTAGTAAACTCTCTCCACTCAGTCTCTACACTTCTACAGTAACAGTACTCCTCCTAGTCAGCTCCAGTAAATCTCTCCCTGGGGCAGATTTATTAAGCCTGGTGAAGTGATAACGTGGAAGGTGATAACGCACCAGCCAATCAGCTCCTAACAGCCATGTTACAGGCTGGGTTTGAAAAATAACAGTTAGGAGCTGACTGGCTGGTGTGTTATCACCTTCCACTTTATCACTTCTCCAGGCTTAATAAATCTACCCCTCAGTCTCTTATAATCTAAATGGAGAGGACGCCAGCCACGTCCTCTCCCTATCAATCTCAATGCACGTGTGAAAATGGCGGCGACGCGCGGCTCCTTATATAGAATCCGAGTCTCGCGATAGAATCCGAGCCTCGCGAGAATCCGACAGCGTCATGATGACGTTCGGGCGCGCTCGGGTTAACCGAGCAAGGCGGGAAGATCCGAGTCGCTCGGACCCGTGAAAAAAAACATGAAGTTCTGGCGGGTTCGGATTCAGAGAAACCGAACCCGCTCATCTCTAATTTGTTGACCTTTTTTTATGTTGACCTTTTGACTGTAGATCCCATGGTGTCGATCTATTGACTGTCGACCTTTTAACTGTCTATCAACCACCTCCCACTGAGGCAGAGGCTCAGTGCTGTCGCTGGAACATGGAGCTGCCTAGGGCCGGTTCTACCAATAGTCAGCTTTAGGCAGCTGCCTAGGGTGCCGGCATCTAGCAGGCACCACTGAGGCTGTCTAGCATAAAAATAATGGGGAGAACAAAATATGGGTGGCATAGTTATCTTTATCAACTACATTTTCCTTTTAGAATAAAGGGTTTATTTTGCATTTTCTTTCAAATATAACTTTGGAGAGCAGCTGCTGTGTGTAGAAGAAACTGAGAGACTATTCTACTTTGGTTGGTTGTTATTAGTGATGAGCGGGTTCGGTTCCTTGGAATCCGAACCCCCCCCAACTTCACCCATTTTACACGGGTCCGAGGCAGACTCGGATCTTCCTGCCTTGCTCGGTTAACCCGAGCGCGCACGAACGTCATCATCCCGCTGTCGGATTCTCGCGAGATTCGTATTCTATATAAGGAGCCGCGCGTCGCCGCCATTTTCTCTCGTGCATTGGAGATGATAGGGAGAGGACGTGCAGCGTTTTCTCAGTTTCTGTGTTCAGTGTGCTGCAAATATCTGTGCTCAGTGTGCTGAAAATATCTACGTTCTCTGCCTGAAAAATGCTCCATATCTGTGCTGCACTGTAGTATAGGAGGACAGTGCAGAATTTTGCTGACCAGTGACCACCTACCTCTGCTCTACCTACCTCTGTGTCGTCAAGTATACTATCCATCCATACCTGTGGTGCATTTTAGTTGTGCGCAGTATATATAGTAGGAGGACAGTGCAGAATTTTGCTGACCACCAGTATATAATATATAGCAGTACGGTACAGTAGTCCACTGCTCTACCTACCTCTGTGTCATCAAGTATACTATCCATCCATACCTGTGGTGCATTTTAGTTGTGCGCAGTATATATATAGTAGTAGGACAGTGCAGAATTTTGCTGACCACCAGTATATAATATATAGCAGTATGGTACAGTAGTCCACTGCTCTACCTACCTCTGTGTCGTCAAGTATACTATCCATCCATACCTGTGGTGCATTTTAGTTGTGCGCAGTATATATAGTAAGAGGACAGTGCAGAATTTTGCTGACCACCAGTATATAATATATAGCAGTACGGTACAGTAGTCCACTGCTCTACCTACCTCTGTGTCGTCAAGTATACTATCCATCCATACCTGTGGTGCATTTTAGTTGTGCGCAGTATATATAGTAGGAGGACAGTGCAGAATTTTGCTGACCAACAGTATATAATATATAACAGTACGGTACAGTAGTCCACTACTCTACCTACCTCTGTGTCATCAAGTATACTATCCATCCATACCTGTGGTGCATTTTAGTTGTGCGTAGTATATATAGTAGAAGGACAGTGCAGAATTTTGCTGACCACCAGTATATAATATATAGCAGTATGGTACAGTAAGCCACTGCTCTACCTACCTCTGTGTCGTCAAGTATACTATCCATCCATCCCTGTGGTGCATTTTAGTTGTGCACAGTATATATAGTAGGAGGACAGTGCAGAATTTTGCTGACCACCAGTATATAATATATAGCAGTACGGTACAGTAGTCCACTTCTCTACCTACCTCTGTGTCGTCAAGTATACTATCCATCCATACCTGTGGTGCATTTTAGTTGTGCGCAGTATATATAGTAGGAGGACAGTGCAGAATTTTGCTGACCACCAGTATATAATATATAGCAGTACGGTACAGTAGGCCATTGCTATTGATATATTACTGGCATATAATTCCACACATTAAAAAATGGAGAACAAAAATGTGGAGGGTAAAATAGGGAAAGATCAAGATCCACTTCCACCTCGTGCTGAAGCTGCTGCCACTAGTCATGGCCGAGACGATGAAATGCCATCAACGTCGTCTGCCAAGGCCGATGCCCAATGTCATAGTAGAGAGCATGTAAAATACAAAAAACAAAAGTTCAGTAAAATGACCCAAAAATCAAAATTAAAAGCATCTGATGAGAAGCGTAAACTTGCCAATATGCCATTTACGACACGGAGTGGCAAGGAACGGCTGAGGCCCTGTTCTATGTTCATGGCTAGTGGTTCAGCTTCACATGAGGATGGAAGCACTCATCCTCTCGCTAGAAAAATGAAAAGACTTAAGCTGGCAAAAGCACAGCAAAGAACTGTGTGTTCTTCTAAATCACAAATCCCCAAGGAGAGTCCAATTGTGTCGGATGCGATGCCTGACCTTCCCAACACTGGACGGGAAGAGGTAGCGCCTTCCACCATTTGCACGCCCCCTGCAAGTGCTGGAAGGAGCACCCGCAGTCCAGTTCTGATAGTCAAATTGAAGATGTCACTGTTGAAGTACACCAGGATGAGGATATGGGTGTTGCTAGCACTGAGGAGGAAATTGACAAGGAGGATTCTGATGGTGAGGTGGTTTGTTTAAGTCAGGCACCCGGGGAGACACCTGTTGTCCGTGGGACGAATATGGCCATTGACTTGCCTGGTCAAATTAGAAAAAAAATCACCTCGTCGGTGTGGAATTATTTTAACAGAAATGCGGACAACATTTGTCAAGCTGTGTGTTGCCTTTGTCAAGCTGTAATAAGTAGGGGTAAGGACGTTAACCACCTAGGAACATCCTTCCTTATACGTCACCTGGAGCGCATTCATCAGAAGTCAGTGACAAGTTCAAAAACGTTGGGTGACAGCGGAAGCAGTCCACTGACAACTAAATCCCTTCCTCTTGTAACCAAGCTCCTGCAAACCACACCACCAACTCCCTCAGTGTCAATTTCCTCCTTAGACAGGAAAGCCAATAGTCCTACTGGCCATGTCACTGTCAAGTCTGACGAGTCCTCTCCTGCCTGGGATTCCTCCGAGGCATCCTTGAGTGTAACGCCTACTGCTGCTGGCGCTGCTGTTGTTGCTGCTGGGAGTCGATCGTCATCCCAGGGGGGAAGTCGGAAGACCACTTGTACTACTTCCAGTAAGCAACTGACTGTCCAACAGTCCTTTGCGAGGAAGATGAAATATCACAGCAGTCATCCTGCTGCAAAGCGGATAACTCAGGCCTTGGCAGCCTGGGTGGTGTTAAACGTGTTTCCGGTATCCACCGTTAATTCACAGGGAACTTGAGAATTTATTGAGGTACTGTGTCCCCGGTACCAAATACCATCTAGGTTCCATTTCTCTAGGAAGGCGATACCGAGAATGTACTCAGACGTCAGAAAAAGAGTCACCAGTGTCCTAAAAAATGCAGTTGTACCCAATGTCCACTTAACCACGGACATGTGGACAAGTGGAGCAGGGCAGACTCAGGACTATATGACTGTGACAGCCCACTGGGTAGATGTATTGCCTCCTGCAGCAAGAACAGCAGCGGCGGCACCAGTAGCTGCATCTCGCAAACGCCAACTCATTCCTAGGCAGGCAGGCTACGCTTTGTATCACCGCTTTCCATAAGAGGCACACAGCTGACAACCTCTTACGGAAACTGAGGAACATCATCGTAGAATGGCTTACCCCAATTGGACTCTCCTGGGGATTTGTGATATCTGACAATGCCACCAATATTGTGCATGCATTACATGTGGGCAAATTCCAACACATCCCATGTTTTGCACATACATTGAATTTGGTGGTGCAGAATTGTTTAAAAAACGACAGGGGCGTGCAAGAGATGCTGTCGGGGGCCCGAAGAATTGCGGGCCACTTTCGGCATTCAGCCACCGCGTGCCGAAGACTGGAGCACCAGCAAACACTCCTGAACCTGCCCCGCCATCATCTGAAGCAAGAGGTGGTAACGAGGTGGAATTCAACCCTCTATATGCTTCAGAGGATGGAGGAGCAGCAAAAGGCCATTCAAGCCTATACAGCTACCTACGATATAGGCAAAGGAGGGGGAATGCACCTGACTCAAGCGCAGTGGAGAATAATTTCAACGTTGTGCAAGGTTCTGCATCCCTTTGAACTTGCCACACGTGAAGTCAGTTCAGACACTGCCAGCCTGAGTCAGGTCATTCCCCTCATCAGGCTTTTGCAGAAGAAGCTGTAGAGATTGAAGGAGGAGCTAAAACAGTGATTCCGCTAGGCATGTGGGACTTGTGGATGGAGCCCTTAATTCGCTTAACCAGGATTCACGGGTGGTCAATCTGTTGAAATCAGAGCACTACATTTTGGCCACCGTGCTCGATCCTAGATTTAAAACCTACGTTGTATCTCTCTTTCCGGCAGACACAAGTCTGCAGAGGTTCAAAGATCTGCTGGTGAGAAAATTGTCAAGTCAAGCGGAATGTGACCCGTCAACAGCTCCTCCTTCACATTCTCCCGCAACTGGGGCTGCGAGGAAAAGGCTAAGAATTCCGAGCCCACCCGCTGGCGGTGATGCAGGGCAGTCAGGAGCGAGTGCTGACATCTGGTCCGGACTGAAGGACCTGCCAACGATTACTGACATGTCGTCTACTGTCACTGCATATGATTCTGTCACCATTGAAAGAATGGTGGAGGATTATATAAGTGACCGCATCCAAGTAGGCACGTCAGACAGTCCGTACATATACTGGCAGGAAAAAGAGGCAATTTGGAGGCCCTTGCAGAAACTGGCTTTATTCTACCTAAGTTGCCCCCCTTCCAGTGTGTACTCCGAAAGAGTGTTTAGTGCAGCCGCTCACCTTGTCAGCAATCGGCGTAGGAGGTTACTTCCAGAAAATGTGGAGAAGATGATGTTCATCAAAATGAATTATAATCAATTCCTCCGTGGAGACATTCACCAGCAATTGCCTCCAGAAAGTAAACAGGGACCTGAGATGGTGGATTCCAGTGGGGACGAATTAATAATCTGTGAGAAGGGGGATGTACACAGTGAAAGGGGTGAGGAATCGGAGGATGAGGAGGAGGTGGACATCTTGCCTCTGTAGAGCCAGTTTGTGCAAGGAGAGATTGATTGCTTCTTTTTTTGGTGGGGGCCCAAACCAACCAGTCATTTCAGTCACAGTCATGTGGCAGACCCTGTCGCTGAAATGATGGGTTTGTTAAAGTGTGCATGTCCTGTTTATACAACATAAGGGTGGGTAGGAGGGCCCAAGGACAATTCCATCTTGCACCTCTTTTTTCTTTAATTTATCTTTGCATCATGTGCTGTTTGGGGAGTATTTTTTAAATCTGCCATCCTGTCTGACACTGCAGTGCCACTCCTAGATGGGCCAGGTGTTTGTGTCGGCCACTTGGGTCGCTTAGCTTAGTCACACAGCTACCTCATTGCACCTCTTTTTTTCTTTGCATCATGTGCTGTTTAGGGACCATTTTTTGAAGTGCCATCCTGTCTGACACTGCAGTGCCACTCCTAGATGGGCCAGGTGTTTGTGTCGGCCCATCATTAAAAAATAGTCCCCAAACAGCACATGATGCAAAGAAAAAAAGAGGTGCACCAAGGTCACTGGATGGCTAAGCTAAGCGACTTAGCTTAGCCATCCAGTGACCTTGGTGCACCTCTTTTTTTCTTTGCATCATGTGCTGTTTGGGGACTATTTTTTAAATCTGTCATCCTGTCTGACACTGCAGTGCCACTCCTAGATGGGCCAGGTGTTTGTGTCGGCCACTTGGGTCGCTTAGCTTAGTCATCTAGCAACCTCGGTGCAAATTTTAGGACTAAAAATAATATTGTGAGGTGTTCAGTGTTCAGAATAGACTGGAAATGAGTGGAAATTATGGTTATTGAGGTTAATAATACTATGGGATCAAAATGACCCCCAAATGCTATGATTTAAGCTGTTTTTGTGGGTTTTTTGTCAAAAAACACCCGAATCCAAAACACACCCGAATCCGACCAAAAATTTTCAGGGAGGTTTTGCCAAAACGCGTCCGAATCCAAAACACGTCCGCGGAACCGAATCCAAAACCAAAACACAAAACCCGAAAAATTTCCGGTGTACATCACTAGTTGTTATTATTAAATAGCACAGCCACCCTTACACCCAAAGATGGCAGGGCTGTCTTAATAGCATTGTAGGCCTTGGGCAAAAGCAATGCACTGGGCCCCCTACACAACCATTTATGGGAACCATTTATTTAAAAAAAATCATGTTACCCCTCCTGGGGTTCCAATGTATAGACAGACAATGTATAGGTTGACAGTCATTAGATCAACCCCATATGGTCGACACAGACAAAATTTCGACATGGACAAATGGTTGTCCTATACAAGGTCTACATGGTCGACATGGCAATGGTTGACACACATATGGTAACACATGTTTTTTTTTTTCCAGGTTTTTTTTTACTTTTTGCATCCTTGATTATCCATGTCACAAATCATAACCTTTAGTAACCTTGTGTTGAGCGAAGTGAAGCAGTGCATGACACCGTGCCCGAAGTGTGGCAAGCGAAGTGAGGCCCCAAGGCGACACATTTCTATAAATGGTGGTCCCAGATGGAAAACTGTCCACACTAACCCCAAAAATGCAAAAAAAAGTGGCAACCATTTTTGTGTCGATCATTGCCATGTCAACCTTTTGCCCATGTTGTTCTTTTCCTGTGTTGACCTTCTGTCAGTGTCGACCTAATGCATGGCGACCATTACGGGTCGACCTAATGACTGTCTAAGCAGACATTTTAGATCTTCTATACCACACCCAACCCTTCTGCCATCCACCAATCAGCGTGCTGACAGCCATTCACTGTCTGACTGCAGGCTGGGAGGCAGATAGAGAATTCTGCCTTGTTGCTTATTATTGCTTCCGGTATGAATGGTTGACCATTTTATGGTCGACAGTCATTAGGTCGACCACTATTGGTCGACATTGGCATGGTCGACATGGACAAATGACGACACATGAAAATGGTCGACACATGCAAATGGTCGATACATGAAAAGGTCAATATGAGTTTTTTTACTTTTTTGGTGTCGTTTTCTGCGTAACGTGACGGGGAACCCCAATTAGTGCACCGCGTCCCCTCGCATTGCTCACTCCGCTCGCCATGCTTCGGGCAAGGTGCCTCGCTGCGCTCGGCACAGATTACCGTTCCCAATCGTAGTCCACGTGGATTGTAAAGTATGGAAAAGTTCCACAAAAGTATTTTTTTTTAAACTCATGTCGACCTTTTCATGTGTCTACCATTTTCATGTGTCGACCATGTGTCCATGTCGACTATGTCAATGTCGACTCAATGACTGTCGACCATATCATGGTCGACCAGCCAAACGGATACCCTTTTTATTGTGTGACCATTATATGCCCCTGCTCAAAGTGCCTATACATTAAGATGGCAAGGTGTTCTCACATTGGCAATGTTCCGTGACCTTCTGGTGCTGTCTCCAGCACTCTTCATTCCTCCTATCACAGACGCGCCTCTGCACTGATACTGGCACTACTTGATCACTGCTTATATTGTATTTTCTATCTGTTAAACTACAATTCCTGTATATTGTGAACATTGAACCAATCTTGAAAAAAAGAAAAGGCTGCAATAACAAAAATGAGGTTAATAAAGGTACACATAATCAACAGAGGACACTCACAAAGATGGAGATGAGCTGTTGCAGGGCAGGGATAGGCAGATGCTTGTGCCTAGGGCACAGAACAAACTTGCGCAAGCCCTGGAGCGGCCATCTGCCTCCCCTTATAAGGTAGAGAGTGTGCACATGTGGAGTTGGAAGCTTCTATCTCTGCAACAGATGCATATTATCAGATTTATGCCAGATGTGGCTTGATGGTGTCAGTGTTTATATTTTGTAAATGATAAAGTCAATGGAACCAATTTGCCCATATTGTAATATAATACTGTAACAGATTTTCATATACAGTACCTCACATAGAATATTGTTTAGATAATATTAGTATCACTTGGTAAATGTGAAAATTACATATACCATGTGAAATATAATTAAATATAGACCCAAATACAAAATAAAAGTACAAATGAAATTCAATTAAATAGAAAAACATCCACTGTCTTGCCCTTTACATCCCATAATTAACTGCCACATTCTGAACATAAATAAAAATTGAGTAATGTGAATTGATGTCCGCGTCTACAAATGATATGGCAGCCACACAAGTGATTCAGTGATAGGGGTCCAAATGCAATTAAAAGAAACTACTGATCATAATCATCATCATCCTCAGTGTGGACTTTGCACCAGGTGTGAAGCACCTACGAGAGATACTACTTCTAACAGATGTATGTATCTGTGTCCAGGTGTACTTTGGTTGAATGTCTATGGGAATATGCACTTACTGTACTCGCGTATGATTGACTACCCCCGCCTTCTGCCTCTTCAATTGTAAGGATTCGCACACATTGGATTTAACATACTCTGTATATGAACAGATGCGTAAGCTTTCTTGCAGGATACAGTAATACATATATTATGTAAAACAAAGACAGATACATCCAACTCTACATCCAGGGCATGGAGGGAAATTCCAAGTTTAGTGGACATGGAGGTAAATTCCAAGTTTAGGCTTTCTTGCCTGCAAACTGACACAATTTTTGTACTTGGAGATGAAGCGCTCAGGTCGACCATTCTCCCTCAGTCCTCTCTTGTGTTTCTGTCATCTCCCCCTAGATTTCCAACTCTGCATGGAACTTAACATTGAGCTCACTGTTTTCCACTTCAAGGGTCCCTTGAAATCCCCCTCTCTCCTTGTTAATAACATCACCCTATTTTCTTTCCCCCAAATCTTCTGCCTTGACTCTGTTCCCTCCTTTACTCGCCACATCTCTCAATCTTGTGGCTTCCACCTTTGAAGGATCAGGAAAATTCTGCCCTTCCTTGTATGATATTTACCTACTCTCCTGGAACATGCGAGAGATTCACGATTATCCGGGTAGCTCCCCCCTCCCCCACGCCCAGAAGAGTGGGTGTTTCTCCTGCATCCCACTCACTTTTAGTGAAGGGGGTAGGATGGGGAGAATAATGCCATTAATTGCGGGTCTGTATGGGGAGTGCAGGGCCAAATGTGTAGTGGATGTTATGATGGTAAGGGGGCACTGTAATGTAGCATCATTTGATCTGCTCATTGTAATGTGGAGGGCACTATAATGTTACATAATAAGAACTGGGGCACTGTAATGTGGCATACTATGAAATGGAGGCACTATAGTGTGGCATATGAACTGGGGCACTGTAATGTGGCACACTATGAAATGGAGGCACTATAGTGTGGCATATGAACTGGGGCACTGTAATGTGGCACACTATGAAATGGAGGCACTATAGTGTGGCATATGAACTGGGGCACTGTAATGTAAGATACTATGAACTGGGGACACTATATGTCATAATGTGAATTGGGAATACTGTGTGGCATAATGTGTACTGGCAGCCCTGCAGTGCCCTACTATGGGGCATAATATTAACTAGGGCACTACTATGATTCAGAAAATAAACTAGGACACTGTGTATTATGGGGCATAAAATTAATAACTGCCGTGGAGAGGTGTCTTTCAAGAAGCATTCAGACAGGGACCACTTCAATATGTTGCTATGGGGTAAACAAAGTTTTGGTTATGCCCATGACCCTGAGTAATTAATACCTGCCCCTCTCTCTGCGCCAGTGCTCACTGGCACAGTGTTACAGGGAAGAATAATTACTCAGGTGACTCAATTCCTTCCAACATACCACATGGGACTCATGAAGAGTGGGGCAGGATTTTAGATGTAGATATCCATGCCATGCAGCAAGAAGGAGAATGATTATCTAGTAAGGGGAGTGGCTAGCTTTTTACCAAGTGCAAACTTCTCTTCCTATACTCTTCAAATACACAATCAATGTTATGTGGGGATCCGGCCAGGTTCCTAGCAGTAGAAATACTGATGCCGTAATTCCAACACTGTTCGGAATGCCAACGCCAGCTTCCCAACATGGATCACAATCCCAGTGCCAGCATCCCGACCTCTGGGTTCCAGAACAAGGGTTTGCCGGGGCTGTGGACATGTAAGTTGCAGAGGGAGGGGAAGGATATTAAGTTTAGGCAGTGGGAGGAGAGGTACGGTTAGGCTGCGAGGGGGGAGGGTTAGAGTTAGACTGTGGAAAGGGGGACTTAGGGTTAGGCACCTCCAGGGAGGGTTAGGTTGCAGGGGAGGGAGGGTTAGGTTTAGGCTGCGAGAAGAGGTGGTTAGGGTTATGCACCACTGGAGAGGTTTAGGGTTAGCTTGCGGGAGGAGGTTTGGGTTAGGCTGCAGAAAAGGAAGATTAGGGTTAGGGGGTTTGGGGATTAGGGATAGAATACTTACCTACTAGGTGTCGGGATCCTGGGCGTCGGGATTCCTCTGGTAGTATTATGACTGCTGGCATCCCAAGCACCGAGATCCTCAATACTATCCCACTATGTAGACTACCGTGCACTCCATTCATGAGCAGAGCAGTACTGGATATAAGTCTCTGGGAACAAAGTCCTGACTAAAATTGGGATAACCACAAAAGAATCTGCGCAGGTGGCAGACTGCCCCTCTCCTCTTATAGAACTCATTGCATGCTGCTGCTCATGTCCTAAGCTCAATTGTTGCTTGGTTGAAAATAGGGAAGGTAAATGAAATATGGAAAGTTTAGCAATGAATGGAGATCCTAGGCCATCTTCCTCCTAAGCAGTCCCAATGTTATCACTACTTAATAAATAGAGCACTCCCCAAACCTGGAAGTAGGTGTTCTATTTATGCTCTAGGAAGTCAAGAAGCAACATTTGGGCATTTAAATGCACTGAGCATCTGCATATTGAACTGTCTTTTAAGCAAGCAACACATCAAATTGGTCTCTCTTTGCCATCAAATTCTACTTTTTCACACAGGAAATGAATGCTGTATGCTAAAGATGAGGAAATAACACTAAATAATAGAAGTGTGAAGCTATTACATATCCCAATGAAACCAATTATGAATGGTTCTAAATACTGCTAAAAATCCAGTATTCCAGATATGTAGCTGCTTTACTTGTCATAGAATAAACTATTTTGTAAGTGTTTCAAATTACATTTTAGCGCTATTGAAAGTAGAGCTGTGCACTGGACCATTTTTGCTGCTTTTGGTTCTAATTCATTGTCCAGATTTGGGTTTGGATTCGGTTTTGGATTTCTGACGTGACTGGTTTTGGTTTTGTTATTGGTTTTGGTTTTATATTTTTTTCCAAAAATGTTACAAAAAAAGCTAAAATCACATAATTTTGCCTTTTTTTGTTCCTGGAGTATTATTAACCTCAATAACATTAATTTACACTCATTTCCAGTAAATTTTGACCACCTCACAGCTTACAATATTGTTTTCATCCGCTTTAGGCAATAGGCTGCAGCAAGGCACAAACACACAGAAGTTTATAGCACATCTATGAAATGAAAAGTGGTGCATGATGGAGTTGTCCTTGGGCTCTCCCATCCACCCTTGTGTTGGATATTAAAAAGGACATGCACAGTTTAACAGACCAAGCACTTCAGCGACAGGGACTGCTACTTTTGTGGTTGAAGTGCTTTGTTTGTTTAGGCCCTCACAAAACAATTTTTTGTGTCTTCATACATCTTGCCTCAATATGCCACGTTAGGGAGGACCCTCTAAGTCTGACACCGCTACTTTGCATTTTTAAGCAGCAGAGAATGGATGATGGGCACATGTACCCCATCATCCACAGACTCTGCCATCTCCAGGAGAGTCTGGGGACTGTCCAGCAGCGCCGAGAGGTAGATTATGGCTGTTGTCGGACCATGTATCTGACATCAGTTGCAATGGATTGTGACTAAAAACACACGGGTACAGAGCATACTGGGGTAGTTACAGTGCACAGAACAGTACCAACAACTTATACAATAATATAAATTATTTTAACTTTTTTTAACTGCCAGCTTGGTTAACACTGTATGGAGTCAGACTGCTTTTCTGCATGCTCACTGGGGTACGGGGTACTGGGGTGCAGTGTGCAGAGCAGTACAAATTATACAACAGTATAATATTTTTACATTTTATTAACTGGCAGTTCGGCTCACACTTCATGCACACTGGGGTACTGAGCGTACTGGGCTGCAGCATACTTGGGTGCAGTGTACAAACAAATTATACAACAATATGTTTTTTTATTTCTTATTTTTTTAACTGGCAGCTCAGCTTACACTGTATGGAGTCAGACTACTTTTCCCACACGTGCACTGGGATACAGAGCATACTGGGGTGCAACGTACTGGGGGCGCAGAACAATATAGTTTTACAATTTTTTTAACAACTTTTTTTAACCCACTGCTTATGTGAACACAGTGGGTGGGGCCTGCAGAGTATTAGTCACTCTGTCTGGACTCCGCATAGCCACTAAATTCAGCAGAGCAGAGCGCAGACATCAGCAGCATACCTTCTATAAGTTAAAAACACCACTTTTATTAGTCACTCTGTCTAGACACTGCACAGCCACTTAAATCAGCAGAGCAGAGTTCAACATACAGCAGCGTACCCTGTACAAGTTGAGTACAGCTACCTGTATTAGAAACTCTGGACACCGCACAGCCACTTAAATCAGCAGAGCAGAACACAGCATACAGCAGCATGTCTAGACTGAAGTGAAATGGCACCAAATCACCACAGTGGCCCTCTTATATAGAATCCAAAACCCATGAGAATCCGACACCAGGAGTTTTGCCTCAATCTGGAATATGAGTCTTGTGGGAACATCCGAGCCGTGGCTCAGGTTGACTCGGATACCAGAAGTTCGAGGTGGCTGGAATTCCAAGTAATCCGAACCGCTCATCTCTAATTGAAAGTAACAGCTAGCAAGTGCTGTACTGTCTGTAAACAAAACAAAAACTACTTTTTTATGTAAAACATGCAAGTTTAGTAAAGCGGCATGATTCTAGCAAGTTTCTAGTTGCTGTGTGTAAAAGAAAGTGACTACAGCCAAACTCATCAGAATCTTTCCCCAACTGTTCTCTCTGAGACACAACATGATCTCCAGATGTTATTATGTTAAACACACAACACACTGGATGTAATAGTGAGTTGTAAATTTGCCAGAATAACTCGTTAATGCAGAATAACTTAATAATGAAACTATCTTGCTGTACTTTATCTGTTTTAGTGATGTTTTAAACAAGTAATTTTATATTTGCCTATTCTGCCGATTTTTTGGATAGTCCCCCACACCCCCAGAAGAGTGGGCACCTGTCCCGCATTCTGCCCACTTCCTAGTAAAGTGTGGCCAGAATAAGGATATAAATACAATTAATCCACTTACCTGTGGAGGAGATGAGGGTTTATGATGTAATTCTATGCTTGCTAATTGCATTGTTTTAGCCCCACCCTATGCAAAAATGGTCCAATTGCAGACTTTTCCCAGTGTGGGGTCGAGGCCTAATGACACAATTAGCCTGTCCCCATCCCCCATCACCGCCCATCTGCTTTTCCTCTCTGGGCATCTCCCATAGAGGATGATGTCTATATAGACAAGTATGAGTAATTTTAAGGAAGAAAATGCATAGGGTTCTGTCAGGATCCATCACATGATCAGATCCCAGAATAGGATATTTCTCCTATTGTGTAATATAAAATGTTATTTTTGTGAAGTGACTGTCATACTCCCCTGCTAGGTTCTAAAAACTGTGGCCGTAACCTCAGGGGGGCTAGGAGGTTATCACTAAGTGCATTTCCCCAGGCCACTATGTCCTGAGGCCATAAATGTGTTTAGTAGTGACAAGCTCAAAACTCATCAATAAAGTAGGAGTAGAAATGTATGTTCGAGTTTCTGGTCTCTCATCCAATCATAAATGTTTTTTTGGGGGGAAGACTGCATCAGTCAGTTCGCTTTTTTAACCAACCTGGGGTCAGATAATAAAGCAAAGAGCAGTGTCTGTGTCCCCCTCTACAATGTATTTGTGAGACAGCATTGAGCTGATTAAAAATCCAAAGGGTGGGGGGGGGGGGGGGGAGTGAGTGCAGCTGAAGGGTATAACTATCTCACCCACTGTACAATGTTTATTCATTTTTTACGGGATGTAGCTGTGACTAGAAGTGAACCGATAAACTCACATGTGTCATCCCAGCCAGATCCTAGATTTGTGTGTAAGTGTAGGCTTCTGAATTATTATCTCCTTTTATTTTTGTTTGAGATTGTACTGTACTCTGTGTATTTTTAAAAATATTCTTAATAATCTTTGTAACACTTTTTGTAACTAAAGCTCTGAATTATTCTTGGAATTAAAATCTAAATTCTAGTGCTGATTCTGTTTCTTAAAACCTAAGGCCTAATGTGGCTTACATCTACCTATTTTTTATAAGTATTGTGGTGTGTTTGCAGGTAAATGCAAAAGCGTAACTTGCGCACAGTGCTAAATGAGTATTTTGCTAGTGGCAGCAAATGTGTATAACCCCGTATGTCCAAAGTGATCCCCACATCACAGGCGGCGCTTCTCAGATTTGCGTATCTGGAGAAGTGACCGTCAGGTCCGTGACAGATTCCCACATTTAAACATAACCAGCACTAGTGCTTCTGCCTAGGCTGATATTGGAAAAATTGTGGAGGTAGGGTCACAAGCCAGGGCGAGAGGCACCCTAGAGGGGAGACCCATAGCATGGGAATTCCTGCACCATGATTCCACCAGCCCTCATCCAGTTGTCACCAGGGCTGGTTTCCACAGGGGAGTAAGGCCTGCAAAAACAATGTGTGGGACCAGAGATGTGGAACAGGAGATTAGTAAAGTCATAGTGTGGCATGTTAAGTTCAAAGTGGAACACAAAGATTGTATCCATGGCAGGGGCAAACGCATAAATTCTGGAGGGGGGTTTCCAAATGTTTGATTTTAGAGTGAATGTCACCAGCCCATGGAGGATGCATAATCAGCATGTAACAAGATATAGTGTGCCCCAAACAAAGTGCAGTGTATGTAATACAGACATATGCAGGCCCAATGGTCATGGCAAGCCACTTACCTGATTCTCTCTCTTGTGCAATGTTTGAGCACTCAGATCCATAGACACAAACACACAGCAGATTTGGTAGTAATATCTGCTGCCACTGGGTATGTGCAGTCGCTCCATTCAGCCTCTTGTACTGCTTGTAGTGGCCGCTGGCCAGGCTGTGGTGAAGGGGTTTTTCCAGCTGTGTTTTCCTATGCCTGGTACAACCTCTTCTGCCATAAAACTGATATTGAACAAAATATTAGCAGAATTACTCACATCTTTAATATATACAACCTTCAGGGGCTACTTGGTGGCAAGGGCATAGCTACAATAGGTGCAGGCAGTGCAGCTGCTATGGTGCCCAGAGCTGAGAGGTGCCACCTTCCCTGTCAAAGTTACATGTGCTATGTACATTTTTCACCATTGGGTGGTATGTAGGGGTCCTTTCAAACTTTTTCCTTGGGGCCTGCAATACATCTAGGTATGCACCTGGACCTGCTCATTGCAGTGTGGTATAAAATTAACTGGAGGGCACTGTAATGTTATATAATATGAACCAGGGCATTGAAATGAGGCACAATATGAATGGGGGACACTATATATCATAATGTGAATTGGGGGTACTGTGTGGCATAATGTGTACTGGCAGCTCTGAAATGTGACATAGGGAGAACTTAAGCACTACTGCGATTCATAAAAGAAACTAGGGCACTACTATGGGGCATAACATTAAATAAGGCTCTATTATGGTTCAGAAAATGAACTAGGGCACTATTATAGGGCATAAAACTAACAACTGCTGCAAAAGGTGTCTCTCTAGAAGCATTGGGATGGGGGCCCCTTCAAAATGTTGCAATGGGGCCAAAAAAGTTCTGGCTATGCCCCTGCTTGGTGGTTTATTTTATTCACTGGAAAACTAGCATTTTGAAAGAATCTAATCAAACATAAACAATTTCTATTGTCTTAGAAACAATTCATCAAAGAAGTTCTGCTAAGTTATACGATGAAATACATTCATTCAGTCTTTCATGCTAAGTTATGTTTAATATTAATGCCAGTTTAGGAAAATCATTTTGTTAATGCCTAAATTTTGAGTATACACAAATATTTGCACAGTATATTGGGGAAAACAGACTTTAACAACTACAATATTGCAATCAATAAGCAATACAGTAGGTCAGAACAGGAAAGACCAGGAACAAATAAGAGAACATTTTTTTTTTGTTTTATTACCGAACAAATCAATTCAGTGATATTTCTCTTTTGTCTGCAGGCAGGAAAGATTCATTTTGGCTACGTGTACACGATGAGTATATTTGGCTGCCTGGGAATTCATGCTTTATTAAATCTGATGAGTGTCACAGGTGTCACACATGGATGTGTTGCCAGTGTCTTGGGATACTGCCTTCTTCCTATGGTGATACTGTCCTGCTTTGCCATAGTGTTTTCTTTACAGTAAGTACTGTTGTATTATTCATATTTACAAATGGTGCTGTTGGCTTGCTATTCAAGTCATGTGCAATATCTAATTATGTACAAAATTACAACGTATGTGTGTGTATTGCAGTTGTGAGTGCAGCACCAACACTGGCCAGTTTTACAATAATTCCACTACAATTCTTAATTGCAATCATTTACTTTATACTTACAGTATAGGACCAGAAGCAGGTTTTACACCCAGTATGGCCCTGACAATGATCCTTACTTGGGTTTGTTTCTGCCTCTGGAGCAGGGCAGAATTAAGTCTTTAGGGTTGGGTTGGGGGGGTTAGGGAGGGGGGAACTAGGGCACTTAGGACAGGGGGGCATACCTCCCAACATGACCTATTCTGGGAGGGACAAAATGCACTCTACCTGGACTTCCCTTTTAATATATGATTGACATCACATGTGTTGAACTATTTAATTGATAAATAAGGGATGATTGCAATCATACATAAAGTGGGAAGTCCAGGTATAGAGCATTTTGTCCCTCCTGGAATGGGTCATGTTGGGAGGTATGGATTGTGTATATTAAATATAAACCAATGGTGTATATTAGATTTAAACTAATAGATTAATAAGGCCTGGGTACTGTTTATATCTCCACCTAATAGAGAGACAACTATTTTATAATGTTTTCCTGTAGTGGAACAAAGACAATTTAAGCTTAAAATACAAATAAAATCTACAATTTGTCTTGCAAAAATGCAATAGCAGCAGCAGCCTCTTTACTACTAACACACTGGGACAGGACTCAGGAGAATGATCTGTGTGTGTCTTTCTCTAGACATGAATGCTCTCATTAGATAAGAGGTTACACAGAACCCTGACACCCAGGCGGAAGGAGGAGAAGCTGGCATCCCTGGGTAACTTCCAGCTCTCTCCCCTCTGCTATCTCTCCTCTGGTCAGGAAGCTCCTTCGGTATCTCTTGAAATCTGATACTCCTGTGTCTCTGACTGCAATGCATACTGTCCTGCTCACAATCTGGCTGCCTGGTTCTGCTGCTGCACAAGAGGGAGAGCTAGTGATGTCAGTGTGCTCTGGCGGGCGGGGGGCCCTATACAGAGGGGGGCCCAGGGTAGAGTATGCCCTGCATTCCCCAGATGGGACTAGCACACTTTTAGCTCTAGACACATGGTAGTAAGGAGGACTGGTGCAACAAAAAAGGATTAGTTGACTTACGATCCAGCCAATTGAAAATATGCTGTATATCTAAATGCACTGTACTTTGTGTATATCTTAACCAACATATGTTCAAAAACCAAATACAGATGTGTCCACATAACACTTGTTCAAAGCTAAGTCGCAAAGTTTGTGGTGTGGTGTGTTTGTGTTGTGGTGTGGTGCACCTAGCATCTTTTTCTTTCCGAGTATTGGTTTCAGATGTGGTTGGAGGGAGCATCGCTGATGCTTCCTTGGAAGCAACAATGATGCACACATATGCTAATGTGCAGGAGGCGTCTGCTATAAATAGACGCCTCTTTCATGCATGTGTGATCAAGTGCTGCATCCAAGGAGGCAGTATCGGATCACCCGCAACACCATCGGCTGGCTGAGTGACCCATGGTGCCATGCAAGGCAGCTGCCGCAGCTTGTACCAAAAGTCCAGGAAATCTCTGTCTTCTGACGGTGATCCTGGCCTCAGAACTCCCATAGAATGGAGGCGACATACTTCCATTTTTGGAAAATGGAGGCCATAGCCACCCCCTCCCCAAACATCTGCAGACTGTCAGTCTCTTGACATTTGCAGCAATTCTGCATCCGACAACAAAGGTCCCATACTGCATACAGTACAGGTCCAGCGCATATGCAAATTATCGAACATTGGTACTTTGCGACATGTGCTATAGAACCATTGGACCTGAATCAGCCCATTGCTTGCTAATGCAACAAAAGTAGATTACAGGGGTACACTGACTACTGAGGCTGACATTACTTGTACTGATGTGTGCGATGTAGTCATAAATCTGGGTAAAAAAGGCAGAAGATTGGTTTCTGATACGAGTGGCTGCACCCTGCCTTTAGCCACGTATCGTTGAGCGTAAACTGCAACTTTTTCCACACGTTTTATACCATTTTTTTTTTGGCAACAAAAGTACTAATCTAGTGTCCCTGGTACACTCAGGGCAGCTTTGTGTGCAGCTATGGTGCGACGAGATGGAAAATGTATGCAAAAGTACACAATAATGCCTGTGGTGTAAGTCAGGCCAAACATCTCACACCATATTGTGTAGAAACACTAGGTGAATGAGGACATATCTGTATGACCAATTATATTTAGGCCCCTGTGTCCCTAACTCTTTGGGGATAGCTAGTTAAATAAGGCATCAGAGACTGCATGACTATGGATTGGGTACAGGATGCCGGCATTTAGGATGCCAATGGTCAGAATATTGACCCCGGCAACTCAACTGCCATAATTCCGATGGGATCATGCAACTAAAGTAACCCTAACCCTCATTTCCCACAGCCTAACTCTAACCCTCCCTTCCCACAGCCTTACCTTAACACTCCCATCCTGCAGCCTAAACCTAACCCTCCCTTCCAGCAACCTAACCCTTACCATCCCTTCCCACAGCCTAACCCTCCCCCACCACAGGCTAACCCTAACCCTCTCCCCCCGCAGCCTAACCTAACCCTCCACCTGCAGCCCAATCCTAACCCTCCCTTCACACAGTCCACCCTAACCCTCCCTTCCTGCAGCATAGACCTAGCCCTCCCTCCTGCATCCTAACCCTAACCCTCCTTCTCTGCAGCCTAACCCTCCCTTCTTGCAGCCTAGCCATAACCCCCTTGCTGCCTAACCCTTACCCTTTCCTCCCACAACCTAAGCCTAACCCTCCCCCCCACACCCTAACCCTAACTCTCCCCCCACAGCCTAACCTTAACCTTCCCTTCTCACAGCCTAAACTTCCCTCCCACAACCTATCCCTAACCCTCCCTACTAAGCCTAAGGCTAACCTTCCCAGGCATACTAATGTTCAGGATTCCAGATGTCGGGATTCTGGTGTTGGGATTCAGAAAGGTCTCAGGATTCCGGTGCTGGTCTCCTGACCAGTGGTATCCTGTATGTCGGGATGCCAACTACATCACATGGCTATACCCAGCAAAATAACCAGGCTAATGGATAGGTGTTATATATTGTATTGTGTTACCCAGCCAGGATACTCTAAGTGAAAAACATGCATTAGAAAAAGCCTGGCGAATGTTCTGTAGTTGCTGTTCCACACTAAGGTAGAGCATTCATGTCTCTAATTAAGTGTGGTATATTTTTTGCAGAAAATCCAGCCCCGTGTTGAACGGGCTGGGACTTCACAAATGGAGTATTTTGGGCAATTTTAAAACTTGTAACCTATTACTGTGCATCTGACAACTTGTACTTTAAACCTTGAAAAATGTTGCAGCTATTTGCACTCTATAACACAGGGCCATAACTAGCTATGGGCGAGAGGTGCGTTGCACACAGTGCAATGCGCTGTGTGGCAGTAAAATCTCTGCATGCACCCAACTGGCCTTGCATCACTACCGCCTGCCAGCCAGCCATCACTGACAGTTATCTGCAGCACTGCGGCTGCCCCAGGAGGGGAGCACACAAGCCCCGGCTCCCTTTCTCGCTGATAACATGTAGCTGGGCAGCGCTGCAGCTGAATGCCTGCACGCTCCGCCCCCTCTGTCCAGACTCCTGAGACCTGTGAGGAGCAGACCCGGCGACAGGTTGGGCGGGTATTAATGGGGATAAACGTATAGGTCCCTGGGGACAGAGGGATCCGTGGATTGGGGACAGTGCCTTTTAATATTTTTTAAAGTTGACTGTCAACAAAAAAACGGCTGGCCGAACTAACCTTTCCTACCACCTTCCTAGCTTCCTCTCCCTTACCCAGTCCAGTCCCTCCCTGTGGTTCTGGGCATGACGAGGAAGCTGTGCTGCGCCGGACACTTCTCCCTGTCCCCCACCGCAGCGCACTCTATGGAGCCCAGCCAGCTCAGCAATACTTTTGCCCAGCCTCCCGCCAGCACCAGACATGAGTCTGTGGGGGACATACAAAGCGCAACAACAACCCGCAGCCCCCATACTACACTGTCCGTCTCAACACAGGGACTGGCTGTGGTGAGTCCCTCCTCAATCATAAGTTATGTTTGCGTAAAAGGTAGCTCTGCCTGCCATAATGTGTAAAAGGGAGCTCTGTGGCTGCGCCCCTTCCCCATAAAGCCAGACCCCTACATTTTTTGTGCGCGTACTGGCCCTGTCTTGTACATGGGGGGCGCCGGTGCTGTTTTTTGCACACAGCGCTAAAATGTCTAGTTACGGCACTGCTATAACATATAGCTATTTGAAAGCACTAGAAACCAGTTACTTTTGCAGAATCAGAGGCTATAACATCACAGCCAAGATTAAGATTGTAGTTGGTATAACATTTCAAGCCTCTTCCTAAGATCTTCACAAGGTGACTAAACAGTGTGCTGTGCATTCACGAGAGACACAAACATTTCCTAATTACATGAAAATAGCTGGGCAGACCTTATCATTCACTTTCCAAGTTAAAATATCTTACCATTGTGGCAAGTATATTGCAGGGTTGTCGGCTGAGCTGTTATACCTCATTTGACAGTAAATAATACACTTTCTCATGGTCCAAAACACAAAGGGGTAAATGTATTAACCTGGGGAAGGCATAAGGAATCTATAAACCAGTGATAAGTGCAAGGTGATACACACCTAACTGTCAATTTGCATATTGAAGCTGATTGGCTGGTGCATTTATCACCTTGCATTTATCACTGGTTTATCACTTCATTATGCCTTCTCCAGGTTAATACATTTGCCCCCATAGTACCGTAACCACTTTATTATTATTAAAGTGAAAACATCTGGAGATGAACATTTATCCAGGTGTAATGTATTGAAATGCTAGTTTAAAGAAAAAGTACAAAAATAATGTGATTATATATATACACAGTATATATATATATATATATATATATATATATATATATGCAATTGCCACACTACTAATCGGTTTGAACAAGCGTAATTGTGCTCCCCAGTCTGCTGTTACCTTGGTCGTACATTAGTAATCCATCTGAAAAAAAGATGAGAAATATTTGGAGCTGTCAGGGACTGGCTGTTCCTCATATAATATTTTATTGCTACTATACAATCCAAAATATAGAAATATTATAATTGAATGTTTTCAGAAATATTTAATTTATTACATAAATTATTACATTTACTGATCTGGATATGAATATGTTCTGGAGCAAAACATTTATTTTTCTGTATGAAAATAAATATAGCAACATTATGACAAAGCTGCCCCATCAATCTCAGCATTGTCAGTAATATCATTTGTACCAATTTCACATCCCATGAAGCTGATAGATCTGTCAGGTGTAACCTTTTCATAGGGATTGGCAACAATGTGACTGATTTATGTTCATATGGCTGGCAGCCTGATACATGAATCAGACGGTAATGGAGGTATAGTATGGGCTGGATAATGAGAAGAGCTAGAACTATGTTTGAAAAGAAAATGTGTTTATCTTTATTCAGCTCTTACATTTCTGATCCCCAGCAGTATGCAGTCAGAGACACAGCACATTACACGCTCCTTCTCTCTACTTACAGGAAAGGCTATATAGGTATAAATGGTATTATTTTACTCCTGTATTGATTCCAGCTTTCTGTACTTACTGACTCCATAATAGAACTGATAGAGGGCATTGGTACCATACTACACCCTTGGAGGGGTGGTCTTCAGGTTGCCGACTGTCGGGATCCCGGCGCACATTATACCGGTGCCGGAATCCCGACAGCCGGCATACCGACAGATTTTCTCCCTCGTGCGGGTCCACGACCCCCCTGGAGGGAGAATAAACAGCGTGGCAAGCGCAGCGAGCCCGCAAGGGGATCATTTGCGCTTGCCACGCTGTCGGTTTGCCGGCAGTTGGGCGCCGGTATGCTGGTCGCCGGGAGTCCGGCCGCCGGTATACCATGCTACACCCATGTTGGAGAGCCTTTGGTTATTGTATTCCCTTTAAATAATATTTCTCAAATGTTTTTGCAACCTGACTGCATAAACAAGCAGACATATTTTAGGGAGTGTTTGTGTTCACTGATTTTTTGTTATTACTCATATCATTCTACTGTCTGCATAGTAGACTCTACTAGTGGATTTATTTATATCCCAAGTAAACTTAGGGGTCTATTTATTAAGCTTTGGGTGGAGATAAAGTGGACGGAGATAAAGTACCAGCCATTCAGCTCCTAACTGCCATGTCAAAGGCTGGGTTTGAAAAATGACAGTTAGGAGCTGATTGGCTGGTACTTTATCTTCATCCAAAGCTTAGTAAATAGACCCCTTAATGCATAATCCTAACAATCCTCTGGGAGCTACAATACTTAATAATAAGTGATACGTCTGGTGTTACGAAAACACATTCACATAACATACTTTACCATTTACCTAGTGGCAGGAGCGGATCCAGGAAAAAATGACAGGGGGGGCACCACTTGCACGCCTTCGGCGTGCGGTCCCATGAAGGTGCGCGTGGCCTCACAACAAGGGCATGACCTAGCAACAAGGGTCATGGCCTCAAAGGGAATGTCATATTCGTAAGATGGGAGGAGGGTGACACTTTGGAGAGGCAGAGAGTGACAGAAGAGAGAGGGTGATGGGTTTACAGTGACGCAGGGGAGAGGAAGAGGGTGAGGCAGTGGGTGAAGGAGACATAGTGGGAGACGGAGAGGCAGTGGGTAACAGAGAAAGGGTGACAGTGAGAGGCAGTCGGCAGCCGGCTGTAGTAAAGCCGGAAGACTCGGAGGAGAGGGGAGGCTTTCCCCTTCTCTCTCCTCCCCTCCTCCACGATCGGCAGCCGCTGGTGCTTGGCTCGGCTTGCGCATGAATCAAGCAGGCAACTCGCCAGCACCTGGACTTGGTGGGGCAGCAGCATGCCCCATGGGCATAAGGTCAGTGAGTGGGCGTTTAATGAGAGGGAATCTGGTGCAGCCATATAAATAGAGTTATGTATGTATGTATGTATGCATGCATGTATGTATGTATGTATGTATATATATATATATACACACACACACACACACACACACACACACACACACATGCTGTGTGTGTGTGTGTGTGTGTGTGTGTATGTATATATATATATATATATATATATATATATATATAGTATATATACACACACACATACTGTTTATATATATATATATATATATAGTTACCTGGGCACTCAGTTGCAGCGCTGGGATGCACTTGTGCTTTATTAATTCTAAAGGTGGGTACATACTGGAAGATATATCTGCCGATCAATTGATAGGCAGATATATCTATGGACGAATCGGGCAGTGTGCTGTGCATACACACTGCCCGATCCGTCGGGGACTGACGTCATGAACTGGGCGGGGGTGTACACACGCCTGCCCAGTTCAGCTGTCAATCACCGCCGGCAGCATGTGGCTGACCGCCCGTACACACACAGCGACGAGCCAATATATCGGTAGATATATTGGCCGTCGGCTATGCTGCGGGGCTGACGCGATACATCTGTGAACGGCGGACTTCACAGACGTATCGGCCATACACACTGGCCGACGGACCCGCGATATATCGGCCGTTCAAGAGAACGGCCGATATATCGGCCAGTGTGTACCCACCTTTAGATAGGATATATTAGGCTGTTTGCTGGGTTCAGGAGCCCCTGCCTCCCCCCCCTCTCTCTCTCTCTCTCTCCCCCCCCCACTCTCTCTCTCTTTCTTGTTCTCTCTCCTCTCAGTTATTGTGTTAAGCTTCCATGTTTTCTACTGTCTGTTTCCCCAGTGATACTTTCCCTTCATGTTTCTGTAAACCTTACTACAAATGTCTCACTACTCCCTCCTACAGAGACCTTAGGTACCCACTGCCTCTCCTTGTCCGCCTCTCCTTATTACCCACTGCCACCTCCCCCTGGCATCACCCACTTTTTTCTCGTCACCCTTTCCCCAGTGTTACCCACACTGCCTCTCACTGTCACCCTTTCTCTGTTACCCACTGCCTCTCCGTCTCCCACTATGTCTCCTTCACCCACTGCCTCACCCTCTTCCTCTCCCCTGAGTCACTGTAAACCCATCACCCTCTCTCTTCTGTCACTCTCTGCCTCTCCAAAGTGTCACTCTCCTCCCGTCTTACGAATATGACATTCCCTTTGAGGCCATGACCATTGTTGCTAGGTCATGCCCTTGTTGTGAGGCCACGCGCACCTTCATGGGACCGCACGCCGAAGGCGTGCAAGTGGTGCCCCCCCCTGTCATTTTTTCCTGGATCCGCCCCTGACTCTGACTCATTAATACTGCTGCCGCCGCCACTGGGCCCTTCATCGCGGCGGGCGCCAGTGAACTGCGCCGCCGCTTCTTTTTTAAAGGGACTGTTTTTTTGTATTTTTTTGTAAGTGCCAGACATGACAGGGGGGCACGGGTCCGCGTGCCCCCCCCCCCCCCCCCTGGATCCGCCACTGCCTAGTAGCTATATTGGTGTATATATTGAGAACACGTAATATGATTGTCGGAATATATATCCTATTGATCTCAGTGTCTAAATATATATTAAACCTTCAAGGTTGAAAGTAAAGGTTTACATATTTAGACTATCAGTAACTTCAGATACAACTACCAATTGATTGTTGAAAGCAATCCCAAAGGCAACTACATGGGTGTAGAGAAAACTAATAAAATTCAAAGCGAAGGGTGTAGTATGGTATGCCGGCGGTCGGGCTCCCGGCGACCAGCATACCGGCGCCGGGAGCCCGACCGCCGGCTTACCGACAGTGTGGCGAGCGCAAATGAGCCCCTTGCGGGCTCGCAGCACGCCACGCTGAGCTCACCACGCTGCGGGCGCGGTGGCGCGCTACGCGCGCCATGCTATTTTATTCTCTCTCCAGGGGGGTCGTGGACCCCCACGAGGGAGAATAAGTGTCGGTATGCCGGTTGTCGGGATCCCGGCGCCGGTATACTGTGTGCCGGGATCCCGACAGCCGGCATACTGAAGACCACCCCAAAGCGAAATAATACACAGTGAATCATTTTTAATACTTTATTTTTATTTTTCACCTTTATTTTCTGTTCTTTATTTTTCACATCTTAAGGCATTTTAACAATGTTAATAAAAGTTACATTTTAGATACAATTTCTCTTCATAAGTGTGCCAACCAAGAGACAATCCTTTTCCTGTATACCTATTTTTATTGTCCATGGCATCACCCCCTGTTGATGAATGAAAAATTATCTCATGATTACAAATTGGGGACTTTTTGCAGACAATTAGGGTAATAAAATAAAGTATATGGTTGACTAGTGCAGAAGATATCCCTTTCCCATTCTCCTTTATCCTCCATAAACAACTAACTTGCTATCAGTAAGTTGTAACAGTAAATGATGAACTATGCAGAGGGGGTAATAGGGACAAATAGGAATATAGTAATATATGTGATTAATGAAACATCTACAGTAGATTATGTATACTTTTATTGTGTACTGATCATGTGTTAAGTCCCAATTAAAGTTCTGATTCATGTGTACACACCTTTTCAATCTACTTTCCATCCATGAAACTCATTTAAAATACTGTATATGTTGAAAAAACAAAGACAGCGCTTCTGCTGGAAAAGCATCGGACAAATCGGTTGGTAGTGTGTACACACTTCACTTTTTGTCCAACACTGGGCCTAATTCAGACCTGATCACATCAGCAAATTTGTTCTCTAATGGGCAAATACATGTGCACTGCAGAGAAGGAGTGGAGGGCGGGGGGGGGGGGGGGGGGGGGGGGGGGGGGGCGCAAGTATAACATGTGCAGGGAGAGTTAGATTTGGGTGGGGTGTGTTCTAACTGACTTCTACATTGCAGTGTAAATACAAAGCAGCCAGTATTTACTCTGCACAGAAACAATATAACCTACCCAAATCTAACTCTCTCTGCACATGTTATATTTGCCCCCCCTGCAGTGCACATGGTTTTGCCCATTAGAGAACAAATTTGCTGCTGCGATCAGGTCTGAATTAGGCCCATTGTTCCATCAAATCTGATAAAAATTAAACTGTACATAAAACCTGATCTTCAGATGCAATCTGTTTTCTTCCAATAAAACAGGATTGAAGGTCCATCCACACTTTTAAGATATCTCGTGAACAGGTCAGGAATTGAAAGAACGGACCAACAATTGTATACAGTAGGTGTGTACCCAGCTTGGGATAGGCATATGAATATCCCTGCAAATAAGTAAAGATTAAATAGGCTTAAGGTTACCTAAAGGTAAAAAAAATAAAAAAAATAAGGGGCAGACGAGATGGGCCAAGTGGTTCTTATCTGCCATCAAATTCTATGTTTCTGTGTTACCTTTGGGGAGAAGCATCATGTCATAAAATACTAGAACCATCAGAAAGTATTTACACAATTTTAGAAGTGAATAAATGCATGTTTGGCTGATTAAACTGGTAAGAAACCCTGAGACTGATCTGCCGGCTGCTTGCTCTCTAATAGCATCTCTAGGAAGGACATCACAGAGGGGAGATTTCTCTAGCTACCAGGGACACATGTGAATGCCAGGGGTCAGGTGGCTGCCATGTGTATTGCAAAATGCTGGCTTCAGATATAATGGGCCTGATTCTGAGTTGTATGCTAACAAGACACCTCCTGCGGCTTTTGCAAATTTTCACACAGCTGTTGTGTACAAAGACGCAGTAGAGGCATCATTTCAGTGCACATCTAATTCAGGCCCTGTGTGTGGTAATCTAATACCCCTTATCCACCAAAAACCCGGGTCCGACCTGTGTAATTGAATATGGTTTCAAGCCATGTCACAGCGGTTTGAAACTCCATTCACACCGCAGGCTGGACCTGGGTTAGCGGTGGATCTTCCTTCTGTGAGGACTTGGAGATAACATCATCTCCAAGTGCCAGTGATCCAACTCTCCAAGCCCGGTCACCTGTTTACACAGCAGGCTACCCCAGTCTATCCCGGGTCCAACCCTAGTAGTTATTTTTTTAAGCACTCTTTTAAATCAAGCTGTGATCCGGGTAGACCTGCAATAACCCAGGTTATTACGTCAGTAGAAAGGGGTACAAGTGTGTAAGATATGGGTATGCTTTATTTTACATAGTGCTTTATGGCCACATGAAGGCATTTGTGCCCTGTGACCATGATGTTGTAGAAAAAACAAAACAGCTGGAGTCAGAGGTAGATTATCTATACTGAGGGAGCGATCACAACCGGGAGCCTTAGCATACAGCACCATCTGTCCGGCTAAACAATGTTTGTGGATAAAATATTTTCAAGGCAACATGAAATATTGTTATATTAAATCAGCAAGAAACGCCTGGCACTATCTTATCTACAGACACACAGGAAATAAATCTCCTGGTTCAGTAAAAGTGTAGAAGTTAGATATTTTATAACAAGTTCCAATACATAGTACTTTATTAAGAGAGCTGGACACAATGCCAATGGTTTTGCAGCTGGACAATATCTTTCTACTGCGTACGTGCTACCCTATGGATTTAAGACGGTGATAGTAGTGTGGTTTTAGATGCAGAATGATTAACAGGTAGTAAGTGTTTGTGGGAGGTGACCGGTAGCGAGTAGAATGCAGGTGTGTCGTAATTGTTTTGGGGGGGGAGTGTCGGAGTCAGTGACTTCCTACTTGTGCACAGTGGGCCTAATCCCAATGTGGTTAGAGTGGCTATTGCTGCTGCTTCCTTGGAAACAGCGATAACACTGTATGGTAATGCAGCAGGATGTGCCACCTACTGCTATAGTAGTGATCCCACCAGCAACCTAGGATACAGCATCGGATGACTCACTCACCGATGGGGACACACAAGCCATCCATTGCAGAGGCCTGGATATCTGCATCCAACAACAGTGATCACCCCCCCCCCCTCTGAATGGCAGAGACATGCCTCCATTTTGGGAAACAAGAGGTCCTTACCACAGAGCTGGATTTAGGGGTCAGGCCGCCCCTAGGCACAATGATATTGGCGCACCCCACCACCACCATGGGAAGGGGCATGGCCACAGAATTGTATCAATTCACATTACACCGCACAGTAGTGTCCAGCAGTCACATTACACCACACAGTATTACCCCTTATATACGTATTGTGCCTGGTAGAGCTCATTTTACACATTACGTCAGGTAGAGCCCCTATCACACATTACGGCAAGTAGAGTCCCCTTTTACACTGTACGGCAGGTAGAGCCCCTATAACACATTACGGCAGGCAGAGTCCCCTTTGACACATTACGGCAGGAAGTGTCCCCCTATTTACACATTAGGTAGGCAGAGTCCCTTTTCACACATTACGGCAGGCAGAGTTTCCTTTCACACATTACGGCAGCAGAGTCCCACTTTTTACATACTACGGCAGGTAGAGTCCCCTTTTTACGCACTACTGCAGCAGAGTCCTCCTTTTTACACATTACAGTAGCAGAGCCCACCTTTTTACTAGTGATGAGCGGATTCGGTTTTACTCGGTTTTACTCGGTTCTCAAAACGGCATCTTATTGGCTATCCAAAACACGTGACATCCGTGAGCCAATAAGATGCCGTTTTGAGAACCGAATAAAACCGAGTAAAACCGAATCCGCTCATCACTACTTTTTACCCACTACTGCAGGCAGAGTCCCCTTTTTTAACACACCACAGCAGCAGAGTTCCTCTTTTTACACATTACTGCAGGCATAGTACCCCTTTTTACACATTGTGGCAGGCAGAGCACATATTACAATGTGCGAGAGAGAGAAGTGGAGTGTGTTATTCTTACGTTTGGCTCCATCCTCTCCAGCTGCCTCTGTCCTCCTAATGCTGCAGCAGCGCAGGCCAATGTGCGTGGGATGGGGTTGGCTCCCCAGAAGACGCTGATTGCGGGGGTGAAGAGGGAGGCAGGGGCAGAGCCAGAGACAGAGACAGAAGCTGTAGCGCTGCGCGGCTACCTATGTGAGAAGAGGTAGCCGGGGCGCTAATGCAGCCTAGCTCAATGTCGGCCGGGGAGGTGGACGGGAGGACGGAACCCACAGTGCAGCACACTAGCAGCAGCTGCACAATGGGGACATGGCGGACATCAGCTTCTCTAATTGGGGGGGATTGCCATGCCGCCCCCAGCAAGTGCCATCCCTAAGCACGTGCCTCACATGCCTAGTGGGAAATCCAGCACTGCCTTGCCACCCCTGCCCCAACAGCAACATTCTGTCAATCACTGCTGCCGTCCTGCTTCCTACACCGCAGGACCCATTTGCCCACATGCAGTACAGGTCCTGCACATGTGCAAAGTACTTTGCGGCATGAATAGTAACAACTGGACCTGAATGAGGTCTACTGTTATTGGCCCCGGCGTCTTAGTTCTGACGGACATAGGATTTCTCAAAACTTTGATGGTGTGACTAATGTACAACCAGTGCCGCGTACACATGCGGTGGAATTGAGGAGCTGACTGTGTGCATTGCTATACAAAAGACAGTGGCTGCGGCTTTAGCTACCTACTCAATTCCGCTGCATACAAAGATGCAGCTGTGACAGAATTTGCATCCACCTGGGATTCAGGTCCAAAGTCACTAAGTATATATATGAGCCACCATGGAATTGTGCAGGAAAATGTAACATGACTCTACCACACGTCACTCAGCAGATGCCTGTTGCTGGAAGATGCAGGAAGTTCAGAGTTATCCCATACAGTAGTTGGCAGAGTGGATCACTTATTAAAATAAACTAATTCTATATTTAAGCTTGTTCTGTAAAAGAAACGATTCATCAGCTGTGACATGCAAAGTAAAAATCAGCAGCTGTAAACCCCTAGAATTTGTATAATGTGTAATCACCTGCTACAGCATTCAAATCATGTGATTAGCAATTACAAGTCTCAGGAGTTTACATAATGGTATTCAGCAATTTTAACATTATACATAGCTCATCTATGTATCTTTTGCATCTCCTTTAATGGAATATATCACTGCAATGGTAGTTCAGTAGCTTTGATCTGGGAATGTAACAGAGAATGACTTCCACAGAGGTAGTGGGTTTCATGGATTTAAACCAGCAAAAAAGAATTGCAAAAGTCTAAAAAGTTAATAAATAGAGGGGGAAGAGGGATGTGAAGTGTATGACTGTCACATATTAGGTTCCACATGATACTAATGTGCACAAAGCAATACATGGATGGTGTAATGGTTAGCATGGGTTCGATTCCCACTATGGCCCTAACTGGTTTACTCCGGGTACTCCAGCTTCCTCCCACAATCCAAAAATATACTGTAATGGTGGGTACACACATGATGATTCAAAAGTGTGCATACACACTTGCCGATGTCGGCTGCGACGAATGATGGCAGGGGGTGGATCTGGGGCCATATTGCGTTCAGCAGCATCGCATCGCTAGCGACAGCCTCAGATTTTTTTGCATGTACAAAAGATCTGAGGGTGTCGCTAGCGACCCGCAGGTGCACACATCATCATTGTCCTCGTTCATACACACGGAACGATTTGATGGAAGGGAATTTAGATTGTAAGCTCCATTACGGCAGGGACTGCTGTGAATGGCTGAATAGGCTCTGTAATGCGCTGCGGAATATGTGTGAGCTATATAAATAACTGGTAGTAATAATAATAATAATGATAATAATAAAGAGCAACAGCATACAGGAAATGAGAAAAGACTGTAGTTTAGCTCTCCTTTGGAGGAACAGAAACATCATCCAGTGCACGCTTAATCGATGTGGGATACTTCGATGTTAACATAGGACTATATAAGAAATATATTATAATACCACATAGTAAAATACTGTTTAAAACACATATTTCATTAAAAACACAACAAATAATGCATGTATAGTAAAGAAACTGATTAGTAACTTATCTACCAATCTTAGTAAAGTGTCCAACAGCCATATAGTACCATAGTATATAATAGTAATTGAGGAGGGGGATACTGCCAAGTGGGAGCGTCAACTTGGACTTCATAGTAATGCACAGATATATTGGTCTGTACTGCACTTTCACCTAATATTGGCCCTCATTCCGAGTTGTTCGCTCGGTATTTTTCATCGCATCGCAGTGAAAATCCGCTTAGTACGCATGCGCAATGTTCGCACTGCGACTGCACCAAGTAACTTTACTATGAAGAAAGTAATTTTACTCACGGCTTTTTCTTCGCTCCGGCGATCGTAATGTGATTGACAGGAAATGGGTGTTACTGGGCGGAAACACGGAGTTTCAGGGGCGTGTGGCTGAAAACGCTACCGTTTCCGGAAAAAACGCAGGAGTGGCCGGGGAAACGGTGGGAGTGCCTGGGCGAACGCTGGGTGTGTTTGTGACGTCAACCAGGAACGACAAGCACTGAAATGATCGCACAGGCAGAGTAAGTCTGGAGCTACTCAGAAACTGCTAAGTAGTTAGTAATCGCAATATTGCGAATACATCGGTCGCAATTTTAAGAAGCTAAGATTCACTCCCAGTAGGCGGCGGCTTAGCGTGTGTAACTCTGCTAAATTCGCCTTGCGACCGATCAACTCGGAATGAGGGCCATTACCCTTTGCTACTGATTATTTGCCCTCTGAGTTCCATGCTGACACCATTAGGAAATGATTACTGAAGCTGCTGCTAAATGTACCTCAGCAATCACTCCTCCTCAGTGTCACAGAGGCCTGCTTGTGCTGCCATGTTAGCCATAATTATAGTTCAGCACTTTTATGCATGACCCCCAAGCATGCTGGGATGTTATTTGCCTAATTAATGTATGAGCCATAGCTGCATGGACTCTTGCTTTTTACATGCTTCATCACCCTCATTTACCTCATGTTTTCTATCGTTTTATGTTTTCTCCACTACAGTACATGTACTGGTGTATGACTATATCAAACCAGACATACTGTATTAGGGCAGTCAAAACTAAACCCCCCCCCCCCCCCCCCCCCCCCATGTCTGCAAATATTTAATAGATTGTAATATGTTTTGAATGATTATAGAATAGATATAGTTGTTCAGTAATAATATAAACACAGAGTGTTCATAGTATTCAGGGGCGCACAGTGCTGCCGGAGGCTACCAGCTGGGCAGCTGCCACCTCCTGCCAGTCATGACATTATTCATCTTTTCCTGTATTTATGTAAATCATGTAACTCTTCCCTGTAAAGTTTGAAATGTAAACATTTAATCAATTACCATTTTAAATCATAATTTGATGGAGACTATTCCATATTCAGACCATAGATAACTTATTCTTATTTAGCCTAGCCATCTTCTTAAAGATTAGAGATTTTGGACTTTTTCAGGGATTTTAAAAAGACATTGGATATACTGTATGTACTCTAAATCACTAGATTTTCATCTTCTGGTCCTTCTAGCTTTGTCAGAAATTCTGGTCCTGTGATTTTAGGTTGTTTCTTTCCCCTACTTTTCATTGTCATTACTGGTTGACCAGGATGGCATTCACCAGGGGTGGAGGCAGGGGCAGATTGGGATGGAAAACCAGCCAGGGAAATATCTGGAATGGAGGCAGGATACTTTCTACTCATAGGGCCTGATTACGCAGTCACTGCAGTCCTTGCAGGGTTGGATCTAGCCCTTGTGGTGCCCCGTGAAAAAATAGGGGCGTTTCTTCGTGAAGGGGCATGGTCAGTCATGCCCCCAGTAGAGTTGTTGCGCCCCCTAGTTTGTGCCTCCAGTAGTATTGCCCCCAGTAGAGTTGTGCCCCCTAGTTTGTGCCGCTTACAAAAAAAATAAAAAAATAAAAATTAATACTCACCATCCTCGATCCTGATTCCCGACCACTGCTGCCCTCCGTGTCCGGCCGCCGGCGCCACTCCTCTGATCTATGGGAGAGATGTCATGACGTGCCTCCCATAGCACCGCATAGACACTAGAGGTCAATCATGACCTCTAGTGTCTTTGTGCCACTCCCACAATGCAGTGCGGGGCACGATGACTTAATCGCGCACTGCACAGTCAGCACTGCACAGCAACGGGGGGGCACCACCAGTAGCAGATCTTGCTATGGCGGCGGTGCCCTCCGGACTGCGGTGCCCTACGGAAGGCGGTGCCCTGGGCAAAAATCCTGTGTGCCTGTAGCAATATCCGCTACTGAGTCCTTGTGTCTTTTGTAGAAGTTAGGGCTGCAACTCTTTGCTAATGCTGCTACAAAACTCTTCCCTAGTGCACATTTGTGAATCCAAATGTGCAAGGACTGAGACACCCACTTTGTGTTTACAGATGTTGCCCCTGCTCATCGTTTTAGTTGGCCCCCAATGTGAGTGATTCAGTGTCTTTGTACGCAACCAAATAACCACCTTCAGCAACATGCCCATGTCACTCCAAAACACACCCATACTATGTTACAGCTGCATCTGATTAGCCAACATCCTGTACCCACCCAGGAACACATAACACATTTTTTTAGCACTGTTTTTTTTATTGAGACAGTAGGTGACGAGCATATAAAGTGATCAAGATTTACAATGAAAGTTCTTATATACAGAAGGTCTTACAGCTTTGGAGTCACCATACAATGAAATTACAATGTAAGGATAGAATGAAAGTGTGTTAAAACATTTCACAATATAGGTTTTCAAAAGAGGTATGAGGTGCTATAAAGAAGAATATACAAAAAAGGTCCCAGATACGCGTCAAAGGATAGTTCATATAAGTATCTGCGATCCAGCTGTCAGTTTTCCATATTTTTCATCAGTATATAATAGTCAAAAATAGTAGTCATTACAAAAGTTGTAAATATAACTGAATAAGGAATACTTCAAAGAAATTATTATAAATGAGAGAAAGGGGGGAAAAGGGAATAGAGGAAGGTTATAAAGAAAAGAAGAAGGAATGGGGAGGGGAAAAGAGATAAGAAGTGATAGAAAAGTGAGTGAACAGAGAGAGGCGGTTAGCCTTGGAAGAGGGGGGGGGCAACTTCCAACTTATTGGTACACGTATGATCGTTACATTCTCAGGGTCATCAGCTTGTATTGCAGGGCCGTAACTAGGGGGGGGCTAAGGGGGCATGCGCCCCGGGTGCAGGATTTGAGGGGGCGCCATGGAGTTACAGAGGAGAAGGTTTTTTTTTTTTAAACGGCAGTGCTGTGCTGCACCTGTGAGACAGCAGACAGCTCCCAGGGCAATGTTTCTGACCCACCTGTCTGCCCGCAGCTGTCTCCGGTGCTGTGCAGGTGAGCTCCATTACCTGGAATATCTCCTATGCCGGCTACTGTCTTAAACTCTCTTCTTTGCCATGCAGTGCTGCGACTAGCGTGCGGTGCACTTTACAAGCTATAGAAGCGCACTGTGCTCCCAGTTAGCAGCATCAACCTCCACTTTGCCTCCCAGACGGGGGATTTGGTGTAGCTTATAGGGTATGTAGTGTAGTGATGTATTGCAGTATATAGGGGCACGTAGTGCACTGATGTGGTGTAGCATATAAGGGGATGTAGTGTAGTGATGTAGCGTAGCATATAGGATATGTAGTGCAGTGCATAGGGGCATGTAGTGTAGTGATGTAGTTCAGCGTGTAGGGGATGTAGTATAGTGATGTAGTGCAGTGCATAGGGGCATGTAATGTAGGGATGTCGTTCAGCGTGTAGAATATGTAGTATAGTGATGTAGTGCAGTGGATAGGGGAATGTAGTGCAGTGATGAAGTGTTATGATATAGGGGGTAATTCTGAGTTGATCGCAGCAGGAACTTTGTTAGCAGTTGGGCAAAACCATGTGCACTGCAGGGGGGGCAGATATAACATGTGCAGAGAGAGTTAGATTTGGGTGGGTTATTTTGTTTCTGTGCAGGGTAAATACTGGCTGCTTTATTTTTACACTGCAATATAGATTGCAGATTGAACACACCACACCCAAATCTAACTCTCTCTGCACATGTTATATCTGCCTCCCCTGCAGTGCACATAGTTTTGCCCAACTGCTAACAAAGTTCCTGCTGCGATCAACTCAGAATTACCCCCATAGTGCAATGTATGGGGACACACAAAGGAGCATGTAGTTGAACACGCTGGCGGGGCATGTGACACATAGGGTTTTTGAGGCACATAGGGGAATATTGTCCAATAGTATCCTCTTTTTTCGCATTTTTTGATAATATGATTATTTTAGTCTGACAGGGTTTGTTTTTGATTGTGTTTTTTTGGGAGGGGGGCGCCAATTTTTTGCCTTGCCCCGGGTGATGAAAATCCTAGTTTCGGCCCTGTGTATTGGAGCATCACCTATCAATAGTCGGGTTTCATACTATTGTGTATTTTGAAAACACGCATGTATCTGAGATTTAATGGTGTCTGATTGAGAAATGATAAATCTGTCCCAGATATTAAAGAATTTCTTAACCTGAGACCCGAGCTTCCTTGTTTAAGGAGGTCTTGATCCAATTCATCTTAAATGTACAAAAAAGTTTTCGCTTAAAGAGAATAATGGATGGAGGGTGAGGGGATAGCCACTCTTGCAGGTGACTGCAGTAACGATAGTGAGAAGTTCTGATTACCTGGAGTCATGCAGCTATCAGGACTCACTTAGCCTAAAACTGCCCACTCAGTGGTCAATGGGAGTAGTTCAATGAAGGTTGAAAAATAGCATATTGTTTGACTTGAACCCAAAACCATTTGATCGAACAGCAGCTTCAAAGGCAGCAAAATAACGTAGCAGGAGTAATGTCACATTTAAGGCATTTAGAGGATTCAGCATTTCCAATCACATTAGCTCTAGATGGAGATAGGTATCTGCTATAAAATATTTTATACTCCATCTCTCGGTATGATGTCACAGATAGAGCATTTAAGGAGTTAGAGAGAATGGACAGTATATAAGAAGTATGGAGATGTGGGAATTGCTCCTGCCAAAACACTATACCTGTGTTATATTCACGAGAAGAGGGGGGATCGCATAAGAGAATAATAGAAAGAGATTTATCTGGGAGGTTGGTGCAGAAGTTGGAATGCTGAGTCTAGCACGTTACTCCAGTCAGCTCGGGATAGGTTATGAAGTACAGCACTAATGCTGGATGAATGGTAACATGGGTCCAGGGGGCCCACATCGTACACCCAGCACCCATATAATTGTATTTACCCCTCTGGAGTCCAGCAGCGGATGCTAGCACTGCAGATAAAAGTCACCATGAAAATGGCATGGTAGCCATTTTCCTGGAGCTTTACGCATGGCAATAGAGGTGCCCTGGGGACAAGGCGCATTGTGCCATGCTCCCAGTGCCCTGCGCACGACTGTCAGAGTTTACAGCACTGCTGCCAGAGAGGAGGGGTCTGCATGAAGCATGCACATGGGATCTCGCCTCTCCTAAACTACCCCTGTCCAGCGCTGTACTCCCTTTCCAGGCATCTCTCCAGTGACATTACCCTATCTCTCTAGTGCTATCCTCTTTACATCTCTCTGCGATCATTACTTTACTTCAGAGGTTCTTAAACGTGGTCCTCAAAGCACCCCAACGGTCCAGGTTTTAGGCATATTCATGGCTCAGCACAGATGGTTAAATCAAATTGAGTGAGGTGCTGATTAAGTCACCTGTGGCCAAGCATGGATAAACTTAAACCTGGATCATTGGGTTGCCTTGAGGACTGCGTTTGAGAACCACTGCTTTACTTGCATCTTTCCATGCCGCAACCACCTGCAAAATATGTAATTCAGTTTATAAAACATAATAAAATCCTAATCATTATTAGAAATGATCCAAGTAATTATAAGAAATGCATGTACAATATTAAAAAGCAAATAAAGTGTATATCTGATATCCCATGAGGTGATAAGTATCCAAACTGGTCAGGTATGTGCACTCAGTATGTTTTGTATTTTGTCGGATCCATTGTATACAAGATCCAATGATTCCATGTTGATGAAACCTTGTTGACTAGTATAATGGGTGCAGAAGGACCCATACTACACACCCTGCACTCAGACTATATGTACCTCTCCGCCAAGCACTACAGAAATCACTGAGAAAATGAAGCAGTGTGATTTTACTGGTGATTTGTGCATTAGCAGTAGACTCTGGCACAGTGCCAGAGTCAATTCAGAACATGCGCTGGCAAGAAAAGGGGCCTCCCAGAGACTGTACACATCCCCCATCTCTCTTAAACAACCCTTCTTTAATCCTTAATTGTAGAACACTTTTGGGATACAATAGTGTCCTAATGGATAAATTCATTGTATGTCTACAGTCTTCTTCCAACTGATTACTTCCTCCCACTCCTACCTCCAAGATTTTTCACGTGCTGCTCCCTTTCTCTGGATTTCTCTACCTCTCCCCCTCAGACACTCCACCTCTCTACAAAAACTACAAATGGGCTCCCAAGACCTTCTTCTTTACCAAACCCAGCCAAATCTCATCCTAACCCTCTTTTCTACGCTCTCTGTCTACCCCATCTGTGTCACCCCTTTCTGTCTGCCCCTCCCCTTTAAAATGTAAGCTCTCATGGTTAGGGCCCTCTTCCCTCATGTGCTTATCCTTTTCGCACTTTAATAATCTTCGACTGCACCAAATCATGTGGTTTTCTGCCACCTGATACTTATTTCAGTGTCATCTGCTGATGCAGCTGCTTATTTACCCTGTATTTGTCCTATTGTCTTCAACTGTAAAGGTGGGTACACACTTGTAGTGTGTGGACGGATCGGGCAGTGTGCTGTGCATACACCCTGGCCAATCTGTCGGGGACTGACGTCATGAACTGGGCGGGTGTGTACACACACACACCCAGTTCAGCTGTCAATCACCGCCGGCTGCCGCAGCATGTGTACAGGCGGTCGGCCGACCGCCCATACACACACAGCGATGCGCCAATATATCAGTAGATATATTGGCCGTCGGCTATGCTGCGGGGCCGACGTGATACGTCTGTGAACGACGGAGTTCACAGATGTATCGCCCGTACACACTGGCCGACGGACCCGCGATATATCGGCCATTCAAGAGAACGGCCGATAAATCGGCCAGTGTGTACCCACCTTAAGTCACTGTTTTCCTGTGTTGATTATTTGTTTATATACTCTGTAATTGGGTGCTCTGGATGCCTTGTGGTGCCATATAAATAAAGGATAATAAATAAAATTACATAAATAAAATAAATTTATAAATACAGTTATCTATTATCTACTATAATCTATTATATTTAAAACCAGGCAGATATTTATGAACCTCAAGTGTTTTCTCTGTTATTGAGAACTTTCCATTAACAGTTTATTCAAAATGAACTTCAACAAATAACAAATATCTGATTATGAGTTTGCTGCTCTGTGCTATAATATGCCTCTTTAATAACATCTAGCAAATGAATGATGTTATTCCCAGCATTTGCACAAGACAGTCATTTATTTTTCATTGTATTTTTTTCATTGTCTTTAAAAAAAAAAAAAACATCTATTACTTGACTGGGGTTCACCCTTATTTGTCTTATCTGGGTATCTTGAAGTGATGTCATAATTTAGGATACATTTGGCATATTTATTATGACAGTTGCTCAAACAGAGGTCATATCTTACCTGCCAAATCTCTTGTCATGATTCATTAGCATCAAAAACATAGAATATGAATATTCTTAATTGTCTATTTGAAAAAGGAAAAAACTAGCTTACAACTTTATCCCACTGACATGTCCAATTGTGCTGTGTATTTGTTTCATTTAGTTTCATTGCTGTCACAAAGGTTGATTTGGGTGTTCCCGGAGTAGACTTCGGCGAGTCTTTGGTAGCAGTGCTGTAATGCAGGAACTGAGGCAGAAGGATATATCTCTCTATCATAGGCTAAGGTAAGAACAGAACTGGAGGAGACTAGGATACTGGATAGGAAAGATTGGCTGAGCTTCGGGTGCTAAGCTGGAACTAACTAGGTTCTTGTCTGGCTATACTTCTTGGACTGGGATGGGACAATGCTACTTGGACTGGGCTGGGACCAGCAATGCTTCTTTGACTGGGCTGGGACCAGCAATGCAACTTGGACTGGGCTGGAAAGGATAATGCTTCTTAGACCAGGCTGAGACTGGCAATACTACTAAGACCGGTCTAGAACCAGCAGTGCTACTTGGACCAGGCTTGGACTGGCAATGCTTCTTAGACTGGGCTGGGACCGGCAAAGCTACTTGGACCAGGCTGAGACTGGCAATGCTTCTTAGATCAGGCTGGAACCATCAATGCTGCTTGGATTGGGCTGGGAACGGCAATGCTTCTTGGACCAGGCTGGAACTGGCAATGGTTCTTGAGGCAACATGGGAACCTCTGTGCTAAGGCTGAGAGTTGGCTGAGGCCTGAAGTATACTAATAGCTGGTGTAAATTAGGAAATGCACAAGGTTACTTCAGCAAAACTGAGCTAGTGATTCCCTAGACTTGCTTGGGAGTCCACTGAAGGAGTGAGCTGAACACTGATATCTGGACACAGAATTCTCACAAACACAAGTCCTGGATTCTGGACCACTGACCGCCAGTAGTCAGGAGCCTACGGATGTGGCCGAATAAGCTACATTGCTCTGGCGAATTGGATTGCCCAGGCAGCCCCTTTATACCCCTTACTGTGCTGTGATTGGTGAAACTGGACAGGTGATCTCTTACTATATTACGACTGGTCAGTTCAGGTCAACTGACTCATGGCAAGATTGCGGCGCCCACAGCATGGAGCCAGCGGGATCATCACATGTGGAATGCCAACGGGAGAGCAGCAGGGACTGTGGGGAAAATACAAAAGGAAGCCGGAGCCGCTGTAGCCGGCATGCAGCAACAAAGACCAGCGCGGCTGCCATGTCCTGACAATAGCCTTGTAGTGTCTGGTTTAGATTACTGTCCTTCCCTTACTGGATTTTAATCTTGATCTATAATACTTTCCAGATGCTAAGTATTACTCTTCCTTGCCTTAATTTCCCTAGAGGACACTATCCTGTAGAACAGTTTTTAATAGAGAGTTAGAGGAGGGAAATTTTAATAGAGAGTTAGCAGAGAGAATAGTGAGCAGTGAAGCTGCTCCATGGACAGTGCAACAGGCAAGGTACTGCAAGTAGCACAGAAACTCCTGGGGGAGAAAATGAGGGGAAATGGAGGATTGTGGAAAGAGGAATGATGAGGAGGAGAAGGAGCAATAATGAGGAGGAATGATGATGATTCATAGCAGCTGGGGGGGGGGGAATAATGAGGAGGAGGAGGAACTGTGTGTATGAATGAGGAAGATTGATGATGAAGAATGAGGCATTGGAATGATGATGAGGAGGTGAAGCACTGGGGAGGAGGATAAATGCAGAGGAGGAATGTAGATGATGAGCTCTACTGTGACATAATGTGTATAAGCGGCTCTACTGTGCGGTGTAATGTGTATAAGGGCTGGTGTACTACTGTGCGGTGTAATGTGTATAAGGGCCAGGGTACTATTGTGCTGTGTAACATGTATATGGCCTGTGCGGTGTAACATGAATAACACACTACTGTGCTGTGTAATGTGAATAACAGACACTACTGTGTTTTTCTCTTCTTTTTCTTCTTATAGCGTACTTCCACCCCACTGTGTGCTATTCCTGTAATGTTTACCTCCATTGAATGCACACCCTACCAGCGGCAACCTATGCAGTGCGCCTCACATTGCTGCCTCCGATGGTTCCTCCATGGGTATGGTGTGCTACACCCAAACAGGGCTAAGGGAAACAAAAAGTCTTACAGATAAATCATAAATTCAAGATCTCCGACGATGCTTCTTCTTACGGGACCTTTTTTGGTTTTACCCCTGGAAGCATAAAGACATTGTCATAGCTTACAGGTGACTCCAGTAACAGAGCTTCTTCAGCTACTGAGTCATAATCCGAATTGGAGTCAACGTCACAAGGCAAAACCACAGCTTTCTTAGCAGGAGATAAAAACTTGACAGACTGAGCAGATGATGGGTTCCAATGACAGGAATTTTCAGAAGACCATTTGTATGGAGAGGAGAATGACATACAGCCAGAAGTTATGTACTTGGTTTGTTGTTTTGGAGAAGATTTAGGAAGACTGCATATTTTCTGAGATGAAGAGTCATTCGTGCGCTGGTTCCTCAAAGGTGATCCGACTTCAGTAATAGAAGTTTCATTCGTGGACAAGGCAGGACTCCCAGAATATTCAGAAAAATCTATTTCAGGACCACTAAATCTTTTAGTAACAGCATTACTGAAGGCTTTCAAAGTCTTGAAGAACAGGATTGTTGGAAGAGATGAGTGGTTTAAGTCATTCCAGAGCCTCCCCCTTGAAGGCCATGCCCAAGAATAGAATTATCTCAGCATCAGAGGAAAGGCATGGACGCAATTCCCGAACTTGAAGTAACAGATCTCGAAATTGCTCCATCCCCCCATTAAAGATAATAGGGTCTGGGTCTTGGTCAGGATCAACAGAATGAGAGTCTTTAGCTGGACCAACAGACTGGACTTTCTTTTCAGGCTTGACAGAAGGAAGAACTTTCTCAGGACCAACAGGACATGAAGCCCCTACTTGAGACTTACGAAACTTAAGGTTCTTCCCAGGAACCGGTAGGGCAGGAAATTTCTCTTTAGGATCAGCAAGACATGGAGACTCATTAACAGAAACAGTTAAATTAACTTTATGGACCGGAACAGGCAGACTTTGACTGGAAATAGATACGACAGAATTTGAATCTATAGATAACTTTGGACAGTCTGATTTTGGGGTAAATCTTTGTTGTACCGCTTTAATGAAGGCAGGAAGATCAGTGAGCAATGGATTTTTGGACTTTATGAAGGACTTGGCCCAGTCCAAAGCTTCCCCTCTGAAGGATCTAAGGAAATAATTAACTGCATTGGCAGGAGTAATGCTGATTGACGAGTCTGATTCGATGTATATGAGATACTGACAAGCCAGGGCACGGAATTGAGCAAGATCTCCTTCAAAGACAATATTCCCTGGAGTATTACAATGGAGATCTTTCTTGGAACTAAAGCTAACAGATGCGACATGATAGTGTTTGGAGGCATTTTGGATACAGTCTGAGAAAGCTGTGTTCACACTGGAAATCAACTCTGAGGCACAATGTTTAATACTAGAACTTGAATCAGACGCCCTTTCTAGGGCTGCAGGATCAGATGCCCCACCAGGGACTTCAGAACTGGACACGAAAACTGGAACCTTTCCTGGGGCTTCAGGGTCTGATGACTGACAATACTAAATACTTTTGTCGTATAAACAACCCTTTATGAAGCTAAGAACACTGTACGCTGTTTGCTTAAGAAATACCGTATGGGTACGCTATCTGCGTAACGATCGCTAAGCCGTAGGCGAGACGCTCAAGCGTCACGTTCGCTCACGGCCCAGTGATCACAGGACACGTTATTGGTTATGTCTAGGGGAATGATTCGCTGTAGCGTAGCCTACGCTCGAGACCACGAGGAGGTCACCAGCGATGCAGACGCTCACAACACTATACCTTTATGTTAAAACCTTATACCAATGAAATACACTGAATACCTTAATGTGAGTACAGGGTGTAAGTGCAACCTTGTGTAACCTGACTAACTACAAAGCTGCTTGAGCGTCACCGACGCTCAAGTGAACACTTAACACTATAGAAAATACACAGATACTGGTTTAGGTTCCAAAGCCTATTAACTATGTATTATAACTAATATACTTGCAAAAAGGAATCACAGTACAAATGATACACTACAGTATAACATAAACCACCTAACCAGATAACTATACAGGAAACACACTACAATACAATACAGTTAAGTTTAAGGAGAAATAAGAGAAGATGAGAAGACAAGAGAGAGAGAGAGATTTGAGAGAGATTGGCTCACAATAACATTAAAAGACAATATGGTTGCAGCGAAGCTTACACATGTGAGGAACAATCGCTGCGCAGTTAATCAATGCTGAGAATCTTTGTTTAGAAAGTACTTGAGCTTACCCATGCTGCCTGTCCCTATATACACAACACCCAGCTACACAATCGTCCCTACAATGCCGCATGGGGCAGAAGCTAGACTCCATTTTATTCCAAAATGTCCAAGCCTCAAAACAATGCATATGTTCTGATTTTACAATTCCAAACAATCTAAATCACCTTTCACAATTTCAAGCAAACACAGTATCTCTATAACCAGAGCATATGAGTTATCACAAGACCAGACCACCAGGTACTCACAAGTATCAGCCTGCCATTGCTACCAGCACATATTCAAAAGTACTGCATGGTGGTATTTATGATTAACAAGATCCCAGCTACCATCACAGATTCCACAGGGCACCAACACTAACACCCAACAATCATCACAGCCAAGTTACAATATCCTATTTAAACCAGAAAGCAATATGTCTATATTTCCTTCTATAGCCATGTGATTCTATACTTAGCCTTTGGGAAGGAATTCTGTCCTGGGGATGTAGCCGCCATGCTGCTTGATGCTAGCTTAGTTCTGAGTGTCAGTCAGCCCTGTGATCTCCAGTGGGTATATCATACCTGCATTCCAGCTGTGGGGGTGTGTCAACCACAGGAAGTGTGTGTCCCTCCCAGCATGTGAGCCAGCTGCATCAGTGGCCTTGGTTATGTAACACAATGGGTGATGACCAACACATTCCTGTCTAGTGAGAAGCTATTGTTTGGCGAATACAAAACAGAATCCTGTCTGGGTTTTGTTCTATATTCATGATGTCCACTTTCAGTTGAGACAATGACATCTCAGCCCTCATTCTCCTGTATACAAATCCAGCCCCATTTGTAAACACAGGTGTTGGCCCTCCTTATTGAGTCTCAAAAGCTCAGTGTAATTAAAGGCTATTGTACTCCGTCTGCGGGAAAGATACTGATTTGGAGTACAATTGATCTTCAATTACTATTCCTGTGTTTACCTTATGCATGTGTAGATATGAGGCCCTCTTAACATGCAAACTATTGTTTGGGGGATCTCTGAGGTCAAAGAGACATTTGAGACCTACTGATGCCTGTCTCCAACTGTTCAGATGCATGACTAAGTAAGAACAAATAATAATAAATAAATGGACATAACTTCTTATGTCCATAACTATTCGCACGAGCAATTAATACGCTCCAAACCAACACCGGAATATTGCTAATTAAATACTCTTCCGATGGGTACCAAACACTGCTGTATGATTCCTGTTAGACCCTTCGTACGATGCAAAGAGGGACTCCTCAGCTCAGGGACATTCTATTTTAACCAAACTTTCAGAATCTATCCAAGGGACCATGATCTATAAACTACATTAATTGTGAAAATATGTAACGAATGAGTCGCACGCTACGACTACGTAAACTCTACCGTAAATACGCATACCGCGCCTGCGAGTGCACGCTATTGCGGGTATGCGCCTTCACGGGAGAGCGTACGCACGCGCAGCGCGGACCAGTGTGCGGTGCAAATATGGCAACGTGCATTGAGACATTTTTCTGACTTCGACATGACCCTTTTGGTGACAGACCATCAAATACCCTTTCTGGAATCTGGACAGGCAGAGCCCCCTCCTGGGGCTGGACAGGCAGAGCCCACTCCTGGGGCTGGACAGGCAGAGCCACCTCCTGGGGCTGGACAGGCAGAGCCCCCTCCTGGGGCTGGACAGGCCTTGGCTTGACCTCTGGCAAGGCAGACACCTCACGGACCTCTGGCAAGGCAGACACCTCACGGACCTCTGGCAAGGCAGACACCTCACGGACCTCTGGCAAGGCAGACACCTCACGGACCTCTGGCAAGGCAGACTTGGATGACTGAGTGACCCTGAAAGACAAGACAACATTTGGACTGACCGTTGACACGGCAGTCCTCACTTGCCCGATGGAAGGGAAAACAGCAACCTCATGCCGTGAGGCAAGGGCAGATGGGTTCTCATGCCGTGAGGCAAGGGCAGAAGGGGCATTGGACACCCCTCCTGGGGTCGCTTGGCCAGACACCCCTCCTGGGGTTGCTTGGCCAGACACCCCTCCTGGGGTCGCTTGGCCAGATACCCCTCCTGGGGTCGCTTGGCCAGACACCTCACTGCTGATGAGAGACTTAATCATCTCCTGCTGGTTCCCAAATTTAAGTTCTGAGCCCCTCGTCACAGGTCTCCAATTGTAAGTAAGCGTTTTCTTTTGGGCAAGCTTATTGGGAGTAATAGGGTCTGGAAGAACATTGAGTGATTTATCAGCTTGAACCCTGGAATGCTGAAGTTTTTCATGATTTCTGGACTTGCATAATGAACAGTCTTTAATCAGGTGTTCAGCACTCCCACAATAGAGACATAGACCATTCTCCATACGCCGCTGGTGCTTGGCTTCAGAGAGCCTGGGTCGCAGGTAACTCCGAAATCTCCCTTCATTCCAATCTGGCGAGGAAATTTCAGTAGTGGGAGACCAAGAGTCAGTAGTCACGTTGGTCTCAGAAACTTGAGAGTAAGCTTTGAAAATGTCCAGAAAACTCCCAAAAATTTATGGTATCAATTGAGTTATACCAGTAAAAAATGTTTATAACTGCTCAATTTTCACAAACAATATACTCAGTCGCTCAGGATTCACCCCACCATGGGACTGAGAGGACCTGGAACAGTTGCAAGAAAATGTACCAACAAAATTGTCCTCACTAGGCTGATTATGGCAAGGATTAACTGCATCCAGGACATCCTCTGCTGCTGCAGCACATCCACACGAGAAGACATTCCTAAAAAGGCCTGCAACAGCAATGTCTGTATAGTCTCAAAGTTCTGCTGCTTGCTCAGAAGACCCGGAACTGGATCTGTGACATGAGTCTGACCGGCTGAGATCTGGACTGGACTTGACATGACAGGGTCCATTCTGAGCATACTACTGCAGTAGTGTGTGTTTTTGGCCGGTGATAATGTTACAATTCACCTGCCTCGAATGTTTGTTAAGTGAATTACAAGGAGAGGATTACTACTGGAGGTGTAGGCAGATGCAGAGTGACATAGAAATGGTTAACCAGACTTGACTGTGGAATACTGTAATAACTTGAGCGAGTTGTAGCAGAATTAAAGTTTTAGCAGACTATGGACTCTCCCTTTAATACTGGGATGTGCAGCACCACACTTTACACTTATTATGGCCTGCAGATGAGTAATAATAACACAGCTATGAGCCAGGGCTTGAATACAGGACTAGAATGTATCACAATCACTGTTGCAGGTAATGAATGTCCACAGAAGTGCAGGAATACTAAGTACTTTATTATAGCAGTGGTATAATAAGGTATGGCAGAGGAATCACAGTAACAATCCAGGGTACAATATGAGCAGAGAGTAAATGGTAATCCAGAATGAGACTTGCAGCAGAGTAATGAGATAGTTGATCAAGGAACCAGAGTAATATAATCCACGGAACTCAGATTGCAGGACTTGCACAATAAAGCAGAACAGCATGCAGGCATAGAGGAAGTCCATAGTAATATGTAACACAAGTAATAAATACTAGAGAATCCATAGGGCACAGTAAAAGTCCATAATACTTAGCTAGGTAGTACTGGTACATGAACTGGCAAGAACGGTTGTTGCTGGATAACATGAACTGGCAGACCAGGCTTCTCGGCATGAACAGGAGCTAGGACTAAGACACCAGGCAATGCAGATAGTTCAGGTAGAAAAGTAGTATAATATCACCGTTGTGGGAGAACTCAGCTAGCTGGTTTTTAACAGCCACACTAACCAATGAACAAGGCCAGGCTGAGAGTGTTAACTCTAATTACAAACCCTGTGCACCTGCTGAGCTGCATGTACACAGAGCCAAAGGAACAGAACACACAGATGGATCAGCTGACACCAGATACATACTGAACAGAATCCTAACACTCAGGCCCCTTTGCCGCCGTTCTCTCCAAACCGCATATTACCGTGTTGGTGACGTCAGAGTTGACGCAGGCGGTGCTAGGAGATCACATGATCTCCAAGTGCTTCCCATCCACACAGAGTGAATGGGAAACGTGTCACATCGACCCGGCTTCCCGTTCACACAACACAGCGTGTCGGGTTGAACACGCGTTCAACCCAGCTCACTAGCCCGAGTTGGAATACTGGAGCTCTTGACCCAGATTGTTCTAATTGGGCCCTTTCAGACCGCACAGCAACATGGGTTATGCGCACTTATATGCAATAACCCGTGTTTAAAGCTGGCAGTCTAAAAGGGGTACTCAATGATTCTGAGTTCAATCACTGAGAAAGTCAGAGAAGACAAATACAGTATCAAAAGATGTCAGAGAATAGTCACAGGTATGTACACATGGTGAGATCCTTGCTATGCCTGATTTTGACTATGTGATTTCTCTTGAACTACCCCATAGCCCATATAGCACAGGTAGTACAGATTTTGACTATCTGTTAGGGATGAGCGGTTTTGGTTCTCAGAGAACCGAACTGTACCGAACGTCATCATTAGAGTCTGGTTCCGTGCCAGGCTCGGGTTTTCCCGCCTGACTCGGAAACCAGAACGAGGCAAAACGTCATCATCCCGCTGTTGGATTCTCGCGGGTTTTGGATTCCATATAAGGAGCCAAGCGTCCCAGCCATTTTCACTCCGGCATTGGAGAGTGTAGAGATAGGATGTGTCTCCGTTCTCTCAGTTTCCTTAGTGTCCGTGTCTTGTGCTGAATCTGTCCAGTCACAGTGCTTGTGTCCTCTGCAGCCATATGTCCAGTGCTGTCCAGTGGTGGTGTATTGTGCTGCATCAGTTCATTGGTGGTGTGTTGTGCTGCATCAGTCATAGTGGTGGTGTCATCTGCTGCCATATGCCCAGTGCTGCTGTATAATTATCTGTATTGTCCTGCATCAGACCAGTACTAGTGTCCTGTGCATCAGTCAGTCCAGTGACAATTCACAGTGGTGGTGTCCTCTGCTGCCATATGTCCAGTGCTGCTGTATAATAAGTCCCTTACAGTGTTGATGTGTTGTGCTGCATCAGACCAGTGGTAGTCAAAAATACAACAGACTGATGTTTCTTTGCGCCTTGACACAAACTGCAGCTGAGGTGCCGACTCTCAAGGGTACCAACACTTGACAAACTTTAGAACAAAGACAAAAAGGAGTGGACCACCAGCGCTGTTTCTCTAACACTATACACGAAGGATGTCTTCAAATCTAGATCAACAGATTTCACTCTTCAATTGACCATCAAAAGGTGGTTTTAGATAAATTGCTGCTTAGTTGGCTATACCTTACTCACCGACGCACAGTGAGATTTCCCCATATAAAGGTATCTTTGCTTATAACATAGAAATCGGCATCACAAGGGCATATGGAAATTAACTCATCATTAGCCTGAGTCGTTCATCAAAAGGTTTCTTTATAGCTGCACCACCAGTCTCTTCCAACATTAACACAAGGTTTCTCCTCCAAGATATTTATAATTGAGATACTGGGTCTTCATAAAAAATGTTTTATTCATAAAACAATGATAACAAATAAATAAAATCCATTAAAAAACAGGTGTTACATCACTCCACTCCATAAGGACCTCAAACCTTATCAGTCGCCAATTTAGTCCCGGGGGAAAAAGAGGAGATAAGATAAGTTTGAAAAAAGGAGAAGATCTTACTCCCTATATGGATGGGGATGTAAACTACCTGTACCTCTAACCGCCAACGTGTTTCGGAAATGTTTCCTTCCTCAGGGTGTGAAGTGTGTAAGCCTGGTACAGACATTTATACCAAACAAACCTAACCATGTGATCCCTAACCAATGCTACACAGTGATCCATATAGGGAGTAAGATCTTCTCTTTTTTTCAAACTTATCTTATCTCCTCTTTTTTTCCTGGGACTAAATTGGCGACTGATAAGGTTTGAGGTCCTTATGGAGTGGAGTGATGTAACACCTGTTTTTTAATGGATTTTATTTGTTTGTTATCATTGTTTTATGAATAAAACAATTTTTATGAAGACCCAGTATCTCAATTATAAATATCTTGGAGGAGAAACCTTGTGTTTCTGTTGGAAGAGACTGGTGGTGCAGCTATAAAGAAACCTTTTGATGAACATAGGGCTCAGGCTAATGGTGAGTTAATTTCCATATGCCCTTGTGATGCCGATTTCTATGTTATAAGCAAAGATACCTTTATATGGGGAAATCTCACTGTGCGTCGGTGAGTAAGGTATATCCAACTAAGCAGCAATTTATCTAAAACCACCTTTTGATGGTCAATTGAAGAGTGAAATCTGTTGATCTAGATTTGAAGACATCCTTCGTGTATAGTGTTAGAGAAACAGCGCTGGTGGTCCACTCCTTTTTGTCTTAGACCAGTGGTAGTGTCCTGGCCATCAGTCATTCCAGTGACCAGGCAGTCACAGTGGTATACGCTGCTGCTATATGTCTACTGCTGCCGTATAATAATAATAATAATAATAATAACAATAACAACAACAACAACAACAACAACAAGTCCCTTACAGTGTTGTTGTGTTGTGCTGCATCAGACCAGTGGTAGTGTCCTGGCCATCAGTCATTCCAGTGACCAGGCAGTCACAATGGTATATGCTGCTGCTATATGTCCACTGCTGCCGTATAATAATAATAATAATAATAATAATAATAACAACAAGTCCCTTACAGTGTTGTTGTGTTGTTCTGCATCAGACCAGTGGTAGTGTCCTGGCCATCAGTCATTCCAGTGACCAGGCAGTCACAGTGGTATACGCTGCTGCTATATGTCCACTGCTGCTGTATAATAATAATAATAACAACAACAACAACAATAAATCCCTTACAGTTTTTCTGTGTTGTGCTACATCAGACCGGTGGTAGTGTCCTGGCCATCAGTCATTCCAGTGACCAGGCAGTCACAGTAGTATACGCTGCTGCTATATGTACACTGCTGCCGTATAATAATAATAATAATAATAATAATAATAATAACAACAACAACAAGTCCCTTACAGTGTTCCTGTGTTGTGCTGCATCAGACCAGTGGTAGTGTCCTGGCCATCAGTCATTCCAGTAACGAGGCAGTCACAGTGGTATATGCTGCTGCTATATGTCCACTGCTGCTGTATAATAATAATAACAACAACAACAACAACAACAACAACAACAACAACAACAACTACAACAAGTCCCTTGCAGTGTTGTGCTGCATCAGACCAGTGGTAGTGTCCTGGCCATCAGTTATTCCAGTGACCAGGCAGTCACAGTGGTATACGCTGCTGCTATATGTCCACTGCTGCCATATAATAATAATAACAACAACAAAAACAAGTCCCTTACAGTGTTTCTGTGTTGTGCTGCATCAGACCAGTGGTAGTGTCCTGGCCATCAGCCATCAGTCATTCCTGTGCCGCATATTGTGTTATATAACTCCAATAAAATAATGGAGAACAAAAATTTGGAGGATAAAATAGGGAAAGATCAAGAACCACTTCCTCCTAGTGCTGAAGCTGCTGCCACTAGCCATGACATAGACGATGAAATGCCATCAACGCTGTCTCCCAAGGCCGATGCCCAAAGTGATAGTAGAGGGCATGTAAAATCCAAAAAGCCAAAGTTCAGTAAAAAGACCCAAAAAAAGAAATTTAAATGGTCTGAGGAGAAACGTAAACTTGCCAATATGCCATTTACGACACGGAGTGGCAAGGAACGGCTGAGGCCCTGGCCTATGTTCATGACTATTGGTTCAGCTTCACATGACAATGGAAACCCTCATCCTCCCGCTAGAAAAATTAAAAGAGTTAAGCTGGAAAAAGCACAGAAAAGAACTGTGGGTTCTAAGATAGTATCACAAATCCCAAAGGAGAGTCCAAGTGTGTAGGTGGTTGTGATGCCTGACCTTCCCAACACTAGACGGGAAGAGGTGGCTCCTTCCACCATTTGCACACCCCCTGCAAGTGCTGGAAGGAGCACCCACAGTCTAGTTCCTGATATTGAAATTGAAGATGTAACTGTTGTAGTACACCAGGATGAGGATATGGGTGTTGCTGGCGCTAAGGAAGAAGTTGACAATGAGGATTCTGATAGCGATGTGGCTTGTTTAAGTTAGGCACCGGGGGGAGACACCTATACAACAGAATATAACCAGGAACCAGCGCTGTTATAGTGAAGGTGACAAACTCCTATGAGTAAGAAGATATCCTGCTTTGTCTCTCTCTTAAGAATAACACTTACAGGACATTTCAGTCTCGCATATCCATAAAGGTATCTTTACACAGCAAACGGGCTTCTAATTTTCATCTAAACAGACCCCTTGAGATAATGGACACTTACATATACTTTCTTTCTCGCGTTCCCATAAAGGTAGCTTTATCTTTCTCACTGGTACGCTTCCAAGTAAGGAGATTTCAGCAAACTCGTATCCGAAAAGGGATTTTTTAATACATAAAAAGGTAAAAAACACACTTCACAGGACAAAGAATCCCGGTGGCTGATAGAGCAAAAGCACGTGACACAACCGGCTGCAGTCAGGTAAGTGTCAAGTATCCGAGCATTCGAATCACCGTATCTCCAAGTCCTGGCATCAAAGTGAAGGACGGCTTCAACGCGTTTCAGGGAGTTCACTCCCCTTTGTCAAGAAGTCAGACGGTGATTCGAATGCTCGGATACTTGACACTTACCTGACTGCAGCCGGTTGTGTCACGTGCTTTTGCTCTATCAGCCACTATAACAGCGCTGGTTCCTGGTTATATTCTGTTGTATGTGTGTAGATTCTGTTTGGGAGATTTTTTGGTGTTTTCCCTCTACTTGGTTACCAGCAGCACTAATTAGCGCCAGGCTGCAATCTATTCTTTTTTTGGGGGGAGACACCTGTTGTCCGTGGGATGAAGAAGCCCATTGTGATGACTCGGCAAACTACCATAAAAACCACCTGTTCGGTGTGGAATTATTTCTCCACAAATCCGGACAACAGGTGTCAAGCCATCTGTTACCTCTGTCAATCTGTAATAAGTAGGGTAAGGATGTTAACCATCTAGGAACATCCTCCCTTATACGTCACCTGCAGCGCATTCATCATAAGTCACCGTCAAGTTGTGAAACTTTGGATAAGAGCATAAGCAGTCCACTGACACCTAAATCCCTTATTCCTCCTGTACCCAAGCTCCTGCAAGCCACACCTTCAACTCCCTCAACGTCTACTTCCTCCTCAGTCAGGAACGTAAGTAGTCCTGTAGGCCATGTCACTGTCAAGTCTGAGGAGTCCTCTCCTGACCGGGATTCCTCCGGAGGATCGTTGAGTGGTACGCCTGCTGTTGCTGCCGCTGCTGTTGTTGCTGCTGAGAGTCGATCGTCATCCCAGAGGGGAAGTTGGAAGACCACTTGTACTACTTCAACTAAGCAATTGACTGTCCAACAGTCCTTTGTGAGGAAGATGGAATATGACAGCAGTCATCCTGTTGCAAAGCGGATAACTGAGGCCCTGGCACTTATGTTGGTGTTAGACATGCGTCCGGTATCTGCCATTAATTGCAGTGGGATTTAGACAATTGATGGAGGTATTGTGTCCCCGGTACCAAATCCCATCTAGATTCTACTTCACTAGGCAGGCGATACCGAGAATGTACAAAGACGTCAGAAAAAGAGTCACCAGTGTCCTACAAAATGCGGTTGTATCCAGTGTCCACTTAACCACGGACATGTGGACAAGTGGATCAGGGCAAACTAAGGACTATATGACTGTGACAGCCCACTGGGTAGATGTATGGCCTCCCGCAGCAACAACAGCAGCGGCAACAGTAGCAACATCTCGCAAATGCCAACTCGTTCCTAGGCAGGCTACGCTATGTATCACAGCTTTCCATAAGAGGCACACAGCTGACAACCTCTTACGGAAAACTGAGGGACATCCTCGCAGAATGGCTTACCCCAATTAGACTCTCCTGGGGATTTGTGATATCGGACAACGCCACCAATATTGTGCGTGCATTACATCTGGGCAAATTTCAGCACGTCCCATGTTTTGCACATACAATTAATTTGGTGGTGCAGAATTTTTTTTAAAATGACAGGGGTGTACAGGAGATGCTGTCGGTGGCCCGAAAAATTGCGGGCCACTTTCGACATTCTGCCACCGCGTGCCGAAGACTAGAGCGACAGCAAACACTCCTGAACCTGCCCTGCCATCAACTCAAGCAAGAGGTGGTAACGAGGATGAATTCAACACTCTATATGCTTCAGAGCATGGATGAGCAGCAAAAGGCCATTAAAGCCTATACATCCACCTACGATATAGGCAAAGGAGGGGGAATGCACCTGACTCAAGGGCAGTGGAAAAATGATTTCTATCTTGTGCAAGGTTCTCCAACCATTTGAACTTGCCACACGTGAAGTCAGTTCAGACACTGCCAGCTTGAGTCAGGTCATTCCCCTCATCAGTCTATTGCAGAAGCAGCTGGAGAAATTGAAGGAGGAGCTAAGACGGGGCGATTCTGCAAAGTATGTGGGACTTGTGGATGGAGCCCTTCATTCACTTTGCCAGGATTCAAGGGTGGTCAATCTGTTGAAATCAGAGCACTACATTTTGGCCACTGTGCTCGATCCTAGGTTTAAACTTACATTGTATCTCTCTTTCTGGCAGACACAAGTCTTCAGAGGTGCAAAGACCTGCTGGTGAGGAAATTGTCAACTCAAGCGGAACGTGACCCGTCAACAGCTCCTCCTTCAATTTCTCCCGCCACTGGGGCTGCAAGGAAAAGGATAAGATTTTCTAGCCCACCCGCTGGCGGTGATGCAGGGCAGTCAGGAGCGAGTGCTGACATCTGGTCCGGACTGAAGAACCTGCCAACGATTACTGACATGTCACTGCATATGATTCTGTCACCATTGAAAGAATGGTGGAGGATTATATGAGTGACAGCATCCAAGTAGGCATGTCAGACAGTCCGTATGCATACTGGCAGGAAAAAGAGGCAATTTGGATGGCCTTGCACAAACTGGCTTTATTTTACCTAAGTTGCCCCCCCTCCAGTGTGTACTCTGAAAGAGTGTTTAGTGCAGCCGGTAACTTTGTCAACGATTGGCATAGGAGGTTACTTCCACAAAATGTGGAGAAGATGTTCATCAAAATTAATTATAAATTCCTCTGTAAAGACTTTTACCAGCAATTGCCTCCAGAAAGTACAGAGGGACCTGTGATGGTGGACTCCAGTTGGGACAAATTAATACTCTGTGAGGAGGAGGAGGATGTACACAGTGAAAGGGGTGAGGAATCGGAGGATGAGGATGAGGTCAACATCTTGCCCCTGTAGAGACAGTTTGTGCAAGGAGAGATTGATTGCTTCTTTTTTTGGTGGGGCCCAAACAAACCAGTCATTTCAGCCACGGTCATGTGGCAGACCCTGTCGCTGAAATGATTGGTTTGTTAAAGTGTGCATGTCCTGTTTATACAACGTAAGGGTGGGTGGGAAGGACAATTCCACCTTGCACCTCTTTTTCTTCTTATCATCATGTTGTTATGATTCCAGCACTCCTGGCCAGAGGAGATCTTATGGCAATGACCGGAGCACTGGAATGGAATGCTGGGAACGGGAGCAGGAAAGAATAATAACCCCTGGCGCCCTAACTCTGTTGTCTCACCCGTGCTATCGGAAATCCCTTGCGAGACTATGGTTTCTTGAGCCCTTGGCAGCCACGTTTGAAGGGCGGATTATGTCTGCCCAACTCCGATGCCCCCCGGTCTTAATGAGAGACAAAGGGAAATCCGAGGCAGGATGATAACAAGAGGACCTTTAGCTAACAACAGGCCAGGGGCTACGAGCTAACTAAAAAACCTAAAGTATGTGCGGAAAAACCGCCAGGGAAAAGGACAACCAAAATCCACTTGTCCAATACTCCTACACGGCACCGCCGGATACCAGAGTGGACCCGTGGAAGCGGAACCCTCCGCAAAATGCTCCAAACACAAATAATAAAGGGTAAAGCGGCCGAGCCGCTACACATGGCAGAGCCGCGACTCACGAACACCACTGGATGTTAAACGGTGATCGGTCAGGACTCCAGGGACAAGATGATAACTCCCGAGTACAGGACTTCAGAGGACTGGAACGACCGGATACAGCAAGACTGGAAAACAGACTCTCAGCAAACAAAGACAGCATGCAGGAAGCTATTACCGGCGTCTGTGAGAAGCCCTGAGAGTGTATTTAAACAGGAGTCCCCCAATCAGCTGCTGACAGAGCTGATTAGAATGAATGCCGTGCAGCTGCCTTGCTGCACGGCCAGAGATCAGGTGCACCTATTAATTAAACAGGACCCAGCAACGGGGAACGCGGTCCGCCAGTGGCGTCCCCATTGCTAGGGTCCGTGCGGCTCAGCGCGCCCGGCGTCTAGCGTTGCTAGGGAGCCGGCGGCTGTACGCGCACGGCGTCCCTAGTTGCTAGGCGCCGGGCCACGCAGACGAGCGGACCCCAGCGCCTAACACATGTGCTGTTTGGGAACTATTTTTTTTAAAGTGCCATCCTGTCTGACACTTCCGTATATGTCCAGTGGTACTACCATTTAATTCCAGTGATTTGGACGTATAATTCCAGTGATTTTGCCATTTAATTCCAGTGATTTGGATGTATAATTCCAGTGATTTGGATGTATAATTCCAGTGATTTGGACGTATAATTCCAGTGGGAATTGTTTGTGTCACTTGGCTTAGTCATACAGCTACCTCATTGCACCTCTTCGACATCTTTGCATGAGGTGCTGTTTGGGGACTAGTTTTTGAAAAGTGCCATTCTGTCTGACACTGCCATATGAGTCCAGGGGTACTGCCGTATTAGTCCTGGGGTACTCCCGTATAAGTCCACAAATTGCAGAATGTTTTTAAAATGACAGGGGCGTCCTAGAGATGTTGTCAGTGGACCGAACAATTGTGGCCCACTCTTGAAATTCAACCACTGCGTAACACTACTAGATGGGCCAAGTGGTTGTGTCACTTAGCTTAGTCATACAGTAACCTTGATGCACCTTTTTTTCTTCTTTGTATCATGTGCTGTTTGAGGCCTTTTTTTATATTTATTTATTATTTATTTATTAACAGTTTCTTATATAGCGCAGCAAATTCCGTTGCGCTTTACAATTTAAAATAACAATAACAAACTGGGTGATAACAGTCATAGAGGTAGGAAGGCCCTGCTCGCAAGCTTACAATCTATAGGGAAATAGCACCTTTCCTTGTGTACATATGCCTATCTATTGCATAGAATGAGAAGACGTGAGGATATGTGTGGACTGTACAGAGTGGATGCAATTTGATAGGAAGGCTTATGAAAGTTATGTGGGCGGTTCTGGAATTTGATACGCTTGCCTAAAGAGGTGAGTTTTCAGGGAACGCTTGAAGGTTTGGAGACTAGAGGAGAGTCTTATTGTGCGTGGTAGGGCATTCCACAAAGTGGGTGCAGCCCGATGAAAGTCCTGCAGTCGTGAGTGGGAGCGAGTAATGAGTGTGGATGAGAGACGCAGGTCTTGTGAAGAGCGAAGAGGTCGGTTTGGGAGATATTTTGTGATAAGCGAAGTGATGTACGTTGGTGTAGTTTGGTTAATGGCCTTGTGTGTGAGTAAAAGTATTTTATATTGAATGCGGTAGAGTACAGGTAACCAATGGAGGGACTGACAGAGTGGATCTGCAGACGATGAACGTCTAGCGAGGCAGATAAGCATCGCCGCTGCATTCAGAATGGATTGTAGTGGTGAGAGTCTCGTTTTGGGAAGACCGGTTAGGAGACTATTGCAATAATCAATGAGGGAGATAATGAGAGCGTGGATTAGAGTTTTAGCAGTGTCTTGTGTAAGGTATGGTCGTATTTTGGATGTGTTTTTTAGATGCATGTAACATGATCTTGAGACAGACTGAATGTGGGGAACAAAGGACAGATGAGAGTCAAGGATGACGCCTAGGCAGCCAGCTTGTGGGGTAGGGTAGATAGTCGAGTTTTCAACAGTGATATAGATTGGTACCTACTATTGGCCGGTGGAAATATAATTAACTCTGTCTTTGAAATATTCAGTTTGAGGTGGCAAGATGTCATCCAGATGAAATGGCAGAAAGGCATTCAGTGACACGGTCCAGTACAGATAGGGACAAGTCAGGGAAGGATAGGTAGATTTGAGTATCATCTGCGTACAGATGATACTGAAAACCAAAAGAGCTGATTAGTTTACCAAGAGATGAGGTATAGATAGAGAAAAGCAGAGGACTGAGCCTTGCGGTACTCCAACTGAAAGAGGTAGCGAAGAGGAGGTAGATTCAGAGAAGCGAACACTGAAGGAGCGATTAGATAGCTATGATAGGAACCAAGAAAGGGCTGTGTCTTTAAGACCTAGGGATTGTAGTGTCTGTATGAGAAGAGAGTGGTCTACAGTGTCAAATGCAGCAGATAGATCTAGAAGAATAAGTAGTGAGTAGTGGCCTTTAGACTTCGTAGTGACCAAATCATTAACCACTTTAGTCAGTGCTGTCTCTGTGGAATGTTGGGAACGGAAGCCTGACTGAAGTGGGTCCAACAAAGTGTATGAGTTAAGAAAGTGTGTGAGTCGAGTGTAGGCAAGTCTCTCAAGTAGCTTAGAGAGACAAGGGAGCTGAGAGATAGGGCGGTAGTTTGAGAGAGCATTAGGGTCAGAATTTTGTTTTTTTAAAATGGGAGTAATCACTGCATGCTTGAAGAGTAAAGAAAAAATACCAGTAGAGAGAGAGAGATTACAGATGTTAGTTAAGGTTGGGATGAGCACCAGAGACAGAGCTTTACTTTTTTGTGAGGGTAAAGGATCAAGAGGAGAGGTAGTAGAGAAGCAGGATGAGAAGAGTGATGATACTTCATCTTCATTTGTGGGATCAAATGAAGAAAGAGTGCCAGAGGGTTCAGGTAAAGAACGGAGCAGGTCACTGGCTGCCGAAGAGCATACCATTTCATCTCGGATCTTATCAATCTTCTCCTTGAAGTAGGAAGCAAGATCCTGTGCCTTGATAGTGGCAGGTGGGGTAGGTGCGGGAGGATTCAGAAGTGATTTAAATGTATTAAAGAGTCGTTTGGGGTTAGAGGCTTGAGCAGAGATAAGAGTTTGGAAATATGTTTGTTTGGCAGTGTCCAGGGCATTTTTATAAGAATGGTAGACAGTCTTATATGTGAGGAAGTCACTTGAAATACGAGATTTACGCCACTGACGTTCAAGTTTTCGTGTGAGTTTTTGTAGTTGTCTTGTTAATTTGGAGTGCCATGGTTGACATCTAGGCCTACGTGGAGTGTGATGGGTAGCTGGAGCCACTTCATCAAAGGCTAGTTCTAGAGTCTCATTAAGGTGTGATACAGCCATCTCAGGAGAGGTGAATGCAGAAATAGGGGAAAGCAGTTGTTGGAGTGAAGTGGAAAGTTCTTGAAGATTAATTGTGTTAATATTTATGCGGGTTTGAGGAAGATTGGAGGACTTCAGCAACACAGGGTTTGAATTAACAGAGGAGAGCATGCAGGAGATAAGGTTGTGATCTGAGAGGGGGAAAGGAGTGTTAGTGAGTTCAGAGATGGAGCATAGTCTGGTGAATACTAGATCAAGGCAGTGGCCCGCCTGATGAGTAGAGGAGTCAGTCCATTGGGAGAGGCCAAGAGAGGAGGTTAGAGAGAGTAGTTTGGAGGCGTGCGCAGCAGATTTTGGACAATCAATAGCAATATTGAAATCACCCATGATAATGGTGGAGATGTCAGAGGATAGGAAGTGAGGGAGCCAGGCAGAAAAATCTTCCAAAAATTGTTTTGGATGCCCAGGTGGGCGGTAGATAGCTGCAACACGCAGAGAGAAAGGAGAGTAAATCCTAATGGAATGTACTTCAAATGATGTAAATGTGAGTGATGGAACCTGTGGTAGAACAGTGTATGCAAAAGATTGGGAAAGTAAAAGTCCAACTCCTCCTCCTTTACGGTTATCGGGTCTGGAGGTGTGTGTAAAGTGGAGACCACCATGTGCCAGTGCTGCAGGGGAGGCTGTGTCAGATTGTGTGAGCCAGGTTTCTGTTATAGCCAGCAGATTGATGTTGTTGGATATGAAGAGGTCATGGATGGATGTTAATTTGCTACAAACAGAGCGTGCATTCCATAAGGCACATTTTAGTGATCTGGAGGGTAATGGAAGACATGTTATGTTTATGAGGTTAGCTGGATTTCTATGTTGCTGTGAATCAGGTGAATGTGAGTGATGCAAGTGGCAGGGTCCTGGATTTGGTGAAATGTCACCAGCTATCAGAAGCAGAAGAAAGAGATAAATGTGGGTGTCAGAGGTTTGTGAAAGTATCAGCCCTCCTGTCTGCCACTGCAGTGCCACTCCTAGATGGGCCAATTGTTTGTGTCACTTGGCGTAGTCATACAGCTACCTCATTGCACCTCTTCTACATCTTTGCATGAGGTGCTGTTTGGGGCCTAAATTTTGAAAAGTGTCACCCCTAGAAGGGCCAGGTGTTTGTGCTGCACACTTGTGTCGCTTAGCTTAGTAGTACAGCCACCTCGGTGCAACTTTTAGGATTAAAACAAAATTGTGAGGTGTGAGGTATTCAGAATAGACTGGAAATGAGTGGAAATGAATGTTATTGAGGTTAATAATACTGTAGGAGCAAAATTACCCACAAATTCTGTGATTTTAGCTGTTTTTATGTTTTTTTTCAAAAATCATCCAGATCCAAAACCAAAACCCGAAAGGGTAGTTTTGGAAAAACCAAGCCAAAACCCAAACACGAAAGTGGAATTAGAACCAAAACCAAAACACAAAACACGAAACGTACCAGCCGCACATCTCTACTATCTGTGCTTGGTATTTTATCTATGTATGATTTTGACTAAGGGACAATTTTGACTATACTAGATAGTACACTAGATAGTTAAGATTGACTTGCCTGCACAGTCTATCTAGCCTTACGATACCGACCCCATGGGAGCGCGCATCGGGATGGAATCTGTATCACAAGGCTGCACTTTGAGATATGCAGTAACTTTTCATAAGATTTTGACTATATAGCAAAATCTTATCTCACCGTGTGTGTACACAATAGTCAGAGAAGACAGGTTCTCCCAGGTTGATGTCATATATATATATATGGTAACCCATGGCTGTACTTATGATTGCAAAAATATTATGCTAAAGTAGGAACATAGCTAAAATAGCAAAATTATGCTTGCGCTGCAGGCCTATATATTTCCATGTTTATAAATGACCTTTACTGTGGTGCAGAAGATTAACTGCGATGTAAAAAATTTGAAGGTAATTAGGGCACATTATACAAACACATTTTTAAAGGCATGGGCAAATGTATTGGATTCACATTTCTTTTTAATATGCGGCCATATAAAAGCAACATTACGCTATAATGTAGGAAACTAAATAAGATGGGCAGATTGAAAACACTTTTTGTCCTCTATTATACATTCCCCCACTGTGCCCGTGTGTCACCATTTCAATTAGGGGATAAAGATCTACTTTCACATCATAGACTGTGACCACATGATGCTTGATAGGTTTTTAAATAAAGGAAATGGACCAAAAGAGATTATTTAATGAGATTTCATGTCAGAGGACTGCAGTCATAGATACACATTTTCTGATAGAAGGATTAAACTGCATTTTAAAGGAAAATGTCATTTATACCAAGGAAAACCAGATTATAGCTGTATTAACCTGTGTGCTGCTAGTATTACCAAGATATTAACTTGACACATACTTTATCATTGACACTTATTTAACTCATTCATTGAATATCACTATCAAATTACAATCAACACTAAAGATAAAATATTACTAAAATACTCATATCTGAATAGAATATTAGGCATTTAGGGGCTGTGGCAAAGTTTGATGCATATGTGTAAAAAATAATGCAAAACGTGTTCACGAAAACCCCCCACAAAACATTGTTTGTATAAGCAGAATCTCTATAAGATACAGTAATTGTTACACTTCAGCTAGTTAGCAATCAGTGCTATATCACTGATTGCTACTTAGGGGCGATCGCCAGTGCATACACACTGAACGATATCGATGTACGACATCGATCAGTGACGTCATCCCCCTCACTCTCCGAACATGCAGCTTAAAGATATCGGTGGTCATTCCGAGTTGATCGCTCGCTAGCTGTTTTTAGCAGCCGTGCAAACGCTATGCCGCCTCCCACTGGGAGTGTATTTTAGCTTAGCAGAAGTGCGAACGAAAGGATCGCAGAGCGGGGGCAAAGTTTTTTTGTGCAGTTTTAGAGTAGCTCAAAACCTACTCAGCGCTTGCGATGACTTCAGACTGTTCAGTTCCTGTTTTGACGTCACAAACACGCCCTGCGTTCGCCCAGCCACGCCTGCGTTTTTCCTGGCACGCCTGCATTTTTTTTGTTCACTCCCTGAAAACGGTCAGTTGACACCCAGAAACGCCCACTTCATGTCAATCACTCTGCGGTCAGCACTGCGACTGAAAAGCTTCGCTAGACCTTGTGTGAAACGACATCGTTCTTTGTAATAGTACGTCGCGCGTGCGCATTGCACCGCATACGCATGCGCAGAAGTGCCCTTTTTTTGCCTCATCGCTGCAGAGCGAACGAATGCAGCTAGCGATCAACTTGGAAATTGGAATAACCACCATTGTTAACATTGAGCTGTGAGTTCGGTAGATGATGGATGAACAAGAATGACCTGTAGATGCTAAGCAACGTTAATCCATACACACTGGCCATTATGAACTATATATCGATCACATCGTATCGTTATCGTTAGTTCATATCTGCCAGTGTGTATGCGGCTTTAGGCACCCACAAGTGATACAACCACTTACAGACTTATATGCACTGGCGTTTCTATCATGGGTGCAATGTGTGCGGTGCACACGGGCCACTGGGTCCAGGGGGGGGCCCACACCGCACACATTGCACCCATATTTTCATACTCACTTAGTCCACCGCCGGGCGCTGCAGTGGCAGCCGTCGCGGCCAAAAACACATAAAAAATGTCCGCAGTGCATGCGCAGTTCATTTTTTGTCTCTAAAACATGGCGGGAGCGTGTTGCCAGAGCCTATGGCGCCGTGTTGCATATTGCCGGTGCCTATGGTGCCGTGGAGAGGAGGGGGCCCACCAAGAGTGTGCACACGGGCCCCTTCCTCTCTTTAGACTCCCCTGCTTATATGCCTCTTTGTGCATGTGTGAATCTGTTTAAAATCACCCAGACTTGACCTTACTGTAGTCAGCCTGCCTATTCCCTTCCCCATCTCACTGCTGCAGTCACAAGGTTCACGTGTCAGAAAACGGAAATACATCCAACTCAGAACCATGCACTTTATGTCAATATTCCTATGTGGTTCTAGTCTTCCTTTATTTGAATGTATTAGTTGTAAATAAATAGTAGATGTAATAGAAGTGAATGTGCTGAAGAGGAGAGAACATTCAGAGTCAGTGGCGCACAAGGCATAAAATCCTGACTGCATTTCTCTCCATCCTTGGCTTTTCTGTCACTGTTACCAGATCAGCCAGGTACTATAAATTCATACACGTACTGTAGATGGAAACTTCTCACTAGGAGGTTTTGGCAGTTTGCAGGGGATAATCAGATTATAGCTTCTGGTGGGGGCTGATCTTCTGGAATATGTCACATCTCACTATAAACTCTGTTCTTGGTGCAAATGGAATAAAGTTACAGTATGCTTCCATGCTTTAAACAATATAAACAGGAGCAGAGAAAAAAAACTTTATAACTGTGCATGGCTAATTAGATCAGGATACACATGTGTGTAGTCTGTAATCATCCACACTCATTACTCGCTCCCACTCACGACTGCAGGACTTTCATCGGGCTGCACCCACTCTATGGAATGCCCTACCACGCACAATAAGACTCTCCTCTAGTCTCCAAACCTTCAAGCGTTCCCTCAAAACTCACCTCTTTAGGCAAGCGTATCAAATTCCTGAACCGCCCACATAACTTTCATAAACCTTCCTATCAAATTACATCCACTCTGTACAGTCCACACATATCCTCACATGTCTGTTCATTCTATGCAATAGATAGCACCTTTCCTTGTGTACATATGCCTATTTCCCTATAGATTGTAAGCTTGCGAGCAGGGCCTTCCTACCTCTATGACTGTTATCACCCAGTTTGTTATTGTTATTTCAAATTGTAAAGCGCAACGGAATTTGCTGCGCTATATAAGAAACTGTTAATAAATAAATAAATAATAAATAATAGGGATTAGGGGGGATATTTATTAAAGAATACTTGTAAGATATCCTCCGAAAGCATCTTTTTTAGGGGAGGGAGGCGGGGTACCTGCAAATATTAAGGATCCCCTGAATTAACTGCAAAAGCAGTACTTTCTATGGGGGTGGCTCAGCTGTAAGATTTACCAAGCTCTGGAATGTGACGCATGTGAAGATGGAGTTAGCCCAATGTATCCTATAGTCTACACATTGAAAACGTTTTCCAGAGTGGAATCTCGAGGTACTGCCTATGCACGGCCTTGGGTCCCCTGTGATGACGGCGCAGCTCTTCGCCAGTACAGGCTCTTTATTTCTAGCTCGTGTCCTAGCAAGAGAATAATACTAAATTCATATAGCAAGTTTTAATTGTCACTTTGTAAATATAGGGGGGAATTCAATTGTGCCTGTAAATTTTTGGGGCAAAAACCCCACTGCTTTTGCGATTTGTGATGTTGTTTATAGGGCAACTTAATTGAAGACCATTGTTTTCACCCGAAAACGGATCTGTTTTTGGTGAAAACACATGAATCTTGCATAAGTTTCTGGATCCATGTGTTTTCGCAGCCGTGATCGCACAGGTCAGTTATCAGGGTATTTTTTTTTGCTTTGCCATCCCAGATATTGCCGGCTTTCCAGGCTAGTCCACTGGGGATCAATTAGCCACAGTATTTTACCATAGCCAGTTGAATTCCTCACTAAGCAGTTATTAGTAATGCCCCCCTTAGTAGTGCCCCCAGTGGTAATTCCCCCTGTAGAGTGCCCAAAGTAGTAATGTCCGATGTAGCAGTGCCCCCAGTAGTAATGCCCCCAGTAGTAATGCCCCCAGTGGTAATGCCCCCTGTAGTAGTGCCCCCAGTAATAATGCCCCCAATAGTAGAGCCCCTTACACAAAACCTCCCAAAAAACACAACACTTACCTTAAGCACCGCTCCTGCATCCAACTGCTCCTGTCCATCTGGCCGCCTGCTCCTCGGAACTATGGGAGAGACATCATGACGTCTCTCCCATAGTGCACACTGCGGGAGCCGGAAGCCGTAGCTTAGAAGTGAACTCCAGCCTCTGGCTGCCACTGTGGGAAAGGAGCTGGGTGCTCGCTGGTAACAAAATCTCAGCGGGCGCCCGGCATCTCCCTGCAGCGCCGGGCTTACATCCTGGGATAGACAGACTGGAGGAGGTGGAACTGGTTCCGTCTCCAAATGGAACTGACGAAGTGCAGTTCCGCCCCATTCTGGCTCACTTTAACCCCTTCTCATCCTCATATAAAATATGGGATGTAATAAATGGGCCCCTAGGGTTGCTGTATCAAACCTTCTAAAGAGGACAAGTGGGGAAGTGGCCCATGGCAAACAATCAGTCTTTAGCTATGAATTTATAGAATGTACTTGCTAAATGCTAGCTAGGAGCTAATTGGATGCTATGGGCAACTTCTCCCCTTTTCTCTTTAGAAGGTTTGATGGGCCTGATGCTGAGCTGATGGACATAATTTCCAGTTAGAAAAGTTGCATATATCCATAGTATTGCTACACATATGCTGAGATGTATGTAAATATATATAAAAATATATATATATTTAAAAAATAAAACCGGAATATAACATGCTGATAGGTACTGCCTATCTGTCTACTAGAAAATAGTTCTAATTTTTGAAGTTGACCAATTGTTCCTGATCTTTCAAAATTTATAATAGTCTGTCATCATTTTTTTTCTCATATTCGGATTAAATTAGTCCTATTATGGAATTTACGAAAGCCATGACCAGACACAGGGCCTAATTCAGACCTGGTCGCTGGGCAACGATTTTTTCAGCCCTATGATCAGATAATCTCTGCCTACTGGGGGAGGGTATTTTAGCTGTGCAAGAGTGCAATCGCATGTGTAGCAGAGCTGTACAAACAGATTTTGTGCAGTCTCCACGCAGCCCAGGACTTACTCAGCCGCTGCGATCCATTCAGCCTGTCCGGGAGCAGAATTGACGCAGACACCCTCCCTTCCAACGCTTGTACACGGCTGCGTTTTTCCAGACACTCCCTGAAAGTGATCAGTTGCCATCCACAGATGCCCTCTTCCTGTCAGTCACCTTGTGATCGCCCGTGCGATCGCTTTTTTCGCACCATCCCATCGCAATGCATGATCCCCGTTGCTGCAGTCCGTTGCAGCTGCGCATTGTGGTGGATACGCATGCGCAGTTCAGATCTGATCGCAGGCTGTGAGAAAACGCAGCCTAGCGATCAGATCTGAATCACCCCCACAGTCAGGTGTCTTCTGTAACCTCTCATTCAACACCTCGATGTGTCACCTTTAGAACAGGCAAATCAGTGCCCAACCCCCACCCCCCACACCCCCCCAAGGAAAAAAATAAATGACAATACTAGGGCTGAAGAACAAACTATGAATTCAGACACTTCACAAACCCCTGAGGAGAATCTAGGGGTACGAATACTGGGATTTGATCCTGCATCGGATTACTCAACTACAGACAGAATGTATTGTGTAACCAACCTATTAGAATAAATGTATCCTAAATGGAATGACAATGTGAGGTTGGAGGTGCTCCAGGAATTGGTAATGTCAGGCAATATCGGATTTGATTGGCCTAGGCCAAAGCAAAGAAAAAAATCTTTGTGTGGAGCACTCTTTGATTGATGTGATGAAATGATATTAAAATATAACTTTTATTCTTAAACCTTCTTTAAAATCCGTGGCTGTGTAATTTAAAGAGAAGATACTGTATTATTACACATAAAAATGAATATAAATAATAGATGTAGACTTTGTCCTGTGGTGAAAATATTAAGGAAAAATTGTTTTCGTTATGTGATTGTTTTCGTCATGTGAATTATTTCTCTTATATCAAGACAGTTATATAAATAATAGACGTAGAATTCGTCCTGTGGTGAAAATATTAAGGAGAGACTGTTTTCGTCATGTGAATTCTTTCTCTCAAATCAAGACAGTCTCAAGCACAGCAGACGGCAAACAATGTGCAGTATTCATAAAATAAAACTGGTATATCAGTGAAAATATCTCAGGTATTATAATTTGTAATAACATTTCTTATTATTGAAGTTGACCAATTGTTCCTGCTGCTGTTATTAAAAATTAAAACAAGTGACGCAGCATATCATATATTAGCTGGGTTGTGTTACATAATACATACTGAGTGCCAGGCCTGGCTGATGGATACTGCATATCTGTCTATTAGAAAATAATTCTTATTATTGAAGTTGACCAATTGTTCCTGCTCTTTCAAAATTCATAATAGTCTGTAATCCTTTTTTTCTTCATATTCGGATTAAATTAGTCCTATTGTGGAATTTGCAAAATCCAGGACCAGACACAGTCAGGTGTCTTCTGTAACCTCTCATTCAACACCTAGATGTGTCACCTTTAAAACAGAGAATCTAGAGGTGTAAATGTTAGCTACTGTATGTCTAATTCTGACACTGTAATCCTAGAAAAGCCTCCTTCCACCATTTCTGAACCCTCTGCAAATGTCAGAATGAGTCCTAGTAAAAGTAAGGATGGTGATGGTTAAGACTAGTGATGAGCGGGTTCGGTTTCTCGGAAACCGAACCCCCCCGAACTTCACCCTTTTTACACGGGTCCGAGGCATACTCGGATTCTCCCGTATGGCTCGGTTAACCCGAGCGCGCCCAAATGTCATCATCCCGCTGTCGGATTCTCGCGAGATTCGGATTCTATATAAGCAGCCGTGCGTCGCCGCCATTTTCACTCGTGCATTGTAAATGTTAGGGAGAGGACGTGGCTGGTGTCCTCTCCGTTTATTCATTGTTGAGTTGATGCAAATATTTGTGCTTGCTTATATCATTGTGGGGACTGGGGAGCAGCTTTATATTAATATAGGAGGAGTACAGTGCAGAGTTTTGCTGATCAGTGACCACCAGTTTTATCCGTTCTCTGCCTGAAAAAAACGCTCCTTATCTGTGCTCAGTGTGCTGCATATATCTGTGCTCACACTGCTTAATTGTGGGGACTGGGGAGCAGCTGTATTATATAGCAGGAGTACAGTGCAGAGTTTTGCTGACAGTGACCACCAGTATACGTTGTCTGCCTGAAAAACACTCCATATCTGTGCTCAGTGTGCTGCTTTATTGTGGGGACTGGGGAACACCAGTATAATATATATATAGGAGGAGTACAGTGCAGAGTTTTGCTGACCAGTGACCACCAGTATATAATATATAGCATTACGGTACAGTAGGCCACTGCTGTACCTACCTCTGTGTCGTCAAGTATACTATCCATCTAGATTCTATACCTGTGGTGCATTTTAGTTTTGCAGTTTGCTGACACAGTGACCACCAGTATATATAGCAGTACGGTACGGAAGGCCACTGCTGTACCTACCTCTGTGTCGTCAAGTATACTATCCATCTACATTCTATACCTGTGGTGCATTTTAGTTTTGCAGTTTGCTGACACAGTGACCACCAGTATATATAGCAGTACGGTACAGAAGGCCACTGCTGTACCTACCTCTGTGTCGTCAAGTATACTATCCATCTAGATTCTACACATGTGATGCATTTTAGTTTTGCAGTTTGCTGACACAGTGACCACCAGTATATATAGCAGTACGGTACGGAAGGCCACTGCTGTACCTACCTCTGTGTCATCAAGTATACTATCCATCTACATTCTATACCTGTGGTGCATTTTAGTTTTGCAGTTTGCTGACACAGTGAGCACCAGTATATATAGCAGTACGGTACGGAAGGCCACTGCTGTACCTACCTCTGTTTCGTCAAGTATACTATCCATCTACATTCTATACCTGTGGTGCATTTTAGTTTTGCAGTTTGCTGACACAGTGACCACCAGTATATATAGCAGTACGGTACGGAAGGCCACTGCTGTACCTACCTCTGTGTCGTCAAGTATACTATCCATCTACATTCTATACCTGTGGTGCATTTAAGTTTTGCAGTTTGCTGACACAGTGACCACGAGTATATATATCAGTACGGTACGGAAGGCCACTGCTGTACCTACCTCTGTGTCGTCAAGTATACTATCCATCTACATTCTATACCTGTGGTGCATTTCAGTTGTGCGCAGTATATATAGTAGTAGGCCATTGCTATTGATACTGGCATATAACTCCACATATTAAAAAATGGAGAACAAAAATGTGGAGGGTAAAATAGGGAAAGATCAAGATCCACTTTCACCTCGTGCTGAAGCTGCTGCCACTAGTCATGGCCGAGACGATGAAATGCCATCAACGTCGTCTGCCAAGGCCGATGCCCAATGTCATAGTAGAGAGCATGTAAAATCCCCCCCAAAAAAGCTCAGTAAAATGACCCAAAAATCTAAATCAAAATCGTCTGAGGAGAAGCGTAAACTTGCGAATGTGCCATTTACGACACGGAGTGGCAAGGAACGGCTGAGGCCCTGGCCTATGTTCAAGGCTAGTGGTTCAGCTTCACCTGAGGATGGAAGCACTCATCCTCCTGCTAGAAAACTTAAAAGAGTTAAGATGGCAAAAGCACAGCAAAGAACTGTGCATTCTTCTAAATCACAAATCCCCAAGGAGAGTCCAATTGTGTCGGTTGCGATGCCTGACCTTCCCAACACTGGACGGGAAGAGGTTGCGCCTTCCACCATTTGCACGCCACCTGCAAGTGCTGGAAGGAGCACCCGCAGTCCAGTTCCTGATAGTCAAATTGAAGATGTCACTGTTGAAGTACACCAGGATGAGGATATGGGTGTTGCTGGCACTGGGGAGGAAATTGACAAGGAGGATTCTGATGGTGAGGTGGTTTGTTTAAGTCAGGCACCCGGGGAGACACCTGTTGTCCATGGGACAAATATGGCCATTGACATGCCTGGTCAAAATACAAAAAAAATCAGTTCTTCGGTGTGGAATTATTTCAACACAAATGCGGACAACAGGTGTCAAGCCGTCTGTTGCCTTTGTCAAGCTGTAATAAGTAGGGGTAAGGACGTTAACCACCTAGGAACATCCTCCCTTATACGTCACCTGAACCGCATTCATCAGAAGTCAGTGACAAGTTCAAAAACTTTGGGTGACAGCGGAAGGAGTCCACTGACAAGTAAATCCCTTCCTCTTGTAACCAAGCTCCTGCAAACCACACCACCAACTCCCTCAGTGTCAATTTCCTCCTTACCCAGGAAAGCCAATAGTCCTGCAGGCCATGTCACTGTCAAGTCTGACGAGTCCTCTCCTGCCTGGGATTCCTCCGATGCATCCTTGAGTGTAACGCCTACTGCTGCTGGCGCTGCTGTTGTTGCTGCTGGGAGTCGATCGTCATCCCAGAGGGGAAGTCGGAAGACCACTTGTACTACTTCCAGTAAGCAATTGACTGTCTAACAGTCCTTTGCGAGGAAGATGAAATATCACAGCAGTCATCCTGCTGCAAAGTGGATAACTCAGGCCTTGGCAGCCTGGGCGGTGAGAAACGTGATTCCAGTATCCACCGTTAATTCAGAGGCAACTAGAGACTTGATTGAGGTACTGTGTCCCTGGTACCAAATAGCATCTAGGTTCCATTTCTCTAGGCAGGCGATACCGAAAATGTACACAGACCTCAGAAAAAGAGTCACCAGTGTCCTAAAAAATTCAGTTGTACCCAATGTCCACTTAACCACGGACATGTGGACAAGTGGTGCAGGGCAGACTCAGGACTATATGACTGTGACAGCCCACTGAGTAGATGTATTGCCTCCCGCAGCAAGAACAGCAGTGGCGGCACCAGTAGCAGCATCTCGCAAACGCCAACTCATTCCTAGGCAGGCTACGCTTTGTATCACTGCTTTCCAGAAGAGGCACACAGCTGACAACCTCTTACGGAAACTGAGGAAGATCATCGCAGAATGGCTTACCCCAATTGGACTCTCCTGGGGATTTGTGACATCGGACAACGCCAGCAATATTGTGCGTGCATTACATCTGGGCAAATTCCAGCACGTCCCATGTTTTGCACATACATTGAATTTGGTGGTGCAGAATTATTTAAAAACGACAGGGGCGTGCAAGAGATGCTGTCGGTGGCCCAAAGAATTGCGGGCCACTTTCGACATTCAGCCACCGCGTGCCGCAGACTGGAGCACCACCAAACATTCCTGAACCTGCCCTGCCATCATCTGAAGCAAGAGGTGGTAACGAGGTGGAATTCAACCCTCTATATGCTTCAGAGGATGGAGGAGCAGCAAAAGGCCATTCAAGCCTATACATCTGCCCACGATATAGGCAAAGGAGGGGAAATGCACCTGACTCAAGCGCAGTGGAGAATGATTTCAACATTGTGCAAGGTTCTGCAACCCTTTGACCTTGCCACACGTGAAGTCAGTTCAGACACTGCCTGCCTGAGTCAGGTCATTCCCCTCATCAGGCTTTTGCAGAAGAAGCTGGAGACATTGAAGGAGGAGCTAAAACAGAGCGATTCCGCTAGGCATGTGGTACTAGTGGATAGAGCCCTTAATTCGCTTAACCAGGATTCACGGGTGGTCAATCTGTTGAAATCAGAGCACTACATTTTGGCCACCGTGCTCGATCCTAGATTTAAAACCTACGTTGTATCTCTGTTTCCGGCAGACACAAGTCTGCAGAGGTTCAAAGACCTGCTGGTGAGAAAATTGTCAAGTCAAGCGGAACGTGACCCGTCAACATCTCCTCCTTCACATTCTCCCGCAACTGGGGGAACGAGGAAAAGGCTAAGAATTCCGAGCCCACCCGCTGGCGGTGATGCAGGGCAGTCTGGAGCGAGTGCTGACATCTGGTCCGGACTGAAGGACTTGCCAACGATTACTGACATGTCGTCTACTGTCACTGCATATGATTCTCTCACCATTGAAAGAATGGTGGAGGATTATATGAGTGACCGCATCCAAGTAGGCACGTCAGACAGTCTGTACGTATACTGGCTGGAAAAAGAGGCAATTTGGAGGCCCTTGCACAAACTGGCTTTATTTTACCTAAGTTGCCCCCCCTCCAGTGTGTACTCCGAAAGAGTGTTTAGTGCGGCCGCTCACCTTGTCAGCAATCGGCGTACGAGGTTACTTCCAGAAAATGTGGAGAAGATGATGTTCATCAAAATTAGAGATGACCGAGTAAAACCGAATCCGCTCATCACTAATCAAAATGAATTATAATCAATTCCTCCGTGGAGACATTCACCAGCAGCAATTGCCTCCAGAAAGTACACAGGGACCTGAGATGGTGGATTCCAGTGGGGACGAATTAATAATCTGTGAGGAGGGGGATGTACACAGTGAAAGGGGTGAGGAATCGGAGGATGATGATGAGGTGGACATCTTGCTTCTGTAGAGCCAGTTTGTGCAAGGAGAGATTCATTGCTTCTTTTTTTGGTGGGGGCTCAAACCAACCAGTCATTTCATTCACAGTCATGTGGCAGACCCTGTCGCTGAAATGATGGGTTCGTTAAAGTGTGCATGTCCTGTTTATACAACATAAAGGTGGGTGGGAGGGCCCAAGGACAATTCCATCTTGCACCTCTTTTTTCTTTCATTTTTCTTTGCATCATATGCTGTTTGGGGACTATTTTTTTGAAGTGCCATCCTGTCTGACACTGCAATGCCACTCCTAGATGGGCCAGGTGTTTGTGTCGGCCACTTGGGTCGCTTAGCTTAGTCACACAGCTACCTCATTGCGCCTCTTTTTTTCTTTGCATCATGTGCTGTTTGGGGACTATTTTTTTGAAGTGCCATCCTGCCTGACACTGCAGTGCCACTCCTAGATGGGCCAGGTGTTTGTGTCGGCCACTTGTGTCGCTTTGCTTAGCCATCCAGCGACCTCAGTGCAAATTTTAGGACTAAAAATAATATTGTGAGGTGTTCAGAATAGACTGGAAATGAGTGGAAATTATGGTTATTGAGGTTAATAATACTATGGGATCAAAATGACCCCCAAATTCTATGATTTAAGCTGTTTTTTAGGGTTTTTTGTAAAAAACACCCGAATCCAAAACACACCTAAATCCGACAAAAAATTTTCGGTGAGGTTTTGCCAAAACGCGTCCGAATCCAAAACACGGCCGCGGAACCGAATCCAAAACCAAAACACAAAACCCGAAAAATGTCCGGTGCACATCACTAGTTAAGACATGGAAATTCTGTGGACGTGTGATAGGATGATGGGGTGTATTTCTGTATCTGATGTTATTGAGGTTGTTAATGATGAAAGTATTGGACAAGAAGTTGATCAAAATAAGGAGGAGCATGTTGTTTGTGTAAAAGTAAGTCAGCCACCAGTGGCAGCAGTTCTTGACAATGATGATAAAAAGAAGAAAAAGGACCAAAAAATCCACCTCTTTGATGAGGAACCATTTTTACCCAATTCCTGACAATGTTTGTCAATGCATCTATATTATTTGTGATGCCAAAGTTAGTAGAGGTAGGGACATTAACCATCTAGGCATCTCTTTTCTTTTGTGTCATTTACAGTAAGTTCATGCAAGTTATCTATCAAAATCAGAAAAATCCTGTAAAATAATAAAAAGCAAACCAGTATCATCTATCAGCTGTATGGACCAGCACATGCACAAACAAAAAGAAAAAAGGCGATCTGTTAGGTGGTGCACTAGGTTTAAAATTTAACTTTTATTTAGTGTCCTAAAACATAGTTAATCTATCATACTAGATCCAAAAACATTATGCGAAATTTCTCTGACGTCCTAGTGGATGCTGGGAACTCCGAAAGGACCATGGGGAATAGCGGCTCCGCAGGAGACTGGGCACAACTAAAGAAAGCTTTTAGGTCACCTGGTGTGCACTGGCTCCTCCCACTATGACCCTCCTCCAAGCCTCAGTTAGATTTTGTGCCCGGCCGAGGTTGGATGCACACTAGGGGCTCTCCTGAGTTTCTAAAAAGAAAGTATATAATTAGGTTTTTTATTTTACAGTGAGACCTGCTGGCAACAGGCTCACTGCAGCGAGGGACTAAGGGGAGAAGAAGCGAACCTACCTGCTTGCAGCTAGCTTGGGCTTCTTAGGCTACTGGACACCATTAGCTCCAGAGGGATCGACCGCATGGAACTGGCCTTGGTGTTCGGTCCCGGAGCCGCGCCGTCGTCCCCCTTACAGAGCCAGAAGCAAGAAGAGGTCCGGAAAATCGGCGGCAGAAGACATCAGTCTTCACCAAGGTAGCGCACAGCACTGCAGCTGTGCGCCATTGCTCCTCATACACACTTCACACTCCGGTCACTGAGGGTGCAGGACGCTAGGGGGGGCGCCCTGAGCAGCAATAAAAACACCTAGGCTGGCAAAAATACCACAATATATAGCCCCAGAGGCTATATATGTGATAATTACCCCTGCCAGAATCCATAAAAAAGCGGGAGAATAGTCCGCGAAAAAGGGGCGGAGCTATCTCCTTCAGCACACTGGCGCCATTTCTCCCTCACAGCTCCGCTGGAAGGAAGCTCCCTGGCTCTCCCCTGCAGTCTACACTACAGAAAAGGGTAAAAAAGAGAGGGAGGGGGGGCACTAAATTTAGGCGCAGTATATATAACAGCAGCTATAGGGGACATAATTCAGTTAGTCCCTGCATTATATAGCGCTCTGGTGTGTGCTGGCATACTCTCACTCTGTCTCCCCAAAGGGCTTTTGTGGGTCCTGTCCTCTGTTAGAGCATTCCCTGTGTGTGTGCGGTGTGTCGGTACGGCTGTGTCGACATGTTTGATGAGGATAATGATGTGGAGGCGGAGCAGATGCCTATAGAAGGGATGTCACCCCCTGCGGGGCAGACACCTGAGTGGATGGACTTATGGAAGGAATTGCGTGCACGTGTCGACTCCTTACACAAAAAATTTGACGACATGCCAAATGCGGGACAGCCGGCTTCTCAGCTCGTGCCTGTCCAGGCGTCTCAAAGGCCATCGGGGGCTCTAAAATGCCCGCTACCTCAGATGGCAGACACGGATGTCGACACGGATACTGACACCAGTGTCGACGACGATGAGTCTAGTCTAATGTCCACTAAGGCCATTCGTTGCATGATTGAAGCAATGAAAGAGGTGTTACAAATTTCTGATATAAACCCAGGTACCACTAAAAAGGGCATTATGTTTGGGGAGAAAAAACTACCCGTAGTTTTTCCCCCATCAGAAGAATTAAATGAAGTGTGTGAAGAAGCGTGGGCTTTCCCTGATAAAAGATTGGTAATCTCTAAGAAGTTACTAATGGCGTTCCCTTTCCCGCCAGAGGATAGGTCACGTTGGGAGACACCCCCTAGGGTGGATAAAGCGCTCACATGTTTGTCTAAAAAGGTGGCACTACCGTCTCCGGATACGGCCGCCCTCAAGGAACCTGCTGATAGAAAGCAGGAGGCGATCCTGAAGTCTGTATATACACACTCAGGCATTATACTTAGACCAGCTATTGCGTCAGCATGGATGTGCAGTGCTGCCGCTGCGTGGTCAGATTCCCTGTCAGAAAATATTGACACCCTAGACAGGGACACTATTCTGCTAACCATAGAGCATATAAAAGACTCAGTCTTATACATGAGAGATGCACAGAGGGAGATCTGCCGGCTGGCATCTAAAATAAGTGCATTGTCCATTTCTGCTAGGAGAGGCTTATGGACTCGCCAGTGGACAGGGGATGCAGATTCAAAAAGGCACATGGAAGTTTTGCCTTATAAGGGTGAGGAGTTATTTGGGGATGGTCTCTCGGACCTAGTTTCCACAGCAACTGCTGGGAAGTCAGCATTTTTACCCCATGTTCCCTCACAGCCTAAAAAGGCGCCGTTTTATCAGGTACAGTCCTTTCGGACTCAGAAAAACAGGCGTGGAAAAGGCGGGTCCTTTCTGTCCAGAGGCAGAGGTAGGGGAAAAAGGCTGCAACAAACAGCAGGTTCCCAGGAGCAAAAGTCCTCCCCCGCTTCTTCCAAGTCCGCCGCATGACGGTGGGGCTCCACAGGCGGAGCCAGGTACGGTGGGGGGCCGCCTCAAAAATTTCAGCGATCAGTGGGCTCGCTCACAGGTGGATCCCTGGATCCTGCAAATAGTATCTCAAGGGTACAAACTGGAATTCGAGGCGTCTCCACCCCACCGGTTCCTAAATTCTGCCTTGCCGATTACTCCTTCAGACAGGGAGGCTGTGCTAGCGGCAATTCACAAGCTGTATTCCCAGCAGGTGATAATCAAGGTGCCCCTACTTCAACAAGGACGGGGTTACTATTCCACACTGTTTGTGGTACCGAAACCGGACGGTTCGGTGAGACCCATTTTAAATTTGAAATCCTTGAACACATAGATAAAAAAATCCAAGTACAAGATGGAATCGCTCAGGGCGGTTATTGCAAGCCTGGACGAGGGGGATTACATGGTATCCCTGGACATCAAGGATGCTTACCTGCATGTCCCCATTTACTATCCTCACCAGGAGTACCTCAGATTTGTGGTACAGGATTGCCATTACCAATTCCAGACGCTGCCGTTTGGACTCTCCACGGCACCGAGGGTGTTTACCAAGGTAATGGCGGAAATGATGATACTCCTTCGAAGAAAGGGAGTTTTAATTATCCCGTACTTGGACGATCTCCTAATAAAGGCGAGGTCCAAGGAGCAGTTGTTGGTGGGAGTAGCACTATCTCAGGAGGTGCTACACCAGCACGGTTGGATTCTGAATATTCCAAAATCACAGCTGGTTCCGATGACACGTCTACTGTTCCTGGGTATGATTCTGGTTACAGTCCAGAAAAAAGTGTTTCTCCCGGAGGAGAAAGCCAAGGAGCTGTCATCTCTAGTCAGAGACCTCCTGAAACCAAAACAGGTATCGGTGCATCACTGCACGCGGGTCCTGGGAAAGATGGTGGCTTCTTACGAAGCAATTCCTTTCGGCAGCTTCCATGCCAGAATCTTTCAGTGGGACCTGTTGGACCAATGGTCCGGATCGCATCTTCAGATGCATCGCCTAATAACCCTGTCTCCAAGAACCAGGGTGTCTCTGCTGTGGTGGCTGCAGAGTGCTCATCTTCTAGAGGGCCGCAGATTCGGCATACAGGACTGGGTCCTGGTGACCACGGATGCCAGCCTTCGAGGCTGGGGGGCAGTCACACAGGGAAGAAACTTCCAAGGACTATGGTCGAGTCAGGAGACTTCCCTACACATAAATATTCTGGAACTAAGGGCCATTTACAATGCCCTAAGTCAGGCAAAATCCCTGCTTCTACACCAGCCGGTACTGATCCAGTCAGACAACATCACGGCAGTCGCCCATGTAAATCGACAGGGCGGCACAAGAAGCAGGATGGCAATGGCAGAAGCCACAAGGATTCTCCGATGGGCGGAAAATCACGTACTAGCACTGTCAGCAGTGTTCATTCCGGGAGTGGACAACTGGGAAGCAGACTTTCTCAGCAGGCACGACCTCCACCCGGGAGAGTGGGGACTTCATCCAGAAGTCTTCACGCTGATTGTAAATCGATGGGAACGGCCACAGGTGGACATGATGGCGTCCCGCCTAAACAAAAAACTAGAGAGATATTGCGCCAGGTCAAGGGACCCTCAGGCGATAGCTGTGGACGCTCTAGTGACACCGTGGGTGTACCAGTCAGTTTATGTGTTCCCTCCTCTGCCTCTCATACCAAGGGTACTGAGAATAATAAGAAAACGAGGAGTAAGAACAATACTCGTGGTTCCGGATTGGCCAAGACGAGCGTGGTACCTGGAACTTGAAGAGATGATCTCAGAGGACCCATGGCCTCTGCCGCTCAGACAGGACCTGCTGCAGCAGGGGCCCTGTCTGTTCCAAGACTTACCGCGGCTGCGTTTGACGGCATGGCGGTTGAACGCCGGATCCTGAAGGAAAAGGGCATTCCGGAGGAAGTCATTCCTACACTGATTAAAGCCAGGAAAGATGTAACTGCAAAGCATTATCACCGCATATGGCGGAAGTATGTTGCTTGGTGTGAGGCCAAAAAGGCCCCAACAGAGGAATTTCAACTAGGTCGATTTCTGCATTTCCTACAAGCAGGAGTGACTATAGGCCTGAAATTAGGCTCCATTAAGGTACAGATCTCGGCTCTGTCGATTTTCTTCCAGAAAGAACTAGCTTCACTACCTGAAGTTCAGACGTTTGTGAAAGGAGTGCTGCATATTCAGCCCCCGTTTGTGCCTCCAGTGGCACCTTGGGATCTCAACGTGGTGTTGAGTTTCTTAAAATCACATTGGTTTGAGCCACTTAAAACCGTGGATCTAAAATATCTCACGTGGAAAGTGGTCATGTTATTGGCCATGGCTTCAGCCAGGCGTGTGTCAGAATTGGCAGCTTTGTCATGTAAAAGCCCTTATCTGATTTTCCATATGGATAGGGCGGAATTGAGGACTCGTCCCCAGTTTCTCCCTAAGGTGGTATCAGCTTTTCACTTGAACCAACCTATTGTGGTGCCTGCGGCCACCAAGGACTTGGAGGATTCCAAGTTACTGGACGTAGTCAGGGCCTTGAAAATTTATGTTTCCAGGACGGCTAGAGTCAGGAAAACTGACTCGCTATTTATCCTGTATGCACCCAACAAACTGGGTGCTCCTGCTTCTAAGCAGACTATTGCTCGCTGGATTTGTAGCACAATTCAGCTGGCGCATTCTGCGGCTGGACTGCCGCATCCTAAATCAGTAAATGCCCATTCCACAAGGAAGGTGGGCTCATCTTGGGCGGCTGCCCGAGGGGTCTCGGCTTTACAACTTTGCCGAGCTGCTACTTGGTCAGGGGCAAACACGTTTGCAAAATTCTACAAATTTGATACCCTGGCTGAGGAGGACCTTGAGTTCTCTCATTCGGTGCTGCAGAGTCATCCGCACTCTCCCGCCCGTTTGGGAGCTTTGGTATAATCCCCATGGTCCTTTCGGAGTTCCCAGCATCCACTAGGACGTCAGAGAAAATAAGATTTTACTCACCGGTAAATCTATTTCTCGTAGTCCGTAGTGGATGCTGGGCGCCCATCCCAAGTGCGGATTGTCTGCAATACTTGTACATAGTTATTGTTAACTAAAGGGTTATTGTTGAGCCATCTGTTGAGAGGCTCAGTTGTTTTCATACTGTTAAACTGGGTATAGTATCACGAGTTATACGGTGTGATTGGTGTGGCTGGTAGGAGTCTTACCCGGGATTCAAAATCCTTCCTTATTATGTCAGCTCATCCGGGCACAGTGTCCTAACTGAGGCTTGGAGGAGGGTCATAGTGGGAGGAGCCAGTGCACACCAGGTGACCTAAAAGCTTTCTTTAGTTGTGCCCAGTCTCCTGCGGAGCCGCTATTCCCCATGGTCCTTTCGGAGTTCCCAGCATCCACTACGGACTACGAGAAATAGATTTACCGGTGAGTAAAATCTTATTATTACAAACATGTGTGAAAAGATAACGACAATGTGAGACAATACAGAGAAGAATAAATATGAAAAAGAATTAAAACAGCCTTGGTGTCTTTACTGTGTCTGTATATTGTATACTTATTGTATCCTTTTATTAGTAATTATTAAATAATGATACTGAATGTGTTACTGAGTATGTTCAAAAGAATTGGTAACTAATGTTTCTATTGAAGCCCAGCTCTGGTTCTTGGCAGTCAGCCAAGTCAAATTATGAAACAATGTTTGCTACAGCACAATAGTTTTTTGCTGATCGCATCTTAGCTAGAAGGAGAGCATGCACTAATTATATTCTGCACTGTGATCTTTTAGTATACAAATCCTCTAATCAAATATAAATACTGTTATCTTGCAGCAGTTATAGAATAGAATTCAATACTGACAGATTGCTTGTGTCGGCCGTATTCTGGCCCTCATTCCGAGTTGATCGGTCGCAATGCGAATGTAGCAGAGTTACACACGCTAAGCCGCCGCCTACTGGGAGTGTATCTTAGCTTCTTAAAAGTGCGACCGAAGTAATCGCAATATTGCGATCACAAACCTCGTATCAGTTTTGGAGTAGCTTCAGACTTACTCTGCCTGTGCGATCAGTTCAGTGCTTGTCGTTCCTGGTTGACGTCACAAACACACCCAGCGTTCGCCCAGGCACTCCCACCGTTTCTCCGGCCACTCCTGCGTTTTTTCCGGAAACGGTAGCGTTTTCAGCCACACGCCCCTGAAACGCCGTGTTTCCGCCCAGTAACACCCATTTCCTGTCAATCACATTACGATCGCCGGAGCGATGAAAAAGCCGTGAGTAAAATTACTTTCTACATAGCAAAGTTACTTGGCGCAGTCGCAGTGCGAACATTGCGCATGCGTACTAAGCGGATTTTCATTGCGATGCGATGAAAAATACCGAGCGAACAACTCGGAATGAGGGCCTCTATGCGGTTAAATAACCTCCTTTTTCACTAAATCTTTCCTATGGCCCGCAAAGTGTCAGTTTATGCTGCTATTGCCTTAAAGCGGACCTGGGGATATTAGCGCTTTTAATCCCCTGTCCACTGATGTAATATATATACAAATTATATGTATATGATCAAATAGACAGTATGATGTCTGTTTGTGCTGTGTATACCAATAACTGCACAAATAGTTAGAGGATTCTTCTATATGTCATAAGTACAGTGATAATAATCAAGGGTACTGTAATATGAATCCGTGTTGAAATAGAACGGTTTATAGGGCTAACAGTAATGTTTCAATACACTAATATTATAGTTCATTAATTGCCCTGTATCGGTCTATCCTGAGGTGTACTCATATTAGATTTTCTTACTGTAATATAGAGAATTTATCTGCATCTATAATTGAAGCAGATCAAATTATAGGACTGATGGTGATAATATAATGCACTGATATTTAGTACATAGATGTTATAATTTATTATTTGTCCAATGTTTGTCTCTTTCTAGAGTACACTACACGTTTGATTATTGGTCTGATTAGTGAGAACATTTTATTTTCATAGTGAGTGACTCTCAGAGTTGGTAATCTCCATAATTTTGATAATTCCGTCGAGAGAGCACCACTAATTAATGTATCCAGAGTACCTCCACTTTATTAGTGCCCAGATATTATAAATATATAGTATATGATGCTATAATACTATATGCAGCACCACTGTATATGGATTCTATATGTGCAGGTAATATTTCTTCATAGTATGACTTCCACTAAGCATTTCTATACATTCTAGTTTCACTACACTGAATTAGACCATGTAATCTACTGTATAGATATCGTGCTTTCTGCCTATTGTATGCAGTATATCTGGCTGAGCACTAATAGTAGATGATGGTTTCAAAGGTAACACATTTAATTTAAATAAAGATCAGTAGGAGACCAGCACATGCAATCCAACCGCCAACACCCTGATCATCAACTTCCTCATTAATGAGCAGAGGTAGTCCTGCTGTCTCCTATTTTCAAAAGTTAACTGATTCCTGCACTATCCCGTATTCCCAAAAAGAATCCTTGCGCGCTAGGGCAGGTGCTGCTGTAGGTGAAATAGACCAAGAAGGCTAGTAGTTGCAAACAACAATTGACTGTGAACAAGCATTTGCAAAAGGAACCAAGTATGACAGCCGCCATCCTGTTGCACAGAGGCCATAAGGCTAGGGCCACACATGGCGGCCAAGCGGGTCCCACTGAACGGGAGGGGGGTTTTGTGTGCACACGGATCCTGTTCTACGGGATGCTGCAGAACAGGATCCAGCCGCACTGTGTGAACACATACATTGAAATGTATATGTTCACATTGAAATCCCGCCGTCCTGTCATCTGGCTCAACCGGTTGGATTCGGCGGCGGCGGGAATGCCGCACATGTGTGGGCGCCTGCATAGACGCCCATGTCAGTCTCCTTCCGGCCAAGTGGGTCCCGCTGAACGGGACCCTCTTGTCCGCTATGTGTGGCACAACCCTAATGGCTATGATATCATAAGATCTACATTAAATTCCCACTGGGTGGGTGTATGGCATTCAGTAGCAGCAGCAGCAGTATCTAACGCACCACGGCAGCTCATTAACAGGCAATCTACTCTCTGTATCACTGGCTTCACTAAGAGGCATACAGTACAGATACCACTCTGTTGGATAAATTCAGGATATCATAGCGAAATGGTTTACCCCTCTATGACTTTCCTCAAGATTTGTCATTTATGATAAAGCAAGTAAGACTGTAGGAGCATTACAAGTGGATGAATTTGAACATATACCAAGTTTTGCACATACAATATACTTGGTAGTCCAGAGTTTCCTAAAAAAATGACAGGGGCATACAGGAGATGCTATCTGTGGCCAAAGCATTTCTGGATATTTTTTTGCAATTCAGCAACCACATAAAGAAGATTGCAGCGGCTGCAAGTAGAGTTTCATTTGTCATGCCACCAACCCAAGCAAGCGATAGTAACCAAGTAGAATTCCACCCTCTATATGCTTTAGTGATTGGAGGAACAGCAACAAGCCATCCAAGCGTACATATCAGAGCATGAGATAGTGAAAGGGGGGACATGTTACCTTAGTCCAACACAGTGGAAAATTCTCTCAGTTTTATGCAAGCTACTTAAACTATTTGAAATTATAACCAATTATGTGAGTTCAGACACTGCCAGCCTGATTCAGGTGATTCCCTTAACCCAGTGTCATCGTGGTGAAAAGTTGTTACATGGATGTTGAGGTGGGTCATTATGACCCTTGTATATATTCTGCCTGATTTTGAACTTTTAAGGATGATTTTAGAAGATTATTAATATATTTGGAATAATTAACTATTGAATGAGATATTTTGATAAAATAAAAAGTCTTAGAGAATAGAGAAGGAACTTTTTTATTTAAGTAGTATTCAAAAAAATCAGCGAAATTGACAACTTCTGTGTCATTGCTAATAACTTAACAAAAAATAAACTTTTCGTCTAAAATTAAAAAAATGTTGTTGACTTAAGTATGAGATGTATGAAAATTAAGCAATACAGAAACAAAATCAGTTTCACCCAGCTTGTCACTACAATGACTGCAATATGAAATTGGGTGTTCCGGGCATATACATTTGTAACTTGGCATGTTTAAGTGGTCTTACGATCTTTTTAATGGTACACACTTGACATCTATTTAGAACTCCTAGTAGTTTTGCTGGTGTTTCCTCTGAAGATTCTTCACCAGGAGCGGATTGGGACACCGGGACCCCGGATCAGATCCTGGCCAACCGGGTCCCCTCATCCTTTCATTGGCCATTTTGTTTGCCATCCTTTTATTTTAATGAAGACACAGGATGAATAAATCTTTGTAATATATTGTGTTAATATATTACAATAAATTATTTTTCCTGTGTCTTCATTTAAATAAGATGATGGTAAACCAGAAGTCATTATTGTTTATTAGTCATCTCATGCAACATTAATAGTACCTGGTTCTTTGAAAAGGTTCAGTATGATTTGCCGATGGATGGGATGCCAGCTGTCAGTATACTGACAGCGGCATCCCATCCATCGAAATCCCAACAGCCCCCCATTAAGCCCCCTAACCCTCCCATAAACTACCTGCGCAAAGTGTATAATGTGCTCTACCTGGTGCAATGTGTATAATGTGCTATACCTAATGCAATGTGTATAACGTGCTCTGCCTGGCGCAATGTGTATAACGTGCTCTACCTGGTGCAATGTGTATAATGTGCTTTACTTGGTGCAATGTGTACAATGTGCTCTGCCTGGCACAAAGTGTATAACATGCTCTACCTGGTGCAATGTGTATAATGTGCTCTGCCTGGCGCAGAGTGTATAACGTGCTCTACCTGGTGCAATGTGTATAATGTGCCCTGCCTGGCGCATAATGTATAATGTGCCCTGCCTGGCGCATAATGTATAATGTGCTCTACCTTGTGCAATGTGTATAATGTGCTCTGCCGGGCGCAAAGTGTATAACGTCCTCTACCTGGTGTAATGTGTATAATGTGCTTTCCCCGCTGCAATGTGTAAAACGTGCTCTACCTGGTGCAATGTGTATAACGTGCTCTACCTGGTGCAGTGTGTATAGGAGGTTCTACCTAGTGCAATATGTATAATGTGCTTTACTTGGTGCAATGTGTATAATGTGCTCTTCCTGGTGCAAAGTGTATACCGTGCTCTATCTGGCGGAATATGTATAACATGCTCTACCTGGCGCAGTGTGTATAGGAGGTTCTACCTGGTGCAATGTGTATAAGTGGCACTACTGTGTGGTGTAATGGGAATTGGCACTATTTGGCCATGCCCCTTCCCCACAAAGCCACGCCCCTAAAATTTTGCTGCGCGCCTTTGGCGTGCACTTTCCATGCATCCATGTGATTATTCCTTCTGAGCAGTAATCCCTCCCACTTAATAGACTCCACCCCCTCAACAGTACCCCACCCCTATTAGGGCTGCTTCCATAAATTTTCCGGGCTGGTTTTCAATCCCAATCCGCCTCTGTTCTTCACATACTGAAATGGTACAAAATTGTTACACCGACATTGTGGTTGGGTCATAATAACCTTTTTGGAGTTTGCGCCCATCTAGTTCTCTGCGCTGATGCCAGATAACTGAGTACTAGCAAGGAATGGGAAGGGAGGGGTCTTAAGTCCAGCTACTGAGAGGTTTAGCAATGTCACATAACTAAGTAAAAAGATACATATAATTTAAAATGCCCCAGGTCATTATGACTCAACCTCAATAGTGCTGGCTTAATTAAACTACTGGAAAAGCATCTAGAGAAGCTGAAGCAAGAGCTGTAAGAATGTTTGACTTGTAGTCAAGCTTTTTTTGCTTTGTCAAAAACATCTTGCCATTGGATCATTCAATTTTGCCAATCAACCTAGGTTTAAAACCTATTCAACATATATCTTTCCAAATGACCCAGATCTTAAGTTGTCACCTCAAGTGGCACATGATACAATGATATCTCCTGCTTCAGCTTCTCCTGCTCCAACTCCAGCCAGGAAAAATATGACCTTTTTCCAAGGGACCCACTGGTGGTGATAAGGAGTCAACTTAGTGCACCAGAGGGAAACAAGATTATGACATCTGGTTAGACTTAATAGAACTGCCCACAATTATTGACTGCTCTACCACTGTGACTCATTCTAATACAAGAAGCATCAATAGGATGGTGGAGGTTTATTTTAATGACAATGTACAAATTATCATGTCACAGAGTCCCTTTGAATACTGGAAGGAAAAAAGCAGTTTCTAGCCCCTTGTATAAATTCACTCTTGTGTACTGAAGCTGCCCATCCTCCAGTGTATATTTGAAAAGGTTCTTTAGCACAGCCTGGAACTTTGTGAACGATCTGTGTAGAAGGCTACTTTCAAAAAATGTTCATTAAAGTGAATTACAAATTCTATTAGGAAGATATGTGCTGCCAAATACAGCAAACAGAAATGTATTCTGTTACTGTGGATTTCAGTGGGAATGAGCTAATATTGTGTGATGGTGACAATGATATTAACAATAGTGAGGGGGTTGATGATGAGTCTGCAATGTTCCAAATGTGATGATGATGAATACGAACACTGTTAGCCGTCTTAAGCTCATCGGTAGCTTGGTTTGTGGGACTGAAACAAGCCAAGCACTTCAGCCACAAAAGTGACAGTTCCTGTCACTGAAGTGGTTGGTTTGTTAAACTGTGCATGTCCTTTTTAACATACCATATATCTGTGGTTGGGAGGGCCCAAGAACAATTCCATTTTGCAGCACTTTTATTTTCGTTATGGGCTGTATTTTGGGGAGGCCTTGTTGACGGTCTTCTGTCTCTTGCAAGTCGATAATTTACCAGCTAATGCTTTGCTCTTATCATGCTGTCTTGTGTGTGCTTGACTGGCAGCGCATAATAAATTAATTAGAATAATATTTGGAGAGGCAAAGTTGACTGACTTTTTTGCACAGACAAAATTTTTATTGGTTATTTCTCCAATACATTACTAATTTGCAATTTTATTCTCACATTTTGAAACAGAAATAATGTCACACGAAAGAAAAATATGAACAAAATTATGCAGCATATTTAGCATTATTCAGTAATATGCACAAGAGAAATTATTCACAACAGTCAAATAGGAATGCTTGTAAGTGTGAAGATCATGAATAAGATGAATATCTCTCTCCTTGTGGACTTGATTTAGTAGTGTTATGCAATCAGGAAAGGTGGTGGTGGTGTGGGGAGGGGGGGGGTGTTTGTATGGACAGCAGATCAGCCTCCTAATGTTTGTTAGTGTGAGATAGGCTGATTTGGAGATTGCAGCTCTACAGAGCAACAGTTAATTTTTTTGTTGTTGTCAGGAATCCTTGGCTGTGAACATTGTATTCCTTTATTTTAATCTTGTTGTCAGGAAACCATGGCTATAAACACTGTGTTCTTTTATTTTTTCAGAATTAACGAATCAATCAATTTTAACCGATAATCAATCCAATCAATCAATCAATCAAAGCTTTACCTGCCTGCCACTACATACTCCACCTCCATTTCCCTGTACTGCCAGGTGGGCTAATTTATTGGGTTCTCTTTCAAGTTGCAAACCTTTTGGTTATCAGGAATCCTTGGCTATCAACATTATATTCTTTTATTTTAATCTTGTCAGGAAACATTGGCAGTAAACATTGTATTATTTTGTTTTATCTAATTTAATTAATTAATTGTAATCAATTAATAATGAATGAATCAATCAATCAATCAATGTTCAAACTGAAATTAAACTGAAAATCGAAATTGCTGTATAAAAATAAAGCTAACATTTGTGGGCTACATGCAAAAGCTGCCAGTATTCACCCTGCACAGAACAATAAAAGGAACAAAAGACTACATAGGATAGAGTGAATATAAGTACCCTGTTTGTTTATGTAACTAAGCTAGATAGATCTGTTTTTTGTGTTGATATTAGTTGATAGGTCATTGACGTTTGTCAATCAAATAAGGTATCCAATGAGAAGGGGTTAGGTTGGCGGCTTATATTAGTTAATTTAAGTGAGGGCTGAGGAATTCAAATTCCTCTTGCCATTTTGTGATCCCACCCAGCCACCCACCCGGCAATTTAACTTTGCTAAAAAAAATGTTTTGTTTTTTTCTTTTGAAATTTCATGTTGGAATAATAAATTATATTATTCCAGCAAGTGCGAGGCGCAGCGGGTGGGAAGCAGTGCTATTCGGTGGCTTAATTTAGCGCAGCAGAGCTTGGCTAGCATTTTCCTTCAGAGAAAAGGTGAGTTGTCACTACCTCAGGGGAGGACCAGGTCACCATCTTAAGGAGGGACCAGCACTGTGCCAATTAAGGGGAGATGGTTTTACCTAGGACGGATTGAGCAAGGGGCGGAAACTCCGCCCCATTTGTTTAAAGATTAAAGTTTTAAGCCATGGCCGAGTTGACACTGCTTTTTCACCACCGGTGATTAATATTTTCAATTCTGATTCGAATTTAATAAATCTGGCTGTGACCTCCATTTTTCCAATTTATACAGTTGTCTGTGTCATTATTTCTAGGCTTATTGGTTCTAGTTTGTGTAATAATATAAAACATATGGGTGACTTATACAGAAATCCACCCAAATCTAAATCTCCCTGCACATTACATCTGCCCCACATGCAGTGCAACATGGTTTTGCCCAGTTGTGGGCTTTTTTGCTTTGCTAACAAACCTGAATAAGGCCCTGAGTCATGTGATTATGACAAAAAGATTCTTAAATGTGCGACTATTGTTCTAAAAATCCAGAGGTTTAAACACAGAAAACCAGTGTAATGGTTCTGTATCTAGTTTTATTCCAGAGTGCATGGAATTGTGGTACAAGATGGTAACATTTGCAAACGGAATACCTAATTCAATCAGGCAGAGGCATATGCATCCCTGAGATGTGCTCACAGGACCCGTTCTGCGCATGTGCACGAAACTGCAGTAAAGATCGCATAAGCGATCCTTACTGAATCAGGGCCACTGATCAATAGAAAGGAATGGGCAGAGCAATGGTGTTCCTTTCTAACTATGAATGAGACGCAGTAGTCCTCCTAGTTTTATGGAGAAATACATATATAATATATATATATATATTATTTTTTTATTTGCGCCCAATATCTTAATTTATTTTGATATAAGATATATATGCACCCATTAATACACTACACTCATACAGCAGCACCCATTACTACACACACCGCAGAACCCCTTACTATATATACAGCAGCACCCCTTGCTACACACACAGTAGCACCCATTAACTACCCACACCTAACACTCAATACCCATTTATTGATCAATATCAACATCCCAGTGCCCACTAACATATTTATCTTCCCACACCACCACATAGGGCTGAACTGCCCATCAGGCACATCTGGCAGGTGCCAAAAGGGCTGATGTGCTGGTGGGCCGGGAAGGACACACACAGCGCAGCTTTCGGCTCTCTGTTTGTTCCCCCCGATGCCCGAAGTGCTCATTTGTAAGAAATATGGGGACATGCAGTGAGTCCAGGCCCCCCTGACTCGTGGCACGCCCCCGTGAGTAGTCTCCATGCATCCCCTTTCAGGGCGCGCGCTCCCCTTTCACGTGAACACATGCATGCACATGCTAGGGACGCTTTTTGGCCCCAGTCCATCCATGCCACCACGTATGCACACTGTCACAACTGAGGGTTTAGGCTGACGGGAGGAAGCCTCAGTTGTAGGGGCTGAGATGAAGTTAAACCTGGGAGGTTTAATCAGACCACTGGACATGTAAGTGCAGATTGATTACCTGAAGGTGTGACCATGACAACCAGTTTAAAATTCAAAATAAAAGTTTATTTAACAGACTCCGTGAAATGACAAGCAGCATTCAAAGTAAATCAAAGACAGTGGCAAATAACACGGTTCCTGGAACACGTAACCGTAGAAGGTATTGCAGAGCACTGGTAGGTTAGAACAGATGTTAAAGTCCTTTGATAGAAATCCTTACCAGGCCTGGTTGTAGTAGTGGAGATAGCCGAGGAACATGCCAGTAGTTGTAACAGGTGAATCTGGTAATTTGAGTAAGCTGCTGTATCAGCTGGATGGAACCAGCCAGGTGGTAAAACACGGAGTGGATGCTGAATGGAATCAGCCAGGTAATGAAACACAGAGTGGGTGCTGAATGGAATCAGCCAGGTACTAAAGTCACGGAGTGGGTGCTGGATGGAACCAGCCAGGTGATGAAATATAGAATGGATGATGTGAGATGCTAGTGAACGTAGAAACAGAATAGCTGATAGTTGATTACCGGTGGTAGTGGATACTGCTGGTAAGATAGGATCCGCTGGATCAGCACCGGTGTTTGGTAGAAGCTGGAATCAGTTGAAAGCTGGCTGCTTGGAAGCAGATAGTAGATAGCTGGAAACTGGACAGCCACGGAAGGCTGTAGAGTCAGGCTGCACTGCAAGATGGAAAGCAGGTGCGGGTCTCTTTGTGGATGCTGGAGACAGGAACTGGAACCTGGAGAAACAAGCCACAGGAGAGAGAGACTGGAACAAGGTATGACATTCAAAGCACTGACATCTATCTGGCCCAGACACAGGATACTTATACCTGCTGCTATGCAGGCATTGGCTGGGCAATTATGCAGATTCCAGAGATGGTGGATTGGAGGAATTGGAGCATGTGATCAAATCCAACATGGCTGCGCCCATGCTGGAACCTGGAGGGAAAACTGGTTTGAAATGAAATGAGGACAGGAGACGCCAGATGACTGTTAAATGCTGAGACACTTGGAGGGCAGCAGAGGCCGCGGCAGGCATGATACATGATTCTAAGAACCTGCAGCAATAACACAGTAACGGCGGCGGAGGCCGCGGAGGACAGGAGACGCCATGTTGGATTAAAAAATGGCGCCGCTGTGGTAGTGTCTCAGAATGACAGGAGGGATGTGCAGAGTGTTGACACAGATGAGATCCGGATTTGGAACGCTGGGCCAGTCTCAGAAGACACCTAAACGGCAGGTAATGGCGTCCAGATACCCGGATCGTGACAGCACCTCCTTCTTTAGGAGTGGCCCCAGGACACTTCTTAGGCTTTAAAGGAAACTTTGAGTGGAAATTTCGGACCAAGGCAGGAGCATGGACGTCTGAGGCATTGGTCCAAGAGCGTTCTTCAGGACCATAGCCCTTCCAGTCAATGAGATACTGTAACTGACTGTAACGGAAACGTGAGTCCAAAATCTTGGCCACCTCGTACTCGACTCCCCGTTGAGTCTGAACTTTGGGAGCTGGAGGAAGTGCGGAATGAAACCGATTCAGGATCAGCGGTTTCAACAAGGAAACATGAAATGTCCTGGGTATTTTCAAGAAGGGTGGTAACTGTAATCTGTAGGCAACAGGATTGATGACTTGTTCAATCTTGAAGGGACCGATGTAGCGAGGTGCAAATTTCATGCTGGGAACTCTCAACCTCAAATTCTTCGTGGACAACCACACACGATCACCCACCTTGAGAGCAGGAACCGCTCTACGCTTCCTATCGGCAAACTTCTTATACCTGGATGAGGCTTTAAGCAGGGCTGCGCGGACGTTCTTCCAGTTATTTGAAAACTGACGCAAGATGACATCCACTGCTGGAACAGAAGTTGCGGGAAGCGGTTGAAATTCTGGGACTTTAGGGTGGAATCCATAATTAATGAAGAATGGTGTCGAAGAAGATGAGGAATGGTATTGATTGTTGTGGCTGAACTCGGCCCAAGGAAGGAGTTGAACCCAGTCATCTTGAGAGGAAGACACATATATACGGAGGAAGGCCTCCAAGTCCTGATTCACCCTCTCGGTTTGACCATTGGTCTGAGGATGGTAAGCTGTGGAAAACTTTAACTTGACTTGGAGGGCTTGACACAAACTTCGCCAAAATTTGGCTACAAATTGTACTCCACGATCCGAGATGATCTCTTCAGGAAGACCGTGAAGTCGGAAGATCTCTTGTATAAACACTTGAGCCAACTTGGAAGCTGATGGAAGACCGGTGAGAGGGATGAAATGTGCCATCTTGGTGAACCGGTCAACTACCACCCAGATGGTATTAAACTTGTTGCAGATAGGTAGATCGGTAACAAAGTCCATCAACAAATGGGTCCATGGTCGACGGGGAACAGATAATGGAACCAGTTGCCCCGCAGGCGACTGGCGGGAGACTTTGTGTTGGGCACACTTTGGGCAGGAGGCAATAAATTCCATAACGTCCTTCTTCAGAGTTGGCCACCAGTAGGACCTAGAGATAAACTCCAGGGTTTTCTGAATGCCTGTATGTCCAGCAAAGCGGGAAGCGTGGGCCCAATGCATGAGCTTCTTCCTTAGAACTGGCTTAACAAAACTTTTCCCTGGCGGGGGCGTAGAGTCCATCCCTACCGTGGAGAATGCCAACGGATTAATAATAGGATGCTTGTCTGCAGACTCGGACTCATTTTCTTGCTCCCATGAGCGGGAAAGGGCATCGGCCTTACGATTCTGAGAACCCGGACAGAACTGGAGTTTAAAGTCAAACCTAGAGAAGAAAAGTGCCCATCTGGCCTGACGAGGGTTCAGACATTGTGCGCCTTTGAGATATAAAAGATTTTTGTGGTCGGTAAGTATGGTGATTGAATGAGAAGCTCCCTCCAACAGGTATCTCCACTCCTCCAGAGCGAGCTTGATGGCTAGCAACTCCTGATCGCCAATGGCATAGTTGCGCTCAGCTGGGGAGAACTTCCGGGAGAAGAAACTGCAAGGATGTAGATGTCCATCTTTGGCCCTCTGGGATAACACTGCTCCTACTCCAACGGAGGAGGCATCTACCTCTAAGATAAAAGGAGAGTCGGTGTCGGGCTGTTTCAGAACTGGTGCAGAGATGAACCATTGCTTCAGAAGGTGAAAGGCCTGCGTAGCTTCTTCGGACCACTTGGACGGATTAGCACCTTTCTTGGTTAATGCAGTGATAGGCGCCACAATGGTGGAAAAGTCTCGTATAAACTTTCTATAATAATTGGCGAACCCTAAGAACCTCTGGACCCCTTTGAGGGTTAAGGGTATAGGCCAATTCTGGATTGCTTGGAGTTTCTCAGGATCCATCTCTAGTCCGGAACAAGACACAATGTAACCTAGAAACGGAATGGTTTTAACTTCAAACATACACTTCTCCAATTTACAATAGAGGTGGTTGACACGGAGACGGGAAAGAACCTCCTTTACCCAGAAACGATGATCTTCTAGATTATTAGCAAATATGAGGATGTCATCTAGATAAACCACGACATGGCGGTATAAGATGTCCCTGAAGATCTCATTCACGAAGTGCTGGAAGACTGCTGGAGCGTTGCTCAATCCGAAGGGCATGACGAGGTACTCATAATGTCCGTCACGGTTGTTAAAGGCGGTCTTCCACTCGTCACCCTCACGGATCCGGATGAGATTGTAGGCACCCCTCAAGTCCAGCTTTGTAAAAATGGTTGCACCACTAACTCTATCGAAGAGTTCTGTAATCAGGGGTAAAGGGTATCGGTTCTTAACGGTAATGTCGTTCAGACCTCTGTAGTCGATACACGGACGCAGACCACCGTCTTTCTTCTTAACGAAGAAGAAGCCTGCGCCGGCTGGAGAAGAAGATGGTCGGATGAAACCCTTCGCCAGGTTCTCTTTGATGTACTCTTCCATGGAGTGTGTCTCAGGCAGAGACAACGGATAAGTTCGGCCTCGCGGTGGAACCTTCCCTGGAATGAGGTCGATTGGGCAGTCCCATTCTCTATGAGGAGGAAGGATATCAGCAGAGGCTTCACTGAACACGTCCGTGAAGTCTTGATATGGAGGAGGTGGAACATCAGATGACCTGGGGAAGGAAGAACAAACAGGAAGAACTTTGGCTAAACAAGTCAAAGCACAGGAGGGACCCCATGCCAGTATTTGCGTAGTCGTCCAGTCAATCGATGGGTTGTGGAGACGGAGCCATGGAAGGCCTAAAACCACTGGATGTGTGGCTCTTGGAATCACTAAAAAAGAAATATACTCAGAATGAAGAACTCCCACTCTCAGATGAACTGGAAGAGTCCTTAAGGAAATGACTGCGTCAAAAATCTTGCTGCCATCCACGGCAGTCAAAGAGATGGACGAGGACAGTCTCTCGGTGGGTAGGGACCACCGTTTAACATAAGCTTCGGTTATGAAATTCCCAGCTGCTCCGGAATCAAGGAGGGCAATGACGTTCCTGTAACGTTGAGCAATTTGGAGCGACACTGGGAGGTTACAATCATGAGGAGATGGAGAGGAGATCATTACTCCTAGCCGGCCCTCTCCTTGGCGAGCTAGGATCTGGAGTTTCCCGAACGTTTGGGACAGGCGTTGATAGTGTGCGACGGAGCTGCACAGTAGAGACATAGAGACTCGGAGAGGCGTCTTCGGCGCTCAGCGGGAGATAGACGGGAACGACTAATTTGCATAGGCTCATCCTTTGATGGAGATGGTTGACGAGGAGGAGGAGCAGAAGATTTAGGAACGGATGATCTTCCTCGCTCGGTTGCTCTCTCTCTGAACCATAGATCAACCTTCGTGCATAGTGAAATTAGCTCATCCAACTTAGAAGGCAAGTCTCTGGTAGCTAACTCATCTTTAATGCGTTCTGACAAGCCATGCCAGAATGCAGCATACAGGGCCTCGTCGTTCCAGGCCAGTTCAGATGCCAGGATTTTGAACTGTATAAGATACTGTCCCACAGTACGTGTTCCCTGGCGTAGACGGAGAATCTCAGATGAAGCAGAGGAAACCCGGCCCGGCTCGTCGAAGATGCGCCTGAATGATGCTACAAAGTCAGTATAGGAGGACAGCAGGGGATCAGACTTCTCCCATAACGGTGATGCCCAATCAAGGGCTGAGCCACTGAGGAGAGAAATAATATAAGCAACTTTGGTACGGTCACTGGGGAAGTTGCCAGGTTGAAGCTCAAAATGGATTTCGCATTGGTTGAGAAATCCCCTGCAGAACCTTGGAGATCCATCAAATTTTGCTGGCATTGGAAGATGAAGACGTGGTATGGAAATGGGCAAGGTGGGTGGGGTTACAGCTGGAGTCACTGTGGTGGACGCACCAGACGTGCCAGGTCCACGGAGGGTCATCTGAATCCCATCCAGCCGAGTAGAGAGATCCTGGAGACAGCGGATGATGTGACCTTGTGCAGCCTCCTGATGTTCGACTCTGGCTGCCAGTTCTTGCATAGGTCTAGCCGCTTGATCCTGATCACTAGCTGGATTCATATGGTCAGTGCTTACTGTCACAACTGAGGGTTTAGGCTGACGGGAGGAAGCCTCAGTTGTAGGGGCTGAGATGAAGTTAAACCTGGGAGGTTTAATCAGACCCCTGGACATGTAAGTGCAGATTGATTACCCGAAGGTGTGACCATGACAACCAGTTTAAAATTCAAAATAAAAGTTTATTTAACAGACTCCGTGAAATGACAAGCAGCATTCAAAGTAAATCAAAGACAGTGGCAAATAACACAGTTCCTGGAACACGTAACCGTAGAAGGTATTGCAGAGCACTGGTAGGTTAGAACAGATGTTAAAGTCCTTTGATAGAAATCCTTACCAGGCCTGGTTGTAGTAGTGGAGATAGCCGAGGAACATGCCAGTAGTTGTAACAGGTGAATCTGGTAATTTGAGTAAGCTGCTGTATCAGCTGGATGGAACCAGCCAGGTGGTAAAACACGGAGTGGATGCTGAATGGAATCAGCCAGGTAATGAAACACAGAGTGGGTGCTGAATGGAATCAGCCAGGTACTAAAGTCACGGAGTGGGTGCTGGATGGAACCAGCCAGGTGATGAAATATAGAATGGATGATGTGAGATGCTAGTGAGCGTAGAAACAGAATAGCTGATAGTTGATTACCGGTGGTAGTGGATACTGCTGGTAAGATAGGATCCGCTGGATCAGCACCGGTGTTTGGTAGAAGCTGGAATCAGTTGAAAGCTGGCTGCTTGGAAGCAGATAGTAGATAGCTGGAAACTGGACAGCCACGGAAGGCTGTAGAGTCAGGCTGCACTGCAAGATGGAAAGCAGGTGCGGGTCTCTTTGTGGATGCTGGAGACAGGAACTGGAACCTGGAGAAACAAGCCACAGGAGAGAGAGACTGGAACAAGGTATGACATTCAAAGCACTGACATCTATCTGGCCCAGACACAGGATACTTATACCTGCTGCTATGCAGGCATTGGCTGGGCAATTATGCAGATTCCAGAGACGGTGGATTGGAGGAATTGGAGCATGTGATCAAATCCAACATGGCTGCGCCCATGCTGGAACCTGGAGGGAAAACTGGTTTGAAATGAAATGAGGACAGGAGACGCCAGATGACTGTTAAATGCTGAGACACTTGGAGGGCAGCAGAGGCCGCGGCAGGCATGATACATGATTCTAAGAACCTGCAGCAATAACACAGTAACGGCGGCGGAGGCCGCGGAGGACGGGAGACGCCATGTTGGATTCAAAAATGGCGCTGTGGTAGTGTCTCAGAATGACAGGAGGGATGTGCAGAGTGTTGACACAGATGAGATCCGGATTTGGAACGCTGGGCCAGTCTCAGAAGATACCTAAACGGCAGGTAATGGCGTCCAGATACCCGGATCGTGACACACACACACTACACACATAAAGTACACACACACCAACCACCACATATATATATACACACACACATAAAGTACACACCCACCCACCACCACATACAGTACACACAACACACCCACCACCTTTAAACAGTAAACTTCACCCAGCGAACGTGCACCAAAGAGGGCGGGAAAGGTCATGGCCACCGTTTTCTGGGATTCGAAAGGCATAATCTTCATCGACTATTTGGAAGAATGAAGAATGATCACAGGGCAGTATTATGCTCAATTATTGGGCAGATTCGACGATGCATTGAAGAGAAAACGGGCAACACTTGGCGAAGAAAAAAGTGCTGTTACACCACGACAATACGCCGGCACACTTGTCGTATGTCACAACAGCGAAATTAATGAAATTAGGCTACAAATTGCTGCCGCATCCGCCGTATTCTCCAGATTTGGCCCCATACGACTTCTTCCTGTTTCCAAACATGAAAAAATGGCTCAGCGGAAAGAGATTCGCATCTAACGAGAAGGTCATCGCCGAAACTCAAGCCTATTTCACAGAGTTCGACAAATCCTATTTTTTGTCGGGCTTGAAAACGTTGGAATATTGTTGGGCCAACTGTATCAAGCTAAAAGGGGACTATGTTGAAAAAAAATAATATAAAATATATATATATATATATATATATATATATATATACGAGGGTGACTGATAATTACCCGTGTTAGGCAAGAAAGAAAAATTTTATTGGGAAAATTTGTATTTATTTTTAAACATAGTCCCCTTTTAGCTTGATACACTTAGCCCAGCGATATTCCAGCGGCTGGGGGCAGTAACCACACCTCTCTAAGAGGGGCTGCGGAGCCTGCCCTGTCACCCCAGATGCAGCCATGAAGGAAGATGGAGCCCAGAGGTTCCGTGCAATAGCTGACCGGCGAGGAGGAGATAGGGGACAATGCTGCAGCTGCTGTTTGGCTAGCCTGGCCAGTAACTTCTAGCTGCAAGCCCGGTCAGCAGGATGTCAGATAGATTAAGGGGTCATTCAGACCTGATCGCTGCTGTGGCACAGCTGTTGGCACAGCTGGCGATCAGGCACAAATTGCGCATGCGTATGCACCGCAGTGCGCAGGCACTTTGCACGGGTTCAAAGGGGATGGCCGCTCAGCAATGGGTTCCCATTTACACGTGCGATCGCAAGGAGATTGACAGGAAGAAGGCATTTGTGGGTGGCAACTGACCATGTTCAAGGAGTGTTTGGAAAAATGCAGTCGTATCCATGCATTTTCAGGGAGGGTTCCTGACGTCAATTCCGGTCCTGAACTTGCTGAAGAGTAAGTCCTGGGCTGCGCAGAGACTGCACAAAATCTGTTTGTACAGCTCTACTACACATGCGATTGCACACTTGCACAGCAAAAATACCTTCCCTCCATAGGCGGCGACTATCCGATCGCAGGGCTGCAAAAATCGCTGCCCAGCTATCAGGTCTGATTTACCCCCTATGAGTGTCCGTAAATGCATAAAATATACCGGCCTGGTGGGCAGATGTCATCCTGCCCACCACTGAGTGCGGTGCAGCTCACCCTCAGCCTGTACTCTGCCCAGGGCTGCATGGCTACCTACAGAATCAGCAGGGTGGAGGGGTGCTTGAGATGTATGTTACAGGGGGAGGGGGCGATCACCCTTATCGCCCCCTGCTGTATGCACCAGTGCATCAGTTGTATATACATGCAAAGTACACATCCACCCTCACATATACACACACAGTACACACTACACACACATACAGTATACACACACAGTTCACACACATATAACACACACACACACACACACACACACACACACACACACACACACACACACAATCAATCACACACACCACACATACAGTACACACACACACACACACACACACACACACACACACACACATACATACAGCACTCACACCACACATACAGTATACACACATACAGAATACACATATATACAGTACACACACACACCACACATACAGTATATATACACACACCACACCTACAGTCCGCACACATACAGTATGCACAGTACTAACACACCACACATACAGTAAACACACATACAGTATACATACACACACATACAGTACACACACACACACACACACACACACACACACACACACACACACACACACCACACACACAGAGTATACACACACATACAGTATACACACACAGTACACACCACACATACAGAATACACACATACAGAATACACATATATACAGTACACACACACACACACCACACATACAGTATACACACACAACACACCTACAGTACACACACATACAGTATGCACAGTACTAACACACCACACATACAGTAAACACACATACAGTATACATACACACACATACAGTACACACACACACACACACACACACACACACACACACACACACACACACACACACACACAGTATACACACACAGTATACACACACAGTACACACCACACATACAGAATACACATATATACAGTACACACACACACACCACACCTACAGTACACACACATACAGTATACACACACTAATCGATGCTACTAGTCAAGAAACCATTAAACTTACCAGGCTTCATGCAGCAGCTCCCCGTGTAGCCTGGGGGTGCAGATTGGGACTGTGAGTGACAGGCTCAGGACCCCGAATGAAAGAGAGACTTAAGGGGAGGGGCAGCCACCACACTGCCTGCACGGATCTTAGGAGAGAGTGCTCACTGATGGAGCCAGAGGAGGTGCATGGGAGAGAGAATGGACGCTGGCAGTCTGCGACAGGAAAAAAGTTTTTTCCTGTCAACACTGGCACTCCTGTGGACCAATTTTCAATGGGGGCCTGGAGCTGCAGCTCCCACTGCCCCATTGTTAATCCATCCCTGGCCAGGGGACACACTTGACGGGGTCCTGTCTCCAAAGCATTCATCTCCTATAACTAATCAGCTCCAGCCAGGGATTCCTGTGGAAGTCACAGGAACCCCCCCCCCCCCCTCAATAAAGCCCCCCCATCCCCTGCAGGGCACCCAAGGCCTGGCCTGAACCCTGGGACTATCCCCAAAACCCCTGGATGGTGGATGCCAAATTAATAGCAATTCAGTGAAAGTTAGAATAATATTATCTTTTACAGGAGGACTGCAGATCCCAGCAAGTTTACACCACATGCTGGTACTTGGCAAACCACAAGTACCAGCATGTGGGGCATTCAGGACTCACTGATACCTATAGTCCCCTTGTAAAAGAAATATTAAAATAAATATAGGACACTCACCTTAGAAAGTATAAATTTAATAAACACACGTACACATACTGTATTGTCCCTGGAATGTCCGTTGCTCTTCTCCAAGTAGAATCTGCTACATGGGGGGGCATCCATGATCACCTATCCCTTGCTGTGCTCGGTCCACTTGTCCAGTAGCATCCCGGTGCATTAAAAATAAAAACCCCAAACCAGCCAGCCTAGAGGAGCTATATGTGTATACATGTGTTAATGCTGGAACCCACGTGTGTTCTGTCATTTACAGAGCCGCCAGCCAATCATTACCCATTACCGTGGGAACAGTCCACTGATTGGCTGTGAATAGCCACGAAATCTCCAACTTGCAGGCTAATACATAGTGCGAGTTGCGGTACAAATTCCCACCAACTAGTATTGAGTACTGTAAGTGCGCATTTGTGTTCGCATTTTTAGTCACACCCTATTACATTCAGCCCCTTGTGTGTAGAGAAACACACAGACAATTCCACTCTGCAAAAGACTGGAAATTTGCATCAGCTCTAATATGATGGCAAGGATGTTTTGTATTTCCAAGCAAATGCATTTTGTATTTTGCAATTTGCACTCTGGCAGATAAGTGCTTTCTAATACAAAGTTTTTCCTTTGTAAAAAAAATAATTAAAAGCTAAACAACAGGTCATCGCAGAGTTCTAACTGGAGCCAGTGGCAGACTGTTGTCTACCACTGTGGCACCCTCACACAGCCTCAAGATGGCTCCTCATTTGCTCAGCTTCAGTGGCCATCTTGGTACAGGAAATGACGTTTCCCTGAAGGAGTAGCAACATGGAGTCTGAGTAGTAGCACACTCCACTTTCAACAATGATGATTTAAGAGGGACCCACATTTAAGGGCCTGATATACATGTAAGATACAAGTTGAGTCCTATTTCAGCTTCACCTCCTGACTTTGTCATTGAGACACTTTGGGCCAATGAAGTTTAAGGTACCACCAGTGGCGTAACTAGAAATTTTTCTCCCCCAAGCCAAAAAATTCTTCGGCGCCCCCCCCCCCCCCCCCTTCATGCTCCATAATTGGGAGCAAGAAAGGGATAAATATGCGCGCGCCTTAGGCGCGCGCGATAAAAAAGGGGTGTGGTTTCATTGGAATGGGCGTGGTTTCGCATAAAGGGGCGTGGCATTGCAGGAAAAGACTACCTTATACCCCAGTTTTGCAACCTGCACGCCCATACGTTGGCCACCTAAGGAAAGAAAAATAATCCTGATTCATGCCCCTTACATTATTTGTCATTTTTCCTCCTTATAGTAATGCCCAGTATACATTATGCCACATACTGCAATGGCCCTTAGACATTATGCCGCACACAATAATGCACATGACACAATATGCACACACTGTAATGCCCCCGACACATTATGCCACACACCGTAATGCCTGTGACACATTATGCCACACACCGTAATGCCTGTGACACATTATGACAGGAATCGCAATGCCCGTTATACATTATGCTACACACTGCAATGCCCCTGATACATTATAGCACATACAATGTCTGTGACACATTATGACACACACCGCAATGTCCGTGATACATTATGCCACACACTGCAATGCCCGATACATTATAGCACATACAATGCCTGTGACACATTATGCCACACACTGCAATGACCTTGAGACATTATACCACAATGCCCGTGATATAGTATACCATACACCGTAATGCCTGTGACACATACCGCAATGCCCTGCCCGTTATACCCTATGCCACACACCGCAATGCCAGTTATGTATTATGCCACACTGCAATGACCCTGAGACATTATACCACATACCACAATGCCCGTGATATAGTATACCACACACCGTAATGCCTGACACATTATGACACACACCGCAATGTCCGTGATACATTATGCCACACACTGCAATGACCCTGAGACATTATACCACATATCACAATGCCCGCGATATAGTATACCATACACCGTAATGCCTGTGACACATTATGACACACACTGCAATGTCCGTGATACATTATGCCACACACCGTAATGCCCATTACACATTAAGTCCTACAGTAAGACTTCTAATTACTTTTCAATTACCTGCTCGTTGTCAGGGGTTTCATGCACTGGGTGTCATGCTCGTTGCCAGGGGTTTCATGCTCTTGGTTCCATGCACGGTGCCAGGGGTTTTCATGCTCAGGGTGTCATGCTCGTTGCCAGGGGTTTCATGCACTGGGTGTCATGCTCGTTGCCAGGTGTTTCATGCACTGGGTGTCATGCTCGTTGCCAGGTGTTTCATGCACTGGGTGTCATGCTCATTGCTAGGAGGTAGTCCTTGTTGCTAGGACTGTGCTCCATGTACCACATATGTCCCCAGTGCCAGATATTCCCCCACGGTGCCAGGTACTCACATGCCCCAGTGCCAAATATAGCCCCCCCCCCATGTGCCAGGTACACATATACCCCCCCAGTGCCACATATGCCCCCAGTGCCATATATTCCCCCCCAGTGCCAGATATTCCCTCAGTGCCATATATGCCCCCAGTGCCAGATATTCCCCCCCAGTGCCATATATGCCCCCAGTGCCAGATATCCCCCCCCCAGTGCCATATATGCCCCAGTGCCAGATATTCCCCCCAGTGCCATATATGCCCCCAGTGCCATATATCCCCCCCCCCAGTGCCATATATGCCCCAGTGCCAGATATTCCCCCCCAGTGCCATATATGCCCCCAGTGCCAGATATTCCCCCCCCCAGTGCCAGATATTCCCCCAGTGCCAGATATTCCCCCCCAGTGCCATATATGCCCCCAGTGCCAGATATTCCCCCCCAGTGCCATATATGCCCCCAGTGCCAGATATTCCCCCCCCAGTGCCATATATGCCCCAGTGCCAGATATTCCCCCCAGTGCCATATATGCCCCCAGTGCCAGATATTCCCCCCCCAGTGCCAGATATTCCCCCAGTGCCAGATATTCCCCCCCAGTGCCATATATGCCCCCAGTGCCAGATATTCCCCCCCCCCAGTGCCATATATGCCCCAGTGCCAGATATTCCCTCCCCCCCCCCCCCGCGCCGCTGCTGCTGCTGCTTTTTGGAGGGACACGGAGGGCACAGCTCGCCTCTCCTGTGTCCCTCCTGCTGCATCATCTCCGGCGGCCGCGGGTCTAATAGGGGGAAGTGCCGGTTCGTGAGCCAATTAGAGCTCACGGACGGCACTTCCCCCTATTAGACCCGCGGCCGCCGGAGATGATGCAGGAGGGACACAGGGAGGCGCGCTGTGCCCTCCGTGTCCCTCCAACAAGCGGCGGAGGGAAGGAGACCGCAGACTGACATGCGGACGCTCGTCCGCATGTCAGTCTGCTGTAAATCAGTGGCGCCCCCGCAGCCCCTCGCCCCCAAGCCACCGCGAGGGCTGCGGGGGCAGTAGTTACGCCACTGGGTACCACTGCTGGAACCTCAGAGAATATCGGTCTGAACTGACTGAATGATGAAAGCATAACATGAACCAACATAGGACTCGGTTTTCAGATTCTTCACACATTGGGCCCTCCATTTTAAGGATCCAATGCCATTACTGCTCCCAACCATCAAGAGGAAGGGTGAGGGGTATCTTTTGAAAATATCCACTGTAATGGTTGGTTTAAATTAGTGATGAGCGGTAAGGGGTATGCCCCCTATAACTACAGATGTAGCCACCTTTATCTTGAGTGGCCGCGGCGGTTGTCCCGTTCGACCATACGCAGCGTACTGTGGCGTAGCGAGGCGCGCCTAGCCACAGAGAGGCTATCTAATCGCACGGAGACAGACATTTGACGTTTGGCGTTACCTTTACGTGTAATACCTGCGATCAGCCACCAGATGTCGCTTTTTACAATCACCACTGCGCATGCGTGTGGTCTCCCGTAAAATACAATACTGACATACATAATAAGGACTACTTTACTAAGGCGTCTCATTACGCTGCATACAGCAAATACTGTACTCATTATGCTGCATTATTTAATACAGTACTGTATATACAGTACGACACCGACGCAAATACAGTAGTACAGCATACAGTATATGATCCATCTACAATACTTTATGAATACTGTATGTGAGCGTCCAAGTCCCGCAGACAAAACACAGTACTGTAAAACCAGTAGTGTACACTGTCGCAAATGGATGTGTGTTACAAGTTCACTATTGCCTCTCAAGATTAGGAATTTTCTACAGTATGTTATCGTCCTAATCCCGTAGCCATTACAGCATAATCAAAACCAACGGATTTATACATTTGTCTGCGGCGAAGTGGTGAAGTGTTTCGCTTCCTATACTCAGAGTCCAGGGTTCGATTCCTTAAGTACGAATGCATGTTACTGTAGTTTTTTTCAGACACTTTATTATTTTTTTTATTCACATACTGTAAACCATGGCATACAGTAGCTGCATGAGCGGTTCTATGCGATCGAGTCCGGTGTACCATAATGTGCAGGTTCTATGCAGGTTAAGGTACTATGCTCCGTACACAGTACACATACAATTCTGTAGCTGGGCAGACTGAATAGAAATGGCTACCACCTATGACTCCTTGCCCCACAGAGGCCCTAGGCTACGGAGCAAGTAATAGTCCAGATTGTACAGACTATGGGGCAATGCTGAAGGAGCGTCACAATCCCCTAGCTAAAATACACAGTATGCATATTATGGTACACCGGACTCGATGACATACTGTAGCACACTGGCAAAATGGCCGCCGCCCCTGAACCCTTGTGCAGGTTATGGGGCAATGCTGAAGGAGCGTCACAATCCCCTAGCCAAAATACACAGGGGAGGGATAAGCTACTGTAGGATTGCATACAGTATTACGGTACACCGGACTCAATCGCATAGCACACTGTCAAAACGACCACTACCCCTGAACCCCCACCTCGTGGCAGGCAGCAGTTGGGTATGGAATGAGAAATGGCATAAGCTGTGCAGGCTACGGGGCGATGCTGAAGGAGCGTCACAATCCCCTAGCCAAAATACACAGGGGAGAGATAAGCTACTGTAGGATTGCATACAGTATTACGGTACACCGGACTCAATCGCATAGCACACTGTCAAAACGACCACTACCCATGAACCCCCACTTCCTGAACCCCCACCTCGTGGCAGGCAGCAGTTGGGTATGGAATGAGAAATGGCATAAGCTGTGCAGGCTACGGGGCGATGCTGAAGGAGCGTCACAATCCCCTAGCCAAAATACACAGAGATACTGTAAGCGAGGTCTATGCACATTACAGTACTGTACGTTACACCGGGCTCGGTCGCATAGCAAACTGACAAAACACAAGTTTTACAGTACATACAGTAAAGCAGGCCAAAGCTGCAGGAGAGTTTCTACTGTAAAGGTTCTATGCACCGTACGGTAATGTACACATACCTGTACAATTCTATAGCAGGGCAGACTCAATTGAAATGGCTACCGCCTGTGACTCCTACAGTAGCTCCTAGGAGGCACTCAGCTATGGAGCAAATAACAGCACAGATTTTGCAGGCTACGGGGCAATGCTGAAGGAGCGTCACAATCCCCTAGCTACAATACACAGGGGTGATAGAGATAATCGAGTGGCTGGAGGGGGGTCCCCTTGATTTAAGGGGCCCCCACTCCTCCAGGGTACTCCGGCCAGGTGTGACTAGTTGGGTATTTAATTCCATGGCCGCAGGGACCGGTATAAAAGTCTCCCCCGGCTGTGCATTATCTGTCCAGCTAGTGGAGCCCAGTGCTGATTCAAAAAATATGGGGAACCCCTACGCTTTTTTTGTCCCCCTTATTTTTTGCACCAGGACCAGGCGCAGAGCCCGGTGCTGGTTCTAAAAAGATGGGGGATCCCGTGTCCATTTTTTCCGTATTCCTTCCGGAATTCGACTGCAATTGCATATACAGTACTGTACCCCTTAATGTCACTGCTTACAGTATACAGTATTTAGACATGAGCTTGTGTACAGTATCTGTCATGAGGTGCTTTTTTCACTGACACTATAACTTTTTTCTATTGTGATATACTGTACAGAGGCGGCAAACTAGCCAAACGGGAATAATCAGCTTCTGCAGAATAAAATGAGATGCTACAGTACATGCCTATATTCTGTGAGTGACTGCGGCTCTATGAAATTAAATCAGAAAATTTAAATATGAAATGCATTACTAATGTGTGGCATTACTGTACTGTATGTGTATAAGGTGTACTACAATATTTTCTGGTGTAACATAAGGAAAGGGCACTACTGCATGGTCTAATGCAGTGGTTCTCAAACTTGGTCCTCAGGACCCCACACAGTGCATGTTTTGCAGGTAAACCAGCAAGTGCACAGATGTATTCATTACTAACTGACACATTTTAGAAGGTCCATACAGTAGGTGGAGCTAATTTTTTCACTTGTGATTCTGTGAGACCTGCAAAACCTGCACTGTGTGGGGTCCTGAGGACTGAGTTTGAGAACCTGTGGTCTAATGTAAATAAAGATGAATGTGGTGGGGTGTAATGTGAATAAGGGGCATTACTGTTAGGAGTAATGTGGTACTATGATATGATGTCATGAGAATAAGAGACACCACTGCATGATATAATGTGAATAAAGTTGCAGTACTGTGTTGTGTCATTTCATCTTCGGGTATTATTGTGTTACCATGCCCCTTCCCAGCAAGAACATACTGTACACTGTTTTGGGCTGGCACTAAATGTGCACATTGTTCTTATTTAGATTATAGGGGGTAGGAGCGCCAAAATGGGTGATGGTGCTGGGAAAGGGGTGCAGGGTTAGAGGCGGAACTACGTAGCATCTGTGCAAGAGGGCATCAGCCAAAATCTAGCCTAGGGCATCATGTTGGTCAGGTTTGGCTCTGATAATACTGTATACTGTACTCTTACTGTACTTTGCATTCAATACAGATACTGTTTGCACACAGGTTTTACATGAATCATTGGCAATGCTGCAGGAGTGTCTCATTAGGCAATCTAAAATATACCACGACTATGGGTGGGGATACAGTAGGGAAGTTCTGTCACCATAAGCTGTCTGCTGTGTATAGCATATTTCCATCTGAGATGCATTTGTGTGTTTGTAATAAGAAAAAAACATTTTACTGTACATTTAGTGGATACAGTATTTCTCCCCCATAATGACGTATCATACTGTACAGGTACCCTCATGTACTGTACCGTACCATACTGTAAAATTGAATATTTATTGGAAAAACATCAATATTAATGTAAAAATAAAGTATTACAACATCCGATTCCATGTACTGCACTGATCAAAATGTACAGTACTCTTATTCAGGACTTATAAAACTGAAAATAACTGTTCATACAGTACACATCAATAACATTACTACTGTATAATATTCTACATTAGTTTATGCAATAATCAGACAAAGGCAATTTTATCATTTTTTTTAATAATGCACCAATTTAAAATTTTAAACAGAAAATACAGAACTACATATTTGTGGCTTGACCATTTCTTTCAACTACAACAGGTAATACTTTATACAGGTGATTTATATAATTATTACAATGTTCAGGTGTGAGTACTTCTAGCCAAAATTTCTTTATCCCATCCACCAGTTGCTGTTTTGTTGTTGGCTTTGCAACACTCCTAACGTACCTCTTCAATTGAGCCCACACTAATTCGATTGGGTTCATGTCTGGTGATCTATATAAAAATAAAAAAAAAGCGTATAGAAAAAATTAATTACATTACAGTAAATAGAGAAAATTAAACATACAATATTGTACTGTTTATTAAACAAAAATTTTTTTTACAGTACTAGAGTGCTATCCAAAATTTTACTTGTACACTGTTGAAAGAATACTCACTCTGGTGGTGTGCGTTCCCAATTCATACCTTTCTCTTCCATAAATTTGGCTGAGGCGGAGTGTTTAGGATCATTGTCTTGGAATATCCTATGGTGAGTTGGGTAATATTTATTCACAAATGGCACCATACATTTCTCTACTATTGTTTCTTGGAAATATTTCTTATCCATGATTCCTACAGAAATCAAAAAATGTTGTTCATTAATAAGCAACTCCTTTTATTGTGCAGTTACACGTACTCTACAGTACAACATGTATTTTTACAGAACACAGGCACAGAATAAAGTATAGTACTGTACCTTCGAAAAATAATAGGGGACCAGCTCCTAATCGTGATATGCCTCCCCATACATGGATTTTCAATGGATGCTTTGGGCGTGGTTTTAAAGAGATATGGTTACGTTTCCTGAATGACATTCTGGAGAACCGCTCAAGGGCAACAGACGATTCATCTGTGAAAATGACATCATCAAATGTTTCACCACTCTCAATCCATCGCCGTGCCTGTTCCACTCTCTTTTCTTTATTCACATCTCTTATCATTGGAGATATCCTGTGAAGAGCCAAAAATAATGAAATCAGATACAGTTATGAAATTACAGATTTACAGATTACTGTATATACAGTAGACTGTATGTGCAGTATACTGTATTATATACCTACTGTGTACATTAAACTGTACATACAGTACATTAAGTTACATACAGAGTAATATATATATATACATACTGTACATACACACAAACACACACACACACACACAGTATACAGTATGTAATCATCACAATAAGCCGGCAATGCTTCATTGCTGTCTCTGAGTGCCTATACAGTAGGTATCTCTTTTGGGATAGAATATATACAGTATATACACACACACATACTGTATATAGTATAAAGTACACACTCTGTATAATGATTTATGGCATTATTATATCACGTATCAAGGGATTATTAACAGTGCATTTACTGTATGGTTTATACTGCTTTCAGTATTTTACCTTGTTGCGCCAAAGGTCCATCCCATTTTCCGTCGCATCCTTCTGATGCTGGTGGCCGATATGTCCAGGTCATACTTGGAATGGAGAATTCGTTTTATTTGCAGAGCAGTACGCTCATCATCCTCACGAGTTAGTTCCTCCACAATTTGTTGCACTCTCCTACAGTACAATACAGTATGAAAAATATGAATTCATGAACAGCACAATCACAGTTACAATTGATGAAGTTTTTATTTTATTTCAAAAAAATTGTTTATGGTATAAAGCAAGTCATTTAAACATTACAGTAGTGTACAGTACGTACCATGTGCATTTTGTAGGAAATACAAATCTGGGCGTTGTTCTCTCGAATGCATGATAGCGCACCGTTTCTAAAGTGACTATAATGCCACTTTCCTTGAGCCATGCATGGATCTCTTTGATGGTTTTATTTTCTTTTTTCATGTTGGCGATTATCTTGCTCATCGTTTTGTTGATAGTTACTGGCATGTTGTCCAACTATAATTCCTGTATGGAGAGAAAACATTTGTGAATACTGTAGTCTAAAATTTACACATCTGAAAATGCATAAGAGTTTTATGATAGAAGTTAATACTGTACATGTTTACTATCCAGTACCTGATGTTCAAATTTAAGTATTGTATACTGTACAGTACTGAAAATACAACTTCAGTGTTATGGACTGTATGAAACAGATACAGTACAGTAAATAACCCTCCTTGGAAGTGCATGGGCCCTGTGAGACTTACAGTAGTGTACAGCATAAGGGTCGACTGACATGATGTACAAGCATTACATACAGTACATGTCAGTACTGTATGTAAATTCTTCAATTATTGCCTAACAACAATGCTGCTTACTGTATATTAAATACTGTAGGCCTAGAAATGTGCATCTCAATATAGTAGTTAAAAACACAGGGGCCTATGTGGATAAGCGAGTTCTATGCACACTAAAAATGGCCACCGACCGTGAACCCCCAGCACGTGGCAGCGCTCGGATATGTAGTGAGATACAGTATGGCATACATTTCACAGTTCAGGGGGCAATGCTGAAGGAGCGTCACAATCCCCTAGCTCAATTACACTGGGATAAGCGAGGTCTACTGTATGCACATTACGGTATACCGAGCTGGATCGCTTAGCAACCTGACAAAATGGCCGCCGACCGTGAACTCCCAGCACGTGGCAGCGCTCGGATATGGAGTGAGATACAGTATGGTACAGTCCAGGGGCAATGCTGAAGGAGCGTCACAATCCCCTAGCTCAATTACATTGGGATAAGCGAGGTCTATGCACATTACGGTATACCGAGCTGGATCGCTTAGCAACCTGACAAAATGGCCGCCGACCGTGAACTCCCAGCACGTGGCAGCGCTCGGATATGTAGTGAGATACAATATGGCATACATTTCACAGTTCAGGGGGCAATGCTGAAGGAGTGTCACAATCCCCTAGCTCAATTACATTGGGATAAGCGAGGTCTATGCACATTACGGTATACCGAGCTGGATCGCTTAGCAACCTGACAACATGGCCGCCGACCGTGAACTCCCAGCACGTGGCAGCGCTCGGATATGGAGTGAGAGATGGTATACATTTTAAAATACACCGGGATAAGTTGTATAGGCCATGGAGCAATGCACAGGGACATTCATCATTTACGTACAGTATATAAATAATTGTAAACCGTAAATGAAAGAATTACCGGTCAAATACTGTATGACGAAACTGTGTCAATGAGCTGGAACAGTATGGCCTGTGAAGAAGTTTTCGAAGGCAGAAACGGAGAGCAAATTATCAGGAGATTTCTGAAAGGTCGGAGAAGATCCACACAGCAAGTCTGCTTACGAGGAAACAGCTTTGCAAAGTGGGTAGCGGGGCGGTGACTGAGACGCTCTTTTATTCACATTCACACAAAAGGAATTCTTACCGCTGTGATTGGTGCCAATATAGGCGCATTCATCCTTACACCAATCACAGAGCATACTGTACTTTTGAATGTGAATAAAAGAGCGTCTCAGTCACCGCCCGCTACCCACTTTGCACATCTGTTTCCTCGTAGGCAGACTTGCTGTGTGGATCTTCTCCGACCTTTCAGAAATCTCCTGATAATTTGCTCTCCGTTTCTGCCTTCGAAAACTTCTTCACAGGCCATACTGTTCCAGCTCATTGACACAGTTTCGTCATACAGTATTTGACCGGTAATTCTTTCATTTACGGTTTACAATTATTTATATACTGTACGTAAATGATGAATGTCCCTGTGCATTGCTCCATGGCCTGTACAACTTATCCCGGTGTATTTTAAAATGTATGCCATACTGTATCTCACTACATATCCGAGCGCTGCCACGTGCTGGGAGTTCACGGTCGGTGGCCATTTTGTCAGGTTGCTAAGCGATCCAGCTCGGTATACCGTAATGTGCATAGACCTCGCTTATCCCAATGTAATTGAGCTAGGGGATTGTGACGCTCCTTCAGCATTGCCCCCTGAACTGTGAAATGTATGCCATATTGTATCTCACTACATATCCGAGCGCTGCCACGTGCTGGGAGTTCACGGTCGGCGGCCATTTTGTCAGGTTGCTAAGCGATCCAGCTCGGTATACCGTAATGTGCATACAGTAGACCTCGCTTATCCCAGTGTAATTGAGCTAGGGGATTGTGACGCTCCTTCAGCATTGCCCCCTGAACTGTGAAATGTATGCCATATTGTATCTCACTCCATATCCGAGCGCTGCCACGTGCTGGGAGTTCACGGTCGGCGGCCATTTTGTCAGGTTGCTAAGCGATCCAGCTCGGTATACCGTAATGTGCATAGACCTCGCTTATCCCAATGTAATTGAGCTAGGGGATTGTGACGCTCCTTCAGCATTGCCCCCTGAACTGTGAAATGTATGCCATATTGTATCTCACTACATATCCGAGCGCTGCCACGTGCTGGGAGTTCACGGTCGGCGGCCATTTTGTCAGGTTGCTAAGCGATCCAGCTCGGTATACCGTAGTGTGCATAGACCTCGCTTATCCCAATGTAATTGAGCTAGGGGATTGTGACGCTCCTTCAGCATTGCCCCCTGAACTGTGAAATGTATGCCATACTGTATCTCACTACATATCCGAGCGCTGCCACGTGCTGGGGGTTCACGGTCGGTGGCCATTTTTAGTGTGCATAGAACTCGCTTATCCACATAGGCCCCTGTGTTTTTAACTACTATATTGAGATGCACATTTCTAGGCCTACAGTATTTAATATACAGTAAGCAGCATTGTTGTTAGGCAATAATTGAAGAATTTACATACAGTACTGACATGTACTGTATGTAATGCTTGTACATCATGTCAGTCGACCCTTATGCTGTACACTACTGTAAGTCTCACAGGGCCCATGCACTTCCAAGGAGGGTTATTTACTGTACTGTATCTGTTTCATACAGGAAACTAATTGCAGTCCATAACACTAATATTAAGCCCACTCCATTATCCACTCCTCCCCTGTGTATTAAACACCCCCTACCACCCTGGAAGTCATGTACCAGGGCCCCTTCATTCAGCACAATGCCCCCTTCTACAGTTTAGTGTTCTCCTTCCTGCCCCATCTGTGCAGTAAAGGAATAATTAGCAGAAATTATTTCTCCAGGTCCTACTGTACATACTGAGCGAAAGATAGAACCCCCCCTATCCCCCGCGGAGCATCAAAGCTGCCGCTGATAGCTCCCCCCACCCCTTCCGCTGGTGAGTGGGTAGGGGCCCCAGTGCATTGCTGTGTCCAGGGGCCCACACTGCTGTTAAGATGGCTCTAGTAATTGAGCTAGGGGATTGTGACGCTCCTTCAGCATTGCCCCTGGACTGTACCATACTGTATCTCACTCCATATCCAAGCGCTGCCACGTGCTGGGAGTTCACGGTCGGTGGCCATTTTGTCAGGTTGCTAAGCGATCCAGCTCGGTATAACGTAATGTACATAGACCTTGCTTATCCCGGTGTACTACAGGTATGTGCAGTAGTACTGAATGATTGCTATCACTTGTGGTGAAACACCTATCTTATCAAATACAGTAACTACTGTACAGTATAGTTGTTCGCACAGGTGATGGTAATCATACTGTATATTTAAACTGAAGTCCGTAACAGAGCATTCTGTCCCTCCTGCAGAGGTTCTTGTTGGGAGGCACAGGGAAAAAAGGCAAATACTGTACAGTATTTGCACTTTACTGTTGTGCACTTTATTTGAAAATGTACAGTTGTTTGCTATTTTTAGCATGCTGTGCTTTACATGTTTTCTTATTGTGGTTTTTATATTTTTAGACAAAAGACAAAGAATGCAGACTACCAGATTTTACGGGAGTGCCAAAACCCACCCATCAGTGGCACAGAAACTTGCTGCATTAGTCCCACAAAAGAAGAAGAAAACTGCCAAGGCGGCTCAGAAAGAAAATGTGGTGAAACCACGAAAAAATGCCAAGGCAAAGAATAATACGTTGGAGATGATATGTGGTGTGGCAAATGATGTAATTGTTCCATCTCCTGCAGATCACAGTGTTCAGCCAATGAATCTGGAAATACCGGTGCTAGAGGACGTGACAAACACGCTGCATCAGGAAGCTTCTTTTTTGGACCATGTAGCCACCCCTGGACAAGAAGACATGACACATTCACCACGAAGAAGGTTGCATTTCACAGATGTGAACACCAAAGTGCAGGACTGCCAGTGTACCTGTCCTGTTTTACTAAAGGAGCTACTCAGTAAGGTGACCAATATGGAGTCAGAAGTTGGTGGACAGGTCAATCAGCTGCAGACCGATGTGGCTGGCCTTAAAGAAGGCATAAAGGAACAGATGGTAGAAGCCATGAAGAAAGTCATTGAACAAACGAGGGAAGAATGGCAAGTTGGAGTTTGCCGCACCATCATTGCAACACACCACCAAGCGGTTCAAGTCAGCGGCCTGGACGACCGAGGCCTGGAGGACCGCAGAGGAGGCCTGGAGGACCGCAGAGGAGGCCTGGAGGACCGCAGAGGAGGCCTGGAGGACCGCAGAGGAGGCCTGGAGGACCGCAGCGGACTGGACGAAGTCAGCGGCATGGACGACCACAGAGGAGGCCTGGAGGACCGCAGAGGAGGCCTGGAGGACCGCAGAGGAGGCCTGGAGGACCGCAGAGGAGGCCTGGACGACCGCAGAGGAGGCCTGGACGACCGCAGAGGAGGCCTGGAGGACCGCAGAGGAGGCCTGGAGGACCGCAGCGGACTGGACGAAGTCAGCGGCATGGACGACCACAGAGGAGGCCTGGAGGACCGCAGAGGAGGCCTGGAGGACCGCAGAGGAGGCCTGGAGGACCGCAGAGGAGGCCTGGAGGACCGCAGAGGAGGCCTGGACGACCGCAGAGGAGGCCTGGACGACCGCAGAGGAGGCCTGGACGACCGTAGAGGAGGCCTGGGGGACCGCAGCAGCGGACTGGACGAAGTCAGCGACTTGGACGACCGCAGAGGAGGCCTGGAGGACCGCAGAGGAGGCCTGGAGGACCGCAGAGGAGGCCTGGAGGACCGCAGAGGAGGCCTGGAGGACCGCAGAGGAGGCCTGGACGACCGCAGAGGAGGCCTGGACGACCGCAGAGGAGGCCTAGACGACCGTAGAGGAGGCCTGGGGGACCGCAGCAGCGGACTGGACGAAGTCAGCGACTTGGACGACCGCAGAGGAGGCCTGGAGGACCGCAGAAGAGGCCTGGAGGACCGCAGAAGAGACCTGGAGGACCGCAGAAGAGACCTGGAGGACCGCAGAGGCCGGGACCACAGCAGCGGACTGGACGAAGTCAGCGACTTGGGCGACCGCAGAGGAGGCCTGGACGACCGCAGAGGAGGCCTGGACGACCGCAGAGGAGGCCTGGACGACCGCAGAGGAGGCCTGGGGGACCGCAGCAGCGGACTGGACGAAGTCAGCGACTTGGACGACCGCAGAGGAGGCCTGGAGGACCGCAGAAGAGACCTGGAGGACCGCAGAAGAGACCTGGAGGACCGCAGAGGCCTGGACCACAGCAGCGGACTGGACGAAGTCAGCGACTTGGGCGACCGCAGAGGAGGCCTGGACGACCACAGAGGCCTGGAGGACCGCAGAGGAAACATGGAGGACCGCAGAGGAGGCCTGGAGGACCGCAGAGGAGGCCTGGAGGACCGCAGAAGAGACCTGGAGGACAGCAGAGGAGGCCTGGAGGACCGCAGAGGAGGCCTGGAGGACCGCAGAGGAGGCCTGGAGGACCGCAGAAGAGACCTGGAGGACAGCAGAGGAGGCCTGGAGGACCGCAGAGGAGGCCTGGAGGACCGCAGAGGAGGCCTGGAGGACCGCAGAGGAGGCCTGGAGGACCGCAGAGGAGGCCTAGAGGACCGCAGAAGAGACCTGGAGGACCGCAGAGGAGGCCTGGAGGACCGCAGAGGAGGCCTGGAGGACCGCAGAGGAGGCCTGGAGGACCGCAGAGGCCTGGACCACAGCAGCGGACTGGACGAAGTCAGCGACTTGGACGACCGCAGAGGAGGCCTGGAGGACCGCAGAAGAGACCTGGAGGACCGCAGAAGAGACCAGGAGGACCGCAGAAGAGACCTGGAGGACCGCAGAGGAGGCCTGGAGGACCGCAGAGGGCTGGACGACCGCAGAGGCCTGGATTCAAGTGTGCTGTTGCCAGGAACACCAATGATGACCAGCACACCTGCTCACAGGCCACTTCGCAATACATTCGGAGGCTCTCTGAACAATATTGCCCTGGCTGTCATCTCAACTTCCCTGGACGACCATCTGTACAGAGCTTCAAATGGACATATTCAGAAATATGCATATTCTCTGTTCCAGCACCATGTACGGTACGACAAATACTTGACGTGGGCCAATCGTGTGAACTTTGATGGTTCCAAGGGCAAACTTCCGCTGCCCAAAAATCTGGTACATGACATCATGGCTAGGTGTGAACGCCGCGTGAGGATTGGTGATCCAGAAAAGAGGAAGATAAGGGATACCATAAACTCTGTGCTGAGAACGAAGAGGAAAATGACTTGGAAGCTCGACTATGATGAAACCAGATCATTACCTACCTCCTAGCTTCAGCACATCAGCTTCACACAGCTGAAGCTAAAAAATTGTGTCAATGTACCTGTATGACCTGTACATTTTCTGGGGCTGCATGCACTGTGCTGAATCCACTTGGAGCAGCTCGGTTACTCAAAGGGGAGTGCATGAACTTGGCTCACCACATTCCTGGTAATGTAAGGGCCTGTTACAAGTTGCCCCTTTTATTCCTGTTGATTTTTTGGGCGCTGCTGTATCTATCCAGTAGCAGCCGAGTCCATTGTGCTGTGTCCATCTGGGGCCTTGGGCTGCGTTTCCATCCAGGGGCTGCTGTTGTCAGTCCTCTATTCTGGTGTCCGTATGCGACAGTGTTAAAAAGCAAAAGACAAAAACGAAAAATAATTCAAAAAAGCAAAACCTAAAAATAAAGTACAAAAACCATTACCCCGCACCACCACCACAAAAAAATAAATTATAAAAATGTTAAAGTTGATATTGTTACTGTATTTGTGCTGTTACCTTTTGATTAAAGTACCGTACAGTATGTGTGATGTTGGCTTTATTACAATACAGTACAGTATGTGTGATGTTACATGTTCCAAATGATTTTGTCCGTAAATAAAGTGTTTCTTAAAATAAACATGACGTGGTTTCCAATGTTTGTATTCCCAACTTCCTGTACTGTATAAATTAGTACTACTGTATGATGGGAATTCAATTAAGAGTGGTATACTGTATGTAAAACAACTTGGTTAGGCATCTTGCATTTCATATTTTAATAAAAACCACAGGAAACTTCTATTTTTAAAAGTTTATTGAAGAAAAAAAAGGTGTTTTTTTTTAAATAAAGTTTGAAAGTTAATTAAAACAAAAAAGTAGTTTGTTCTTCGTTACATTCTTTTCTTGTGTATATAGATATCTGTGGGGGAAAAAAAAAAAAAAAGTATTAAAGTAAAGACACTCATGTTCATTTGTTTTCCAAGAAAATTTGTGGAACCACACAGCCCAGCAATAAGTCATGCTGGGCTGTGTGGTTCCACAAAAGGCATGCGGTACAAAGTGAAATAGTGGTGTCAGTGGTCAGCACTTTGACACGCTAACATTTGTGGAACCACACAGCAATGGCTGACACACATAAAATGGCTGACACACACAAAATGCCTGACACACACAAAATGCCTGACACACACAAAATGCCTGACACACACAAAATGCCTGACACACACATGCTGGAGTGAAAACACATGTTTGCCAAACAGTCGACAGCACATGTCGGCCAGATGGCCGACCAAACTTGCTCCAAATCACCCCAAACTGGCCAGAAAGCACCCCAGCACACTCAGGAGGTACTGTACACCACAGCTAAATTAGGAGAGAATTTCATTACAAACAGCCAGATCTTGCAGATTATCTGCCAGATAATTGTATGGTGTACAGTATGCCTATCTTATACAGTAGAAAAAGATACTATACAATGGAGTACAAGAACAAAAATTTTTATTAAATAAAATTAAATTAATCTTAATAAAACATTAAAAAAGTGGTCCACTAAGAGGTGGACCACCACCCGCAGGAGCTGGATGGCACGCTGCAACTGTTCTGTGGGAAAAAAAGGACAGTATTACAAAACAAATACTGAATACTTTACAGTGTAGTAATGGCAATACAGTACTTTACTCTATATTAGACAATATTGTTATTTACAATGTACAGTACTGTATTGTCAGTACAGTAAATCAAACACTACTGTATGCTGTCGAGGTAATTTAAACATTGCTTTAGTTTACCTCTTGTATAAGTGGGCTGCTGCCTGCCCGCTTCTGGGCCAGCCCACCTATCTTGCCCCTGTCTGGGGCCCCCATAAATAATTGGCACTATATTGGAGAAAAAAAAACATTTAGTCACATTCAAATAGTAAACAATTATTACTGTATACTGTAGGTACAGTATTATACTGTATTGCTGGTATTCAAAATATAAAGTACTGTACAAGAGTTTAGCTTCAATAGGTCATAAACAAATTGTCAAAGGAATTAAACACCACAGTACAAATACTGTAGACATTTACTGTATGTATTAGCAGTCATGACATTTCATGACCGCTTCAGAAAAAAGAGGGTTACAGTACTGTAGGTGGTGTTGTAGGGAGTACTATCCATAATAGTGGACTGTACTCAGAGCCAGCCATAAATAATATGATTCCCTAGTCAAGTTTTTGGATGCTGCCCCCTTGCACAGATGCTATTTCCGCCTCTGAGCCTGTACCCCTTTCCCAGCACCATCACCCCTCAACCATAGCAGTCCTCATTTTGGTGCTCCTCCAACTTACTGTACTGTATGTTTAAAATAGCAACAGTGTGCACATTCGGTGTGCATCCCAAAACGGTGCATGTTCTTGCTGGGAAGGGGCAAGGCCACACAGTAATTCCCCAATCTGAAATGACGCCACACAGTACTGCAACTTTATTCACAACATATCATGCAATAGTGTCTCTTTTTCTCGTTACATCATATGATAGTACCACATTACTCCTCAAAGTATTCCCACTTATTCACATTGCATCACATCATATTGCTCTTTGTTCACATTAGACCACACAGTAGTGCCCTTGCTACAGTATATGTTACACAACAAAGTACTGTATACACATAATGCTGCACATTAGTAATGCATTTTGTATGCACAGAATATACTGTAGGCATGCTGCATATCATATTAATCAGCAGAAGCTGCTTGTGCCCCTGGGCATTTGGCAAGTATGCCTATGCCTAGGGCAGGCTCAGACTGGAGATCAGTACGTAATCCCGCTGGACGGGATCCCGGCAGTCAAAATACAGACGCCGGAATCCCGACCACACAATCCCGACAGGGGCGGCGAGCGGAAAGCAGCCCCTTGCATGCTTGCTTCGCTCGCCACGCGGTGGGCACGGTGCCTCGCTACGCTCTACACACTATTATATCAGTAGTCAGGAAACGCAGCATGCATTTGTGGAGTGAAGAGGGTGAAAAAGGAGAGAAAGTACAGTTTGTACTGTAAGGTTATGTCAGAGGGTGTGAAGATGATCAGCTCAGTGTTATACATGTTACAGTAAGTTAGAATACAGTACAGTGCATTATGTATTTCTATTTTATTACCAGGTGTCTCCTCCACTGGTTGGCGACGGACTGTAAAAAGATAATACAGTACAGTTAGTCATATCAGTTTGACTTAAAATAATGTTGGAGAAAAAAAAATACTGTAATTACAGTACCAACTATTGCTACTGTACAGTATATTTACCAAAAATGTATTCTGGCTCGTCGTCTGTGGGTAAAAGAGAAGAATATTATAAGATACAGTATACAGTAAAAAGTATAGTAATAGTACACTAGTGTCCAGGCCCAGTGTCAGGTGGGTAAAAAAAGGTATGCTTGTGACAGGCATGGTGATTCCAAGGGACCCCACCGAGACCATCAGAAAATTTGTGAGTGACCCGTATGCCGGTGATTATGACTAGAATAAGGTAGCAACTCTTTTTTCTTTTGAATTATGTATACTGTACAGTACTGTATGTGCATATTGTACAGTACACTTAAAATATTTAGCAGTTACTGTAGTGGTAATTTTTGGGATGACAGTATTAGCATACTGTAAGCATCCAACTGAGGCCCCCAAACAGATGCCGCCACTAGGTACAGTACGTGCCTCTCGTGCCTAATGGGAAATTCATCACTGACAGTATCTAGAGAGATGAATGGAGAGACAGTGACAAGGGGTGAGAGAGAGAGAGAGAGAGAAATTGAGTAAGATGGGTGTTTTTTTTAGAACAGGATGTTGTCCATACAGTAGCAACCAATCAAATATTACCTACTGTACTGTATTATCGTCTGTAAGTGTAACTAGATACTGTAAATGTTAATGTGGGATGTGATCGGTTGCTACTGTATGGGCAATATCACCAGTTCAAACAAAAACAATTTTCATCCGATTTCTACGCATTTGCCAGAAAAATCTGATGAAAAGTGCTACTCTGATGGCATCAGATCAATGTCAGTAATAATTCTTACCACTAAATGCAGCAGCATCATCATCATCCTCCTCCTCCTCCGTGGCCTGTTCCAGTGTAGGGCCTGTGAAAAAAAACATTAATGTGAAAAAAAAAAAGGTTCATTCCAGGAAATACACATACCCTCCAACATGACCCGCCCCACTAGGTACAAAATGCTCTGGTTCTGGACTTCCCTCTTAATTTATTATTGCCATCACCTGTGAAGAAACAGCTTTCTTATCATATAACTAGTTCAACACAGGTGATGGAAATCATAAATTAAGAGGGAAGTCTAGAAACAGAGCAGTGCGGCGGGTCATGTTGGAGGGTCTGCATACAGAAACATAGAATTTGATGACAAATACTGTAAGAACCACTTTGCCCATCTAATCTGCCTCTTTTTTTTAACCTTTTTTTTACATCAAACCTTATAACAATTTTCCCCAAACATCACATGATGCAAAGATAAATAAATAAAAAAAGAGGTGCAAGATGGAATTGTGATTGGGCCCTCCCAACCACCCTTATGTTATATAAACAGGGTCTGCCACACGACTGTGGCTGAAATGACTGGTTGGTTTGGGCCCCCACCAAAAAAAGAAGCAATCAATCTCTCCTTGCTCAAACTGGCTCTACAGAGGCACGATGTACCGGACTGGACTTACTTAATGGGTGCAGTGAGGTGATGGACATAGAGATAGAGTCCTGGTCCTCCTCCTCCGCCACCGCCTGTGACAGTGTAGGGCCTGTGAAAGCAAAAAATCCATGAAATATACTTTTGTATTCTGTGTTGAATACAGTAAAGCAAAAATTCAGTCAGGAATTGGAGGAGGAGAGTAAATTTCGCACACAGAGACGAGAATGTCGAGGCCAGAATCAGGGGGTAGTGGAGGAGGGTTAGGATACCGTACCTCACCCTGTTGGGATTGCTGCAATCAGGATGCCACTGTCGGTCACCTGACCGCTAGAATCCTGACTGCTGGTCACGCAAACCCAACCCATTGGTTTAACACAATGTACAGTACAGTACAATACTGCAGTTTACTTACCAAGTTGGGGAGAGGGTTTTTCATCCTCATCCTCACTGTCAATAATTACTGAGTTGAAAATAAAAAAATATTATAAACAAAATACAGTAGAGTACAGTTACTACAAAATTGCACAGTAGTACAGTGCTACAGGAGGCAGAGATATATTCATAATACAGTAGGAGCAGAATGACTGTCCAGCGGTAGGGGACATACAGTACTGTATTTAAAAGACCTGCTGTCTGGATCCCGACATTCAGAATGCAGAGTGTGGATTCAGAGTATGATTGGAGGGTTAGGCTAGTGGAGGGTGGGTCGGATGCACAATTTTGGGCACCATAATACAAAATGGATATCGTGGAACTACAAAAGGTTTAGAGGCGGGCGACCAAAGTGATGAAGTGGATTGAGAAGATGGAATACAAGGAAAGGCAGGCTAGGCATGTTTACATTGGAAAAGAGGAGATTAAGAGGGGACATGATTAACCTTTACAAATATACTGTATACAGTAAGGGGACAATACACAGGAACGGTTTTTGATAAGATGGACACAGAGGACACGTGCACAGTAACTCTTGTTGAAGTAGAGGCGATTTCGCACAGAGGCGAAAAGGGGTCTTCACAGTGAGGGAAATACTGTACAGTACATGTTTGGAATTCCCTGCCTGAAAAGTAATAAAAGTGGACTTGGTCAATACTTTTAAGAATGGGCTTGAGAAAATCCTACTGTACTTACTATAATCTGGCTCCTCTTCCTCCCCCGAATCAATGGGAATGAGCTCCTCCTCTGTATCAATTACGAGGCGGTCTGTGTGTAAAAGATGACAAGTATTGTAAAATACAAAAATTACAGTAATACTGTAGGAAACTAGTGTGTCTGTAACAAAAAGTAATTATTACCACTTCCGGAGCTCTCGGATGGTGTCGGCGGTGGTGGTGGTGGTGTTGGTACTGTGGGAAAAAAAATAACAGTACTGTAAGTGAAGCTGTCAATTTGAAACATGTACTGTACAGTATCCAGGACACATGTACAGTAGTGTAACAACGATGACAGTAGCACCAGAATTCTCGTTACACAATACCTGGCAGCGCAGCAGGTGGTGGTGGTGGTGGTGGTGGTACTGTGGGAAAAAAAATAACAGTACTGTAAGTGAAGCTGTCAATTTGAAACATGTACTGTACAGTATCCAGGACACATGTACAGTAGTGTAACGATGACAGTCACACCAGAATTCTCGTTACACAATACCTGGCAGCGCAGCAGGTGGTGGTGGTGGTGGTGGTGGTGGTACTGTGGGAAAAAAAATAACAGTACTGTAAGTGAAGCTGTCAATTGGAAACATGTACTGTACAGTATCCAGGACACATGTACAGTAGTGTAACGATGACAGTCACACCAGAATTCTCGTTACACAATACCTGGCAGCGCAGCAGGTGGTGGTGGTGGTGGTGGTGTTGTTGGTACTGTGGGAAAAAAAATAACAGTACTGTAAGTGAAGCTGTCAATTTGAAACATGTACTGCACAGTATCCAAGACACATGTACAGTAGTGTAACAACGATGACAGTAGCACCAGAATTCTCGTTACACAATACCTGGCAGCGCAGCAGGTGGTGGTGGTGGTGGTGGTGGTGGTACTGTGGGAAAAAAAATAACAGTACTGTAAGTGAAGCTGTCAATTGGAAACATGTACTGTACAGTATCCAGGACACATGTACAGTAGTGTAACAACGATGACAGTAGCACCAGAATTCTCGTTACACAATACCTGGCAGCGCAGCAGGTGGTGGTGGTGGTGGTGGTGTTGTTGGTACTGTGGGAAAAAAAATAACAGTACTGTAAGTGAAGCTGTCAATTTGAAACATGTACTGCACAGTATCCAAGACACATGTACAGTAGTGTAACAACGATGACAGTAGCACCAGAATTCTCGTTACACAATACCTGGCAGCGCAGCAGGTGGTGGTGGTGGTGGTGGTGGTGGTACTGTGGGAAAAAAAATAACAGTACTGTAAGTGAAGCTGTCAATTGGAAACATGTACTGTACAGTATCCAGGACACATGTACAGTAGTGTAACAACGATGACAGTAGCACCAGAATTCTCGTTACACAATACCTGGCAGCGCAGCAGGTGGTGGTGGTGGTGGTGGTGGTACTGTGGGAAAAAAAATAACAGTACTGTAAGTGAAGCTGTCAATTTGAAACATGTACTGTACAGTATCCAGGACACATGTACAGTAGTGTAACGATGACAGTCACACCAGAATTCTCGTTACACAATACCTGGCAGCGCAGCAGGTGGTGGTGGTGGTGGTGGTGTTGTTGGTACTGTGGGAAAAAAAATAACAGTACTGTAAGTGAAGCTGTCAATTTGAAACATGTACTGCACAGTATCCAAGACACATGTACAGTAGTGTAACAACGATGACAGTAGCACCAGAATTCTCGTTACACAATACCTGGCAGCGCAGCAGGTGGTGGTGGTGGTGGTACTGTGGGAAAAAAAATAACAGTACTGTAAGTGAAGCTGTCAATTGGAAACATGTACTGTACAGTATCCAGGACACATGTACAGTAGTGTAACAACGATGACAGTAGCACCAGAATTCTCGTTACACAATACCTGGCAGCGCAGCAGGTGGTGGTGGTGGTGGTGGTGGTACTGTGGGAAAAAAAATAACAGTACTGTAAGTGAAGCTGTCAATTTGAAACATGTACTGTACAGTATCCAGGACACATGTACAGTAGTGTAACAACGATGACAGTAGCACCAGAATTCTCGTTACACAATACCTGGCAGCGCAGCAGGTGGTGGTGGTGGTGGTACTGTGGGAAAAAAAATAACAGTACTGTAAGTGAAGCTGTCAATTTGAAACATGTACTGCACAGTATCCAGGACCAAAAAGGGGTCCGGCCAATAAACAATCTGCATCAGAGAAGCAAGATACAGTATGCTTAAAGTATACAGTACTATATACTAGATCGCCAACAAACGTAAATTAACAAACAACTATCACTGGAATTTACCATCCTCATCCCGTAGCGAAGCACGGGTATTCAGCTATCTACAATGTTATTTATACTTTGTGTTTAATATTTACATTTAGTTTTGTAAACAGACATTCTTAACATTAACGGATTGCAGCGAGTTATCTGTGATGGTCAGGACAGGGGGTTGGGACTATAGAAATCACTATGTACTGTACACTACTGTATTTGACAATACTTACCAGCTTGGCGGCGCCTGTCCCGCCTCCTGTGACGTCGTGCTACCAGCCCTGTAAAAATATATATACAGTATAATGGCAGCATACTGTACAGCCAATGAAATTCAACATTGACAGCATCTTTATGACATCACAATAAATGGAATTGTTCATTCTAGTACCCTGCACCTAATCACTCAGGAGGGCATAGTGTACTGTACTGTCTTCAAAACTTAAGGGGCACATTTCTAAATGTGACATACAGTACACTTACAGTATCGCTACAGTACAGTAGGTCCAGGGTATTAGACAGAACACTACCTTTATAGACATTGTAACACACATAAGCATTGCCCTTATAAACATTATGACACACATCAGCATGCAGCCCTCCCACCCTTAACCATCTCAGTACTGTTCATTACATTACAAATTGATTTCATGACAGATGATGCAGTACTCACCTGAATTCATCTTATTCACGTCATGTCACAGTAGTGCAGTTTATTCACGTCACAGTACTGTCCTTGATTCACGTTGTGTCACACAGTAGAGCACCGTATTCACGTCACAGTACTGTCCTTGATTCACGTTGTGTCACACAGTAGAGCACCGTATTCACGTCACAGTACTGTCCTTGATTCACGTTGTGTCACACAGTAGAGCACCGTATTCACGTCACAGTACTGTCCTTGATTCACGTTGTGTCACACAGTAGAGCACCGTATTCACGTCACAGTACTGTCCTTGATTCACGTTGTGTCACACAGTAGAGCACCTTATTCACGTTACTGTACGTCACAGTAGTGCAGTAGTATATCCACATTACGTCACAAAGTAGAGATCTGCCAGTCATGAACCTTATGCAAGAGTAATGCACGTCAGAACACATTAGGCCACTGTAACATCCCTTAGAATAATTTCTGCCAAAGTAACATCCCTTAGAACACTGTACTATCTGAAACACAAATTTCGGCACACTGCACGACACACTGCAATTAAACCACACAATGCACTGCACGACTGCGTGATATGACAAACTGCACATTTCCCTGCAAAATATGATACAATGTACACTACACAAAAAACTGCAATTACCACATGTGTATACAGTACACTGCACGACAGTGCTGGCCCTAGCCAGGTACAGATACAGCCGCAGTCACGCAAAATATAGGCATGCCGCATATCATTTTAATCAGCAGAAGCTGCTGGTGCCCCTAAGCATAGCAAATGCCCTAGGCATTTGCCTACTGTAGTTTGCCTATGCCTAAGGCCGGCTCTGCTGCACGATGTGATTCACTATGTATTACACTCACTGCACAATACCATATACTGAATGTACACTGCATGACACGCTGCAATTACGCAGCACGATACACTGTGATACATTGCATATACTGTACACTGCATGATACTGTACACTGCACAATCGTAGACCACCTGGATTGTAAAGAACTACTGTATATACACAAGTTTAAAAAAATAACAATTGTTTTTGTAAAACGCATGTCGATCTTTTTCCATGTCAACTTAACGACCATGTCAACCTACAGTAACTGGTGTCAACCAATTTCAAAAGCCGCACCATCTAGGTCGACGCAAAAAAACAAATTGACCTTTTGACCCGGGTTAATGTTTGGTCCTTGTTTAACCATTTGTTTACCACAAATACTGTACAGTGCTGTATAGACCGGATACCTGCTGCTACAGCAGCCCCTGCTATAATGTACTGTACCTGTAACTACAGTAACTTAAAGTACAGTAATCTACAGTAATGTACTGTACTTACAATCCCTTATGGCCTGCAGGCGTCGTGGGGTCCTCCTCACGAGGTCGCTCCATCTCCTCTGGAGAGACCTCACCGTTCTCCTCCGGTTGTAGGTCCGGAGGATATCCCTGCTGGCCCTCCTATATGCCCTAACTTTCTCCTCGTTGCTGGCGAGAGTTCTGTCCCGCCAGCGAACGAGGAGACGCAGCTCACCCAGAGCATAGGGACGGTCACGTACTACAGGTACAGCAGCCATGCTTATGCTCAATGAGCGATCCAGACGTCGTGCGTCTCAGACGTCGTGCGTCTCAGACGTCGTGCGTTCCAGGCATTCAACGTACAGTACTGTAGTTACTGTACTTTGTGACAGTTTCCCTTAGTTTTACATATGCCCTTTCTTTGACCACAGTATTTTCCACTGTCTTGCCCTACGCCCTTCCCTCCTGGGAGCCTTCACAGGTCTTATGCTATACACAAATACCGAAGATGCACAGTCCGTCAGAATACACTCATTTCATTCACGCTGTTTGGGTGCATTTAGCGTAAAGAATCGCTCCTGCAGATGTACTTTGATTTATGTGAAACCTGTGTGCATCCTTCCATTGACTGTCTTACAATGTAAATAAAATAATACAGTGCATTATTACAGAAAAAAAAAAAAAAAGAAAGAAAGCACATCATGTCTCGAACCCTGGACCCCCAGTGAGGGAGGTGGGAGCCTTCACCCCTAACCCACGACGCCTCATGAGAGATTTCTAATTTCATGTGTGAAAGTACTGCAAACAGCGCCCGGCCCTCGCCCCATTGCTGTTGGTTTATGCCTTAGAGGACTCGGACGCTCGCATTTGTAAAGCACGGTGTTTTCCTCCGCCTCCTGCTAGCCTGTTGCCCTTCCCCCATGGGAGCCTGCACAGATCATGCAGTAGACAGGGAGGGAATGCAGGTCATGTGCAATACACAAACGCCCACTGTAGTACTATTTTGCTCACTTACAGTACCGTACTGTAGGTTGCATTTAGCGTAAAGAATCGCTCCTGCAGATGTACTTTGATTTATGTGAAACCTGTGTGCATCCTTCCATTGGATGTACTGTATTGGAGAGAAAAAAAAAAATGTTAAAGTGAATGTCACGGGAACACATTAAAAATAAGGTTGGCACTTCCTTCCCATTGGTGTTGGTTTACAGTATGCCGTAGTGTACTCGGACGCTCATGTAATTGCATTTCAAAGGCACAGTATTTTCCATCGTCTCCCCCCTACCCCCATCGCCCTTCCCCCCTGGGGGCCTGCACAGGGAGGAAATTCAGGTCCTGTGCAATGCACAAACGCTGAAGATCTACAGTACTGTTTTGCTTAGTTGGTAGCGCCAGAATACACTCATTTCATTCACGCTGTTTGGGTGCATTTAGCGTAAAGAATCGCTCCTGCAGATGTACTTTGATTTATGTGAAACCTGTGTGCATCCTTCCATTGACTGTCTTACAATGTAAATAAAATAATACAGTGCATTATTACAGAAAAAAAAAAAAAAAAGAAAGAAAGCACATCATGTCTCGAACCCTGGACCCCCAGTGAGGGAGGTGGGAGCCTTCACCCCTAACCCACGACGCCTCATGAGAGATTTCTAATTTCATGTGTGAAAGTACTGCAAACAGCGCCCGGCCCTCGCCCCATTGCTGTTGGTTTATGCCTTAGAGGACTCGGACGCTCGCATTTGTAAAGCACGGTGTTTTCCTCCGCCTCCTGCTAGCCTGTTGCCCTTCCCCCATGGGAGCCTGCACAGATCATGCAGTAGACAGGGAGGGAATGCAGGTCATGTGCAATACACAAACGCCCACTGTAGTACTATTTTGCTCACTTACAGTACCGTACTGTAGGTTGCATTTAGCGTAAAGAATCGCTCCTGCAGATGTACTTTGATTTATGTGAAACCTGTGTGCATCCTTCCATTGGATGTACTGTATTGGAGAGAAAAAAAAATGTTAAAGTGAATGTCACGGGAACACATTAAAAATAAGGTTGGCACTTCCTTCCCATTGGTGTTGGTTTACAGTATGCCGTAGTGTACTCGGACGCTCATGTAATTGCATTTCAAAGGCACAGTATTTTCCATCGTCTCCCCCCTACCCCCATCGCCCTTCCCCCCTGGGGGCCTGCACAGGGAGGAAATTCAGGTCCTGTGCAATGCACAAACGCTGAAGATCTACAGTACTGTTTTGCTTAGTTGGTAGCGCCAGAATACACTCATTTCATTCACGCTGTTTGGGTGCATTTAGCGTAAAGAATCGCTCCTGCAGATGTACTTTGATTTATGTGAAACCTGTGTGCATCCTTCCATTGACTGTCTTACAATGTAAATAAAATAATACAGTGCATTATTACAGAAAAAAAAAAAAAAAAGAAAGAAAGCACATCATGTCTCGAACCCTGGACCCCCAGTGAGGGAGGTGGGAGCCTTCACCCCTAGCCCACGACACCTCATGAGAGATTTCTAATTTCATGTGTGAAAGTACTGCAAACAGCGCCCGGCCCTCGCCCCATTGCTGTTGGTTTATGCCTTAGAGGACTCGGACGCTCGCATTTGTAAAGCACGGTGTTTTCCTCCGCCTCCTGCTAGCCTGTTGCCCTTCCCCCATGGGAGCCTGCACAGATCATGCAGTAGACAGGGAGGGAATGCAGGTCATGTGCAATACACAAACGCCCACTGTAGTACTATTTTGCTCACTTACAGTACCGTACTGTAGGTTGCATTTAGCGTAAAGAATCGCTCCTGCAGATGTACTTTGATTTATGTGAAACCTGTGTGCATCCTTCCATTGACTGTCTTACAATGTAAATAAAATAATACAGTGCATTATTACAGAAAAAAAAAAGAAAAAGAAAGAAAGCACATCATGTCTCGAACCCTGGACCCCCAGTGAGGGAGGTGGGAGCCTTCACCCCTAGCCCACGACGCCTCATGAGAGATTTCCAGTTTCATGTGTGAAAGTACTGCAAACAGCGCCCGGCCCCCGCCCCATTGCTGTTGGTTTATGCCTTAGAGGACTCGGACGCTCGCATTTGTAAAGCACGGTGTTTTCCTCCGCCTTCTGCTAGTCCTCCATTCCCATTATGCATTAGCGAACTCAGACGCTCATATATTTTAAAAGCACGGTGTTTATACATTGTACTGTACATTCTTCCTTTTACACAATTACTGTAGTTGCGTCTCCATACACATACAGTACTGTACTCCATACTTTTTCCACCGCCTCCCGTTACGCCTACAGTATTGCCAGAGCTGTAGATCAATCCGCCGCTATACTGTACGATCGAAAGTACTGGATTAGTGGAGCATTAGCCACACAGTGGTGGAGATGTGTAATGCATGATGAGTATCTAGATCGTCTCAACGCGCCTGCCTGTGATTAAACTCAGCTATCGCCTTAGCGTGGCTAAACGCCCGTCTCGGCGGAGAAACAGTCAAGATAAAGTTGGCTACATCTGTAGTTACTGTTATGTTTGCCATATCCCAGTGGCTCCCAAACTGTGGGAGGATCTTGCAGGGGTGCATCAGGTTGGTGGACTAGGAGCAAATAAAAATGTTTATGATCAAAGTGATAAACAAAACAAGTGCTAGTGGCTGCCAATTATAAAACATGGGGACAATCAGAAGCACAACTGTACACCACCACATAACCGAACCTAAGGACATACAATACCTCATAACACGACCCATTCCAGGAAGGACAACATGCTTTATTCCTGGATTTCCCTCTTAATTTATTATTGCTATCACCTGTTTGTTACTGGACTTCCCTCTTAAATTATGATTGCCATCACCTCTGTTGAAACATCTTACTTATCAATTAACTAGTTTAAAACAGGTGATGGCAATCATACATTAAGAGAAAAATCCAGGAACAGAGCATTTGGGTCCTCATTCAGGTTCAATCGTTAAATTGCTAAAATTCCGTCTGCACATGTGCGAAGTCAGCAGTGTGCGTGCGCAGACTTCCGCATTCCAATCACATCCCTGAAGAATGTGATCGTAATTTGATTGACAGCAGCAAGAGGGCGGTGACACAGTATTATTGGGGGAGGGGGTCCGGATAACATCGGCGTGTCCAGACCATTTTAGGGGCGGCCGCAAGACATCACACGTAGCCACTGCAATGATGAAAATGGCAGCTCTGCGCCTGCATACGCAGCCTAGCTGTGTATGCAGGGGTTAAACGTAATTTCTGATTCTGAAATGCGATCACAATTTATTTGCGATCACATCGCAGGAACAAGATTAGCATGCTGGGTGGTCTTGCCCTGGGCTGGGTGGCCCCCAGCATACTATCGTCAACAGTAGCAGATTCTGCTATTTAGAAGCTGAATTGGGTCCTTTGTTCCTTCTGGGATGACAGGTAGACACAAGTTACTTAATATTTTTTTTCCAAATATATCAATAAAAAACTTTTATCCTAAAGGTACTGTAAAAAATGCTTATACTCTAGGGCAATTCAAGAAAGTTTGGGTACCACTGCCATATATTTATAATTTCTTCAGTCCAATCAGTTTGTATTAAATTTGTTAAAAAAAAACAATCTGTGCGTGGGAAACATTACAGCTAGCAATCCCATGAGAATGGCAAGATTGATTGATACTTCAATATCAGAAAATATGCTTTAATAAGGTACAGAGCCGGCCCTAGCCAATTTGATGCCCTTGGCAAGATTTTGGCTGGTTCCCCACTAGCACCACCGCTAGTTCCGCCTCTGACCCTCCACCCCTTTCCCAGTACCATCACCCCTCACCCATAGCAGTCCTTATGTTGGTGTTCCTACCCCCTGTATTTTAAATAGGAACACTGTGCACATTCGGCGCGCAGCCCAAAAAGGGGTTTGTTTTTGCTGGCAAGGGGCTTGGTCACACAATAGTACCCCAATTCAAATTACGCCACACAGTACTGCAACTTTATTCACATTTTACCATGCAATAGTGTCCCTTATTCATGTTACATCACACAGTAGTCCAACTTTACCTTATATACATTACTCCTCACAGTAGTGCCCCTTATTTACACTACATCACACTGAATTGCTCCTTATTCACATTAGACCACTCAGTAGTGCTCTTTCTACATGTTACGCCACACAGCAGAGCACCTTACACACATAATGCCACACATTAGTAATGCATTTATACACATAATACCACACAGTAATGCCCTTTATAAATATGACACACATTATTAATGTCCTTATAAACATAATGCACCTTACACATTATGCCAACCTTTATTAATGTCCTTATACACATAATGTCCCTTCCACATATGCCGCACATTATTTATGCACTTATACACATAATGACACACATAATGCCCCTTACACATATGCCGCACATCATTAGTGCAATTATACACATAATGACACACATAATGTCCCTTACACACACATGCCTCACATTATTAATGCATTTATATGCATGACACACATAATGTCCCTTACACATATGCTGCACGTTATTAGTGCCCTTATACACCTAATGACACACATAGTGTCCCTTACACATTTGCTGCACATTATTAATGCCCTTATACACATAATGATACACATAATGTCCCTTACACATATGCCACACATTATTAATGCATTTATACACATGACACACATAATGTCCCTTACACATATGCTACGCATTATTAATGTATTTGTACACATGACACACATAATGTCCCTTACATATATGCAGCACATTATTAATGCACTTATACACAAAATGACACACATAGTGTCCCTTACACATTTGCTGCACATTATTAATGCCCTTATACACATAATGACACACAATGACCCTTATCATACCTAAAAAGGGGCCTATGGATGCCAAACACTATTGCACAACCAACCCACTCACACACAGCACTCACACAGCCGCTAACACTGTGACCTCTGCCTTTGCTCGGATATAGATGTGTCTTCATTAGTCTTGCCTCAATGCGCCATGCAGCAGGAGATACTGTGAGTCAGCTGGCAGCTCTGATAACGTTGGACACCTTTTTTTGATGAAAATGCGTCTTATTTGCATTGCTATGTGGCTAGGGTGCACAAGCAGCTTCTGCTGATTAAAATGATATGCAGCATGCCTATATACTGTTTGCAACTGTGGCTGTGTCTGCAGACGAAATGCTACACACAGAATATAGGCATGCAGCATATCATTTTAATCAGCAGAAGCTGCTGGTGTCCCTAGGCATACCAAATGCCCTAGGCATTTGCCTAGTTTGCCTATGCCTAGGGCTGGCTCTGATAAGGTGATTGATTTAAAGTAACATGTGTGTATTGTAGTCCAACAAGCCAACTACAAATGACTCAACATACAGTACTGGGCCTAATTCAGACCTGATTGCAGATGTGCGAACAAACGCACATTTACAATCAAAATTTTAAGCATGCGGGGGCATGTCCAGCACAGGGCTAGTCTGCCCCGCATGCCAGGCCCTACGAAGGCAGGCGCTGTGAAGGCAGGTGGCTACTAGCCATGTTTTTTTACTGTGGCTGCGTGTGAGATGCAGCCGCCGTGGCCCACCCCGCAAACGCAGGAGTATCCGGACCGTGCCCCTCCCAATGCCGCTGACACGCCCCCGACCGCCCGCGACCGTGTCTGCCTGTCAATCAGAGGCGATGGCACAAGTGAGATGCCTTTGCATCTCACTGTGTGTGCAAGCGCAGTGCGGCTGTGGCGCGTGTGCACATGGCATATGGCTTCAGCCTGCGATCACTGCCGCTGCAGCAACCAGGTCTGAATTAGGCCCATGTTCCTATGCTGATAACTCAAAATTGTGATGTCTGTGATATAGTCACTAGTTTGGCTTAAAACAATCATATTGATAAAAATATGATTGTAATGTTAAAAACTCAATTGTACTGTATATTTACAGTGGAAAACAAATGAGGGCAGTAGCCGGCTTTAGATCTAAAATGTTCTTAGTTATTGTAAATCATAAATACTTATAACAACGCTGCCATTATTAAAACTGGAAGAAAATAAATTAGGAACTTTTTTTTTTTTAGCAGAGCTAGCTTATTTCTTTCTCAAAAAAGCTAATTTAAATCCCTTTCAAAGGAACAACATACTATAGTATCTGACTGTTTAATGGAGCATCAAAATATATAGGCTTGGAGAATGCTGTATATTGAATTTTCACTCCCTGTTGTAAACCAGTTATTTGAAAAAAGAAGATAAAGATGACAGGAGGAATGGTATTGCTGAAGTCCTTTTCATCTTTGTGGTCATCAGTTTTATCAGAAGTGTTTGTGTTTTCATCCCCGCAAAATTAGGCACATATTTTATTAAGTTGAAAGTGGTTACAGCAGCAAAAAAATGTTCTGAAGGGCAAAAAAAACTGTAGTTTCAGTTGGACATTAGCAAAACATTTTTAGAAACTGTAAGATTTTTCCGTGCTTCCAGTTTGAGATACTCAATACAAAAAGTTTTTTCTTTATAAGTCAATGAGGACAATGGGGCTAATTCACAGATGTATGCAAACTGATAGTTTAGGTACATATCCAATGTTAGCTGAACAGCACATGTACAGGACCTGTTCTGAGGATGTACAGAACGGGTCTTGGGTGGCCCCCTAAGCTGTAGCCTGTTGGGTTAGGCTGCGGCTGTTTAGGGGCTGGGAAGGGGCGGCGATAGGAAGTGTTTCCTAAAATGAAGGCCTGTACAGCCGGTATTTTGCATTCACAGGGATATAATTCCCATATTATGGGGTTTATGTAATAGTATGCAGTGTGGATTGACTGCATTGGTGGGTTCCCCATGAATGTGTCCTGTTTTTTAATTTTTTAAATATAGCAACCCTACAATTTGCTAGGCTGATATCCAGAAATGATCATTTGCTATTTCCAGTCTCTAAAGGAGGGTATTGCATAGAGACATGCTGACTCCAATCCCCAAAATAAGACTTTATTGTTCAGTCTTCAGAGGATGTACAAAATCCTATAATATATTAGTATGGTGATGGATACGTAAAAGTAAGTAATCTTTGCATTAATGCATCAAGGGCACCATGGAGCCTCTAGTTCCAAGGAGAAATGTAATGTCCCTTTTCAGACAGAAAGTCAAATTATTGGGTTAAGAAGTTCTATCTGGTAATTTGCCAATCAACACGGGTATTTTGTCTGTGTGAAAGGGTCAACCCGGGTTGAAATTCCCGGGACTTCGACCCAGGAATTTACCGGGGTCAGAGACCCAGGAATTTCGACCCGGGTTGAACCTTCCACACAGACGAAATACCCATGTTGATCCGCAAATTAGCGGGTAGAAATTCTTGACCCAGTAATTTGCTTGTCTGTGTGAAAGGGGGGTCAGGCAGGGACCGGCAAAGCGACCGGCACTGAAATGCCGGGTAAAAGCCGGGATTTTTGGACATTACTGTCTGAAAAGAATATTAGTAGAAGAAACACATGGACATTGTATTATTACTATTTTGTTATTAGAATTATGTAGGTCTTATTTATCCTTTTTATCTAACTGACTGCTCAACTATGTTCTGGGGTCAGGGTATCTCCTCTTTGGTCCATTAGGCATCAACGCCAAAATGACAAAGCCTTAACAAAGGCGACTTGCTCATTACAGACCTGTGACAAAGATGAGTAATACGTGCCATAACATTTGTATTTTAACAGTGGGGTTTTCCTATAGTCTCATGTCAGACCAGGGGGATTCCCTTATGTAATACACTAAAGGGATGCATTACTAGTGTAAATTCTGATAACAGCGCATCTTATGCTATTAACATATTTGATGTTATTTGTCTAATCTTACACAATTTGTCTACATAATAAAAAATATGTATTTTACAAAATATGCATAGGTGCAGCATGTTAAGGGGCATATCTCTCCCCATATTACACTAATTGCATATTTGCCTACATCTTTTCCAACTCCACTAATAACCCTTTTCCATCTAATAACGCGGGTCACAGCCGGGAGTCTGACACGTATGCTACCCGGCTGCGATTCGCATCAGCCCCCTTTCCGTCTGCCGTCTCCAACCCGGCATATTACTGGGTTGGTGACGTTGCCGGTGGCGCAGTGGGGACAGCGCTGGGAGATCACATGATCTCCCAGCGCCGCCCTCCCATACAGTGTGAATGGGAGCCCTGTCGCATCGCCCCGGCTTACGTTTACACAGCATATCTTTTCGGGTTGAACCCGTGTCCAACCCTGCATGCTACCCAAATTGGAATACCGGGTCACTCGACCCGGATTATTCCAAGTTAGCCCTTTTATACCAGCCAGCAACACGGGTTATGCGCGTTCATGTGCAATAACCCATGTTGTATGCTGGCTGGTGGAAAAGGGGTATAACTCCACATGTGTCCATTTGTGTAAAGCACAACATACAGGGCCTGATACTGAGTCACACTCAATGCCAATGTTCATGTAGCTAAGCGATTACTTGCAACTATGCACTGGCGTATTTATAATTAGTGCAGTCTGTGTGGTGCATGGTGGCCCACACTGCACTCATTTAATTGATACCTCTCTGAAGTCCCCCGTCGGTGGCAACAAGAGCGCATGTGCAGTAGAGAAATCTGCGCATACATATTACAGTCTGAGGCCCTAGTGCTCAGACTCTACAGCGCTGCTGGCTAGAGAGGAGGGGGCCCGGATGGAGGAGGCTGCACACAGGCCTCCTCCTCTCTTAAAACACCCCTGCAACTATACATCCACAAAAAGTTCTGAAAACCCCCATGGTGCATGTGTTACACAGAGTGTACGCATAAAGCTGCTGTTATAGTTGATTCAGACAGTATCAGAGAGATGGTGGGAAAGTGATGGGCCTTTATGGACAGTGGCAAAACTAAGCCATTCAGTGGGCGTATTATAGGAGTACTACAAGCATGTCGATGCGAGCAGCTGCATTTCCAGATGCCCCGCTGCAGGCATAGGAGGTCGTGGTCAGAAGGAGAAACTGCGCCTGCTATAGAGCTGGTGCAATTTTCTATGGTGCGACCGATGGTGGCATATAAGGATATACCAATCTAGTGGGTGTATCAGTCTTTGCATATTCAGCCGCATGTATGTACATAGCACAAGTAGATTGTAGGCCATCTACATAAACTTGCAGATGGGCGACCGTCAATACTCGCTGCTGCATGTGCTGTTTTCATGCGACTCCAGGTCCATTATCATTTATTCAGTGACTGGAGCAACTTAGCCATGCACTGTAAGCAGACAGAGAGACGTACTGGTAGAGCCATACTATACTAACTAATGTGAATGACTATTTCCCTAGCAGTAAGATCTTATGGAAATAGGGACTTTGATGAGACATAGAAATGTAGCACTTTCATGTGGTACTTTGAGCATCAGCAAATGTAATGTTTGTAGTAAATCTGAGAATGATTTCCACAAGGCATTACCATAGATGTCTTCATTATAATAAATGTTAGGCATGGCCAACATAAATAACATTGTTTTAAGACATGATTCATCTTGATTTTTAACTAATGAAAATGTAATGCTTAAGTCCTCAGGGTCACAGAGAGACCACATGTTTGGACTGGAGTAGTGTAAAAGGACGTGTGTTGCTTACTGATTCATATACTGTAGATAAGGATTGATAGTTAAACACAGGATTCGGCTGGATAAGTCTGCTTCAGTACAGAGGCATTGATCATAGTAGTGCCACATAATGAATGACTACTCAGAGAGCAGTTGACAGTACTGCGTGCATCTGTACTAAGGGACTGTAGGTCATTTAGGCAAAGGAAATACTGTACTGCCTCTATACACAGATCAAAGTGTGTCTACTAATATCCCTTAATACTAGCATATTTATTATTTACTAATATGTTACTTGCTTATTCACCTGGAATTTCCAGGAGACACTGGATAGTACAGTAGACCAGCCTCCCAGATCCTGCTCACTTCCCCAGGGCCGGATTAAGCCTTAGGGGGGCCCGGGGCACTTAAAATAAGGGGTAAGGGGGGCGTATTAGATTGTGCATACCTCCCAACATGACCCATTCCAGGATGGACAAAATGCTCTGCTACTGGACTTCCTTCCTAATATTATGATTGGTGTCACCTGTGTTGAACAATTTAACTTTGGTGGCTTATGTGAGCGCTGGGTTTTGCACACAAAATTTAACTGATAAGAAAGGTATTTCAACACAGGTGACTGCAATCTGCAAGGGAAGTCCTGGTAGAGATCATTTTGTCCCTCCTGGAATGGGTATGTTGGGAGGTATGGGTTGTGTATATTTAATTTAAACCAATGGTCTATATTATATTTAAATTAATAGTTTAATAATGCCTGGGTACTGATTTTAGTTCCATCTAACTGAGAGACAACTAAGTTTTCTTGTAGTGGAACAAAGTAAACTTAAACAAACTTAAAATACACATAGAAAATTAACATTTATAATTTAACTGCAAGAATAGCAGCAGCCTCTGTATTACTCACACACTGGGACAGGACTCAGGAGGACTACTTGGTTATGCTGCCACAAAAGAGACAGAGCTAGTGATGTCGGTGTACTCCAGCTGGGTGGGGATTGGCCCCCCCTTAATCTGGCTATGCACTTCCCCATAAAAGTGGTCTGTCCACAGCGCCTGATCAACCATTAATAATGGAGTAAAACTCATTTACACTCCTTGTGCCATGTTTTCAGTGCTATAAATAGTGGTGAGCGAGTGGTGCCGCCATCCAGGGCATAAGGGGCAGCACCATCACTGCCATGTGGCACCTGTATTTGGCATGCAAGGTACCTGGTGCCTGGAATGGTACCCTGCAAGTTAGAAAGCTGCCACCTAGACACCTTCAGGAGGCTCCATTTACTCAGCTTCTCCTGGTGGCAAGCCACCGCACAGCCGCCCAAAGCATAATTCAGAAACTTAGCTTGTCTTTGTTTCCCTCATGACATCACATGTTCAAGGATGGGGCCAGCACAAGGTGCATTTTTTGCCTTTCCCAAGACACAAAAAAATATCAAAGTAAAAAAATACATATTTACCATTTTCTTTATTTTAAATATTGTGTTTTTGGGCTTGATTCAGACCTGATCCTGCTGTGCGTTTTTGCACAGTTGGAGATCAGGTGATAACTGTGCATACGTATGCACTGCAATGCGCACACGCATTGGCCAACAAACGGGCATCGTTGGTCAACAACAGGATGGTGCGAAAATTTCATTTACACGGACATTCGCAAGGCAATTGACAAGAAGAGGCCGTTTGTGGGTGGTAACTGACCGGGAAAATGCAGCCATTCCCAATCGTTTTTCAGCTCCGGCCCCGATCAGCCTGTTCTGATCGCACTGAAGGAGTAAGTCCTGGGCTGCACAGAGACTACACACAGTGGATTTTTGCAGCTCGGCGTACACATGGGATCGCACACTTGCACGGTGAATTTACACTCACCCTGGAGGCGGCGATTATCTGAACGCAGGACCGCAAAGTTTGCACCCCAGCGATCAGGTAACAATCGCCCACTTTAATAGAATGTTTGCTCTTTAGATTGGGAGGATTCCTTTACATACTGTATGGCATTAGCTTGCTTCTGCTTAACTGTATTGAAATTTCCAGATACAGATGTGTCCTCATACACTGTGGCTTCAGTCACAGCAAACAGCCCCTCTCGGCACTCAGGTTCCAGGTGACCCGGCCACGAGAGCGTCTTTCTCATGAAAAATGTTTGTATCATTCACAGAAATAAATAACTGGAAGCAACAAAACAACTGCTTGCATGGATCAGTTTCATGTGCAATATTTCTCTGACTGTATATGAAGTGCTACGATGCCGCGGCCACGGCTTTTTCTCACGCCAAGTTCCGTTGTTCTTCGTCTTTGACTTTATACATGTTACAACTAATTGTTGTGCAGTTAAAGTCAAAGACCAGCATTTTTAGTTCACAGTGAGTCGTGTTTCCAGTGCTGTAATTAGGTGTGTGCCAGCGGGGATCCGGTCTGAAGATCGACAGTGTCTAGGTCGACAATGTTTAGGTCGACCACTATAGGTCGACAGTCACTAGGTCGACATGGATGGAAGGTCGACAGGGTTTCTAGGTCGACATGTGCTAGGTCGACAGGTCTAAAGGTCGACATGAGTTTTTCACATTTTTTTTTTCATTTGGATTTTTCATACTTAACGATCCACGTGGACTACGATTGGAATGGTAAAGTGTGCCGAGCGAAGCGGTAGCGGAGCGAAGGCACCATGCGAGGGCACGCGGTGCACTAATTTGGGATCCCGGTCACTCTACGAAGAAAACGACACCAAAAAAAAAAAAAAAATCCTCATGTCGACCTTTAGACCTGTCGACCTAGCACATGTCGACCTAGAAACCCTGTCGACCTTCCATCCATGTCGACCTAGTGACTGTCGACCTATAGTGATCGACCTAAACATTGTCGACCTAGATACTGTCGATAAAACGAACCACACCCGTGCCAGCGGTACCTGGCACACAGCGCATATGAACTGTGGGCGCAAAACTGCCAGCACCATCCAAAGGTCTGTGCCACCCTGTGTGTCTGCGCTAGTTAGCTGCAGTGCCTGGCTACTTTTTACAATATTACATAGAATGATATCCAGGTAGCACTGCAGCTTGTGTTCACATGGTGTGACTGCCTTGGCTTCCCGTTCTGTGCTTGCAACATTGTAAGGTAAAGTTGTGTGCTCTGGGAGGGAGGCAGACTACCCACCCACCACCACCACCACCACATGCAGGGGCTCTACCTGCCATAATGTGTGTCAGGGGCTCTACCTGGCATAATGTTGGCTCTACCTTGCGTAATCCATATCAGGGGCTCTACCTGGTGTAATGTGGGCTCTACCTTGCATTATGTGTATCAGGGGCTTTATCTGGCATTATGTAGGCTCTACTTGGCATAATGTGTATATGGGGCTTTACTTGGCATAGTGTGGGCTTTACCTGGAATAATGTGTATCAGGGGCTCTACCTGGCATAATGTTGGCTCTACCTGGCATAATGTGTATCAGGGGCTCTACCTGGCATAATGTGTATCAGGGGCTCTACCTAGCATAATGTTGGCTCTACCTGGCATAATGTGTATCAGGGGCTCTATCTGGCATAATGTGGTCTCTACCTGGCATAATGTGTATCAAGGGCTCTACTGTGGTGTAATGTGTATAAGAGACTCTACTGTAGTGTAGTGTGTTAAATTACTATTCTGTGGCCACGCCCCTTCCTCATAAAGCCATACCGCTATATTTTTGGAACACATTGGGGGTAATACAGACCTGATCGCTAGGCTGCGTTTTCTCACAGCCTGTGGTCAGATCTGAACTGCGCATGCGTATGCATCGCAATGCGCAGGCACAACGGACCGTAGCACCGGTCAGCGACGGGATGGTGCAAAATTTCTGAATGCACAGGCGATCGCAAGGAGATTGACAGGAAGAGGGCGTTTGTGGGTGGCAACTAAAAGTTTTCAAGGAGTGTCCGGAAAAACGCAGGAGGGACCAGGCGTTTGGAGGGAGGTATTCTGACGTTAACTCCGGCCCGATCATCGCAACAGCTGAGTAAGTCCTGGGCTGAGCAGAAACTGCACAAACTTATGTTTGTGCAGTTCTGCTACAAATGCGATCGCATACCTGTACACACTCCATACCCTCCCCCTGTAGGCGGCAACTACCTGATCGCAGGGATGCAAAAAATGCACCCTATCAATGAGGTCTGAATTACCCCCATTGTCCCTACTTTAAAAATGGTGGGAGAGGGGGCACCAATTATTTTTCTGTCAAACAATGGTGTATAGGTGTTTATATTTTATTACATTTTATTTGGAAATTTAAAATTACACTTTTGCATTTATAAAGAGCAGTCAAGACACTATTCAGTTTGTGTATATGATACTTCATTACATCATTATATTATGTACAAATAGGGTAATGTCACGCTAGCATTTCCTAACACTGCCAAGCTGCAACTCTACACTATATGGTATAATTCTACACCCTTATATGCCTTGTGTGCACCAGGCATAAATACTATTTTTCTGTTTTGCCTGCAGTGTTTCGGCATACAGTACATATTCCAATGTTATACTGTAGTTTTCAATAGAAATTTTTATAGAATTTGATGGCAGATAACAACCACTTGGCCCATCTAATCTGCCTATTTTTTAACCATATTGTTATCTCAAACCCTATTTGATCCTTATTTATGTGTAAGGATATCCTTATGTCTGTTCCAAGCATGTTTATTCAGGGATTATACAGAAAATGCAAGACACCTCCTGTAAGTCACTAACAGTGAAATGCCCTATTAGTGTGGGAGAGGAGCAATATTAGTGTGGCAGAGAGGATATGGTTAGCAGGATCTTGACTGTATAGTTAAGGCCAGTGTCTTGGCTGTTATTTTAATACCTGAAGAAAGTGGTTCGGTAGGGAATGCCAACAGTCGGGCTGCTAGCGGTCTGAATACTGATCGCAGCATCCCGCCGATCAGAATCCCGACAGGGGAAAGTAAGTATACTTATCTTCCCCACATGGCCTCCTAACCCTCCCTCGCCGCAGCCTAAACCTCCCCCCCACCTGCAGCCTAACACCCGGTGGTGGCGCCTGAACCTAACCCTCCCCTCCCTGCAGCCGAAACCTAAACCTCCCCTCCGGCAGCCTAACCCTAACCATCCTCCACCCACCCTAAACCTACCCCCCCCCCCCCAGGCCGCAGTCTAACCCTCCCTCCGCAGCCTAAACCTAACCTTTACATCCATCACCCAATCCCCAACTCCCGTGGCTTACCTCTCTAGAGTCCCGGCACTTGATCCAAGCATTCCAAGTAGTGATGGGTTCCCGGCATCAGTGTTTCAACTGCCGGGGTCCTGACCGCTGGGATCTTGACCGCAACACGAAGAAAGTTTGTATTGAAAATTGAAACGTAATTATTCTTTAACATGAATGCTGTTTTTCACTTAGAGCCTACATTAAAGTCTGTGTTCTTTATTTTTAGGGGAATTGCTGGGACAATCTTAGCAGCTTCTATAATCGGGTGGTGCAGTTTTTCAGCTTCAAAAATATTCATCACTACGTTGGGAATGGAAGGACAGCAGCTTCTTGTTGCATATCCCTGTGCTTTGCTTTATGGACTTTTTGCATTGTTAACTGTATTTTGAAATGTCTATGTTCAATGAGCAAAGAAAAGGCAAAAGACATCACAAATGTCTATCTTTATGTCCAATAAGCTACGGTAATTGAATAACGCTGATAGGCTTGGCCTTTTTTGTTATCTTTATCTGTTAGTATATTATTTTATTATAACCATACTGTATGATGAGTAAAATCCCACACATACATATTTGCCGATATAGGATGGTACATGTAAGCTTTAGTTTAGAACAACAGTAATGTTTAGACTTCTTTGGGAGTATTCCAGTTTTATACAGTTGCACTAGGCATGGGCGCCGAGAGGAGATGGGTAGTGGGTACTAGTTACCTAGGCCCGGGTTTGTTGGAGAGACCTGGCAGAGGCCTGCCTTGGTCAGCTAGGAGGACATTGACCCTCTTTGCAGCACTGCTGAGAAATACAAATGTCTTTCTGTGTGGCCGCCGGTGCCCACTGTGCAGCCAGGGCATAAACAAATAGGGTTTTACATTTTCTTTTTAGGTGGCTTGGTCATGCCTCCCTAGATTTGGCCACAGAGTTCTTAGGACACAGGCCATTGGCCGATCTCGGTGGCCCTGGCTCTGGGTAACAGACACTGCTAATCAGTCTTAGGACTACAAAGCCTTTTGTCTTCCCAGCAAGTGCCAAGCAGTAGCTGCTTCAGCTTGGTTATAAATAATATCATAGGTGAGTATCTAATACTTCTTAGTGCTGCTAATGGATGTATATGCATGTAGTGGAGGAGGTTTTAAGTATTATTTATTAATAGCTATTTATATAGCACCAAGGGCGTAGCTACCATAGGTGCAGGGAGTGCAGCTGATATGGGGCCCAGAGCTGAGAGGGGCCCACCTTTCCTGTCACAGTTACATGTGTTATATAAATTTTTCACCATTGGGTGGTACATAGGGGCTCTTACAAACTTTTGCCTTTCGGCCAACATGCCTAGTTACGCCCCTGAATCTGCTCATTGTACTGTGGTTTAAAATGATCTGGAGGGCATCATAATGTTACATATAGTAGTATGAACTGGGGCACTGTAATGTGGCACCATATGAAGTGGGGGCACTTTAATGTGGCATAATATGGACTGGGGACACTGTATATAGTAATGTGAATTAGGGGTACTGTATTGCATAATGGTGGTCATTCTGAGTTGTTCGCTCGCTAGCTGCTTTTAGCAGCATTGCACACGCTAGGCCGCCGCCCTCTGGGAGTGTATCTTAGCTTAGCAGAAGTGCGAACGAAAGATTAACAAAACTGCTACTAAATAATTATTTGCAGTTTCTGACTAGCTCCAGACCTACTCCTAGATTGCGATCACCTCAGTCCGTTTAGTTCCTGATTTGACGTCACAAACACGCCCTGTGTTCAGCCAGCCACTCCCCCGTTTCTCCAGCCACTCCTGCATTTTTACCTGGAACGCCTGCGTTTTTTTAGCACACTCCCTGAAAACGGCCAGTTTCCGCCCAGAAACACCCACTTCCTGTCAATCGCACTACGATCACTCGAGTGAGGAAAAAACGTCGCTCGAGCTTGTGTAAATCTACTAAGTTTTTAGTTAAATAACTAAGCGCATGCGTGCTGCGTACCATGCGCATGCGCATTTAGCAACAAATCGCAGCATAGCGAAAATCGGCAACGAGCGAACAACTCGGAATGACCACCAATGTGTACTGGCAGCCCTACAATGTAACACATTATGGTTTATAAAATAAACAAGGGCAGTACTATGGGGCTTAACATTAACAAAGGCACTATTGTAGTTCAGTAAATAATAGGGCACTATTATAGGGCATACAATAAACAACTGCTGCAGAGAGATATCTCTCTAGAAGCATTGGGACAGGGGCCCCTTCAAAATGTTGCTATGGGGCCCATAAAGCTCTGACTACACCCCTGTATAGCACCTACATGTTACGCAGTGCTTTAAAAAGAATATTTAATAATTCACAACTGTCCCTGCCTCAGTGCAGCTTGCAATCTATATTCCCTGCCACACACATACAATATTGCATATATTATTTAACTTTTTTTAAGGCTAACATACAGTAGATTACATTTTTTTGGCCTCAGATAAAATGGAAAACAAAATTAAGAGAACATGATATTCTATGTACAGTATATGACATCATAAATGTTATTTAAATGTACCCAACAGTATACGGCTTATGACATTACACTGTCCCAGGAGAACACTAGCATCTTTAAACCCACTGTCAGACATGATGCTGCAATCGGGGTCAGATGTATGTAATGGATTTACATTTACCAAGTCCTTAAAGAGAGAACCCAGCACTAACACTGTAGATGTGTTCTGCTAAATTGACATTATCTACCGTTACAGAAAGGCTACTGTATTACACATTTAACCCTTGTGATGACTAGTGGGAGAAATAGTTCAATTGGTATTAATACTAGCAGAGGCATGTATCTGAGGTTGGGGTACATCCAAGAATTAGTAGATTCCCCCAAATAGGGGATGTCTGCTCAGTGCCCTCACAAAATCAAATGTCCAGATTCCTTACTGGTAATCAAGTATTAGAGACAGAAAGCCATATTAGGATAATAGATGACCACGCAATTGTAGCTGCTTAAATTCACTCAAGACCAGACGCGTTTCAGCAAAACACTAGTGATTTCAACAGAGGATGACGTGCTCTGCTAGGGTTCTAATGCAAAGTAAGTACTACTTTAGTTGGCTTAGCTCAATTTATGTAAAATCAAACTATTCTCAGCCAGATAAATGACACAAGCACATGCAGATTAACATAATTCTGGCACTCATGACAGCCTTCATCTAGAGACGCATGATGGGGATGGAAGGGGTGTCCCCACATAAGCTGAGTATAGTAAGGTTTTGTTCATGCAATTGTGAACACATGCAGCTTGAGGCACAGATGCATCTATGCCTGAGAAAGCTGCAGTCTTTGGTCAAGGGCAGATGCAAATAGTGGATGATGATGATTACGGTTGCCACCACTAGCAAACCTGTCGCCATTGGCTGTTTGTGAATACATTACTGATGCTTGTTAGTGTTTTCTTTCTAATTTGGGCATATATTGTGCTCTTGTATGCATGTTTAAGCAATTTTTTCCTAAAATGAATTGAGTGAAATCAGTGCCTGATGTCAAGGGCATAGCTACAATAGGTGCAGGGAGTGCGGGTGCTATGGGGCCCATGCTACCTCCGGGGACCGGCCTTCAATCTTAGGGCCGGCGGAGGTTTGGGGCACTTTGATGGTGCGCAGTGTGGGGCGATGGAGAAGGGTAAAATACTATGCAGTATCTGTGAATGTGACACTGGCATTACAATCACACCCCCAACTGGGCCTCTGAGACTTCTGCAGGACTTTGGTCCGTGCCCTGCAATCCCCTTGGTTGCTTAATACCCCCCCATGCTCCCCAGCTGGGCCGATTCATACTGTAATTGTGGCAGTTGTGATCGGGCATTTGTTGCCTTTTTGCATGCCCTAGGAGGGACCAGCCAACTTATAACAGCTTGCAGCGTGTCTCCACTTCCTAACTTCCAACCAACCCTGCGGTGCATTCCTATGATTGCGATTTGTGCACTGCTGCAGGAAGGAAGGATCCAATTAGTTCCTCCATCTCCACTGATTCCTTGTGAGCAGCAGCCACCAGGCACATTAGGCAGTGAGGTGAGCACTAGCAAGCCCCTTACGGGCTCGCTGCATGCACGGTGGCTCGCTGCGCTCACCACAGGATTTATTCTCCCTCTATGGGTGTTGTGTACACACATAGAGGGAGAAAAGCCTGTGGCGGCGGGATTCCGGCCTCGGTATTTCAGCGCTAGTTGGGATTCCGGGATCCCGACTAGTATGGAAACCGCTTCCCCTTCATGGAAGCCTTCAAACTCCGTGTTGTATCAGCATCTGAGTCAGATCTACAAGTGAGCCAGCACCAGCTTCATCAGGCCATCTCTCCAGGACCTTTGAAATCAGGTCTATTGACATGCCCCATGCAGGTACACAAGGGATTAATGCGCTAGCAGCTGTACATCTAATTTTTACTAGTTCACAGTAAAGTTAATATGAATATCATGTTTAATTACAAAAAAAACACATGAATTGGGAGCAACAACTGACACCTTTTAGGCAAGCATACAATAACTGAATAATATTTACTCATCCCATGAATATTCTAACAGTAATGTCTCTTCAATCAGCTCTCATCTCTGCCTCCTCCTCTTTTATTCCCCCATTCTTTTTATTTCTCTCACTCATCTTCCCCAATTCATTCTCTCTCTCCACTGTCTTCCCTTATTGCTCCTATCTCACTCTGGGGATGATTACATTTTGTGTGCTATGAATAGCACTGGGAAGGAGGTCAGGGTCTGTGATCTGTGCTGCTAGGGGAGGGGTGCTGTGCTGGGGTGGGGTGGGGTTCTGTATGGGTGAGGGGTGCTGGATGAGGATTGATGTGGGAGAGGGGTGCTGTGTGTTGCTGGCTGCTGCTGTGATCTGAGCTGCTGGGTGATGGGTGGTGTGCTAGGAGAGGGGTACTAGTGGTGATGCAGCTGGGGCATTGACCGCCACCCGCCGTAATGAAGGGTCCTGTAGCCGGAAGAAGTATAATGATACTAACCTTGGTGATGGGATTATCTGCTAGGGGACACCAAGAAAAATCTTGCCTAGGGCATCAAATATGTTAGGGCTGGCTCTGGCTGGGAGGAGGCGTGGCTGAGCCTGTAGGTACATCCCTGGACTACGGCCATGCCTCCTCCATGTTTCAGTCAGTGTGGAAAGACTGGGTAAGCCTGGGAGAGCAGAGATATGCCTGCAGTGCACATAAATAAAACAGCAGCCAAGGGGACTCTGAAGGTGCGCACCTACTGGCTCCGTCCGCTCTGTCTTCCAGGGGAAGGGGAGGGAGGGCAATTGAGTCAAAAGTGGTCTGCTGCCGGGGGATGGGGGGGAGAGAGAGGAATGGGGCACGAGATTGAGCTTTAAGTAGTATTGGGGGGAGGGGATTTGCGCTGAAGGGGGCACTGTGGGGTTTGTGCTATGGGGCCTCCAAAGGTATAGCTACGCCCCTGCCTGATGTATAAATTAAGGGGGTCATTCAGATCATATCGCTGGACTGCTAATTTTGCTGTCCTGCGTTCAGATAGTCGCTGCCTCCAGAAGGAAGTGTATATTCACCGTGCAGGTGTGCGATCCTATGTGTACGCCAAGCTGTTAAAATCCACTTTGTGCAGTGTGTGCACAGCCCAGGACTTACTCCTACAGTGCGATCACATCAGGCTGATCGGGGCCGGAGCTGACGTCAGACACCCTCCCTGAAAACGCTTGTGAACGCCTGCATTTTTACAGACACTCCAAGTAAACACCCAGTTGCCACCCACAAACGGCTTCCTCCTGTCAATCACCTTGTGGACGCCCATGCGATCAGATTTTTTGCACCATCTTGTCACTGACCAGCGATGCCCTTTGTTGATGTCCAACGCACATGCGCATTGCGGTGCAAATGCATGCGTAGTTATGACCTGATCACGCGCTGTGCGAAAACACACAGCAGTGATCAGATATGAATGACCACCAAAGTATTTGAAGTTTTAGCAATGAGGAAATAAGTATTCTGCAGACAAAACAATTGGCATAATCTAGGTGTATGGGTGTACTGGTGTCTGCATACACAGTATAGTTGCAGCTGCAGCTTTTTAGTGAATGCATATTTTGATTAATTTTGGAGCTCAATTATTGCCAACTCTGCACCAGCCTATATATATATATATATATATATATATATATATATATATATATATATATAAAAAAATGAAGAACAGCGCCTAGGCTAATCCTAAATTTAGACACACAAAGTGAAATATATGATAAATGTGATCAAAATAAAAAATATATTTCGACACCCCCCATGGATCAATGGGTGGCAGCTCGTGCCCAGTAAGTAGATAAAATGTAAAAAATGAAGTGCAATAGAGCGCCTACTGGTGTTTAACAGGATTCTGGATTTATAGGATTTCTATATAGCCAGTTCACCATGTGAAAAGTGCAAAGTGTAAGTTAAGAAGGATTGACTTAGCTTCCTTGGGAACAGCTTCAGTCTGATGACACTTTTAGGACATGTAAAACAGAAATAAAAACCAACATAGTGTATACTGTTTGATTATATACAGTGTTCAACACTTTAGGGACCTTGCTAGTCCCAATATGGGTAAATAAGCTGGATGGTGGGTAATATTTCCAGTAAACAAAGGCTGGACGAATTTATAAAACAAACAATTTAATATAACAAATCCTGAAGTAAATGTAGGTAGCACACGTACAAGAATAAAATTGTATATACAGCTTATCTGTCCACAAACGGAATCACCAGGTGAGCATCAGCCCAATCCTATTGGTGGATATTAAAAATGTCCCGAAGCAAATGCAGGTAACATACGTACAAGATATAAAAATAAATACAGCTTATCTGTCCATTCATAGAAGTCACGGGTGAGTCATAAGTCCCGGTCCCGACGCGTTTCGTCCTGTGGCATAGGACTTCATCATCCCCTTGATGAAGTCCTATGCCACAGGACGAAACGCGTCGGGACCGGGACTTATGACTCACCCGTGACTTCTCTGAATGGACAGATAAGCTGTATTTATTTTTATATCTTGTACGTATGTTACCTGCATTTGCTTCGGGACATTTTTAATATCCACCAATAGGATTGGGCTGATGCTCACCTGGTGATTCCGTTTGTGGACAGATAAGCTGTATATACAATTTTATTCTTGTACGTGTGCTACCTACATTTACTTCAGGATTTGTTATATTAAATTGTTTGTTTTATAAATTCGTCCAGCCTTTGTTTACTGGAAATATTACCCACCATCCAGCTTATTTACCCATATTGGGACTAGCAAGGTCCCTAAAGTGTTGAACACTGTATATAATCAAACAGTATACACTATGTTGGTTTTTATTTCTGTTTTACATGTCCTAAAAGTGTCATCAGACTGAAGCTGTTCCCAAGGAAGCTAAGTCAATCCTTCTTAACTTACACTTTGCACTTTTCACATGGTGAACTGGCTATATAGAAATCCTATAAATCCAGAATCCTGTTAAACACCAGTAGGCGCTCTATTGCACTTCATTTTTTACATATATATATATATATATATATATATATATAAAATCAATGACCAAAGATGGGATAGGAATAACATTTACAAAATGAATATTGACTATCAATCCTGTAATGCAGGTTCCGGCATGCCGACATGATTAACAGGCTAATGCATGTTAACTGGATCAGCATTAAATTAATAAAACAGCATTTTCAAAGTTGTACTGTCAACCCTGTTGACAGACATGCTATAAATATTGTGTCGACATGCAGGATCCTGCAATCTGGAATCAACAGAGTAACTGTTGATATTATATATAGTGACTGTCAATGCCATAATTACATCCCTTTAACATAGACTGTACAGCAGGAGTATTGAACATGTGTCACTCCAGGTTTGTGAAACTACACATATCAGCATGCCCTGCACACAGTTTTAACATGCCTTAATAGCAAAACTATGGCTGGGTATGCTGGTATGTGTAGTTGCAAAACAGCTGAAATGCTGTATGTTAAATTCCTCTTATCTACAGTATAATTATAAACCTTTGAATACATGAAAAAATGTCCACAAAGGAGATGATATCCTTTACCAAGGATAAAAGATATGCAGAGTAATTTCTCTCTATTGTCTGTGCCCTTACATAAGGGCACATTTGCCAAAATGTTTATGGTCACTGCAATATGTCTGATTATTTTCTTCAAAGAATAAACCGATATCAGGTATTGTAGTTGTACAACTAGCGCCTCAATATTTATTAAATTGACTTCACCATTCAAAGGCACAAAAGCCAACAATTGTTACTGCCAACAGGATTTCCCTAATTTGATGAAATGGGCAAATAAGTCCTATTGCTGTCAAAAACATTCTTCTGACCCTTTTAGTAATACAGTAATTCCGTAATTTTAATAGCACTTAGTTGTATTATATATACAGTATAACAGTCAGCATATATGTAGGAATGTCACACAGGCACAGTCATATAATGTCATGTATAATAGGAAAGCTGTATGCATTTCAAAGAATAGGTTTCACATTTCAATGTACAATGACAAGTAATATTTTGATTACACATATTTACAATGAAATCGTAGGTAAATGATGCAACAAATGAATCATTAAATTGGGAAATCTACATAATTCCCACTTGTACAATGATGATGATGATTATATATATATATATATATATATATAATGTATATTATGTATATTAAATTTTTTATTTATGATAAATAATGAAATTTTAAATGTTATGTTAAATTTAATTACTTATTCTATCATAGATTACGCTGAAGGTGTGTAAAATTAAATATAATTTATTAATATATGTTTATTATTTATAGCAACAGTATTAAAATCGTTATTGTTGAATTATTAGTGATTTTGTTTAGATTACTTTCAGGTATCCTTTATTCCATTACTTCTTGTTTGCGCTTATACATTAGTAGTTCTTACTTACTGATGTAACATTGTACTCTTTATAAAAAAACAAGTTGGACATGCAAACTTTATCACACATATAATCATGTTTTCCATATATGAAGGGGAGTGTACCTGTAGCACTCTATGGAGTAACTTTACTAAAACTGCTAAAACAGAGAATTGATGATATTGCCAATAGCAACCAATCAGATGCTGTCTGTCATTTTAAAAAAAGGCAAAAGAGGAATGATAGACAGCCTCAGATTTGTTGCTATAGGCAACATCACCAATTCTGTTTTAGAAGCTTTAGTAAATTTACCCCTATGTACTATGATGATTTCTCAGTCTGCTTTTGCTTTTTATAATAAAGTTGTAATACTGTAGTTATAGTAACCTTGCTGCTGCTATGCTTTATATAATTTCGGCTGCAGGTATGACCTTATAGAATATAGAAGCAAGTAAGAGAGTTGCATTCTTGCTCCTGTTAAGTTTTTTTTCTTTCTCTTATATCATGAGTGTGTTCATACCTATAACAGCAGGAAGATTGACATAATGGTTTCCATCTCATTAATGATTTAAGGCGAATGGGCTGAGGGATTTTACTCTTTTTACACTGGCAGGCAATATTAAAAGAAAGATATGTATGAAATGAGTCTAAATGTTCTAGGTCCTTACTGTAGTCTTTAGTAGCAGTGTAAGTCACAGGTTCTCAAACTCGGTCCTCAGGACCCCACACAGTGCATGTTTTGCAGGTCTCACAGAATCACGTGAAATAATTAGCTCCACCTGTGGACCTTTTGAAATGTGTCTGTGAGTAATGAATACACCTGTGTACCTGCTGGGTTACCTGCAAAACATGCACCGTGTGGGGTCCTGAGGACCGAGTTTGAGAAACTGTGGAGTAAGTAGTAGAAATATGCCCATTTTTGCTGTTTTTTTTTCTTTTGGTTCTAATGGATCATCAGGTTTTGGAGTCAAATGGTGCCGAGTCACCGCCGCAGGTTTTGTGTGAGTCCCCGCACAGGGGTTTGCTGGGTAAGTGATGGGATTGCTGGGAGGCAGCATCGGAGGACCATGTATCCAGATGCCCTGTCAGAAATTTTTGTCATTGACTATATATATATTTATAAGTTTATGTGTAGCATATGTATAGTGATACTTTTGACTAATACGAATTAATAGAATAAAAATACACATGCAGAATAACACACACAGCATGAAGGCTGTACAGTATGTCCATAGTCTATGAAATTACTTACAGTACCACTCTTGAAAATGATATGAGAATTGTCAAATGGCCTGTTTTATAAAACCACTAATACATACATTCAGATTTAAGAAAATTCTTTATGGACACCTTTAAACCTCTATCACAATTCACAGTTTAGCTACAGAGGTATTAATCATGAATAGAGTGGAGTAAGAGTCACCTCTCCATACATAGAAAGGACACTGTGCGTTAAGCAGTAAGTACTAGTAAATTTTAGTTTTATTGATACAAATCCATTAAAACTTCAAACAGATCTTGCAAAATGCCTTTGTAAAAAGTGAAGATTGTATGCAGTCAGTTGGAAAGGTCAATAGAAAGAAACTAAATTGAAAGTAAAATCAGATTTTAACAGCCGATATGAACTGAAGAACGGCAGAAATATGTTTAGCACCGTCTGCACATAAAGATGTGGTGCAGACAGCCATGACCTTTCCTTCCTGTCTTCCTAACGTCATGGGCACAAGATAGAAGACACAAGTCCATCAAAATCCAACAGAAGCCTCTATTTTACTTTATAACCCCTTGTTATGGTATGTATTCTACTGTATATTGTACAGTATATTCATGCTTGCATAATAATACCATAAAGTACAGTCATTCATTACAATGCAGAAAATAACAGGAGGCATACCGGCGCCGTACACCCGAAAATAACCACTGCAACATTAAAGCATAAGGGACAACGCACAAACTAATACTTTATAGTGGTAAATAAGAGGATTTATAAAAAATAAAGGGCTTAGGTCTTGTCAAGAAAACTAACACTAAGCTGGGGTGCTGTATTTAATATATAACTATCATGTTAGCCCCTTTATTAATGCAATTAACAACAGTGAAAATAAAAGTGAGAATAAATGTCAATATCTATATGATAATTGTGGCCATCAGCTCCTACTGCTAGGGAGATGGGACAGACCTTAGCCTAGCAGGAGCCAGGAGATGAGAAGGAAGGCCCCACCAGTAATGCAGTCCATATGGGGACAGAACAGAGCTGGGAGGAGGGGGAGATGGCGGGGGATTGGGGCTGAGAAGGGGCGGGTGTTACAGCGTGATTATAAAAACAATATCTTTTTAAAAAAAGACAAGTATTCCAAAAATACAGCACTTACAATCTCAGTAGACAACCAGAATCCAAAGTCATGAATGACCCTGTAGCTGCTGAACATGTGAAATCCCATATGTAGGGTTTCTACAATATACCTTTAATCAGGAACACATATCAAATGACAGACAATATATTGCTAATTACAGAGTACAAAGTGTTTTATTGCTGCACTGCTGTCCTTGTGCTGAATTTGTGAAGGACCCCACACACTTCCCTGCATTAGCAGTAATTATCCCAGGCTATAAAGCACTGGTACTGGTTAAGCTTAAGAGGACGCTCAGACATGTTTTCTGACTTTTTATTGTCCTCATCAATATAGCATGAAATGCTCTCCAAACTCACTAACTCCCACACAATACTCCTAAGTGAACCTATGATTGAAAATGGTCATGAGGCTGCTATTGAATCCTTCCCAAATTTCTAGGCACCAGGCCAAGATGGCTTTGTATAACAACATTATAAAATACTATCAATGCATAACATTCTCTGCTGTTATTCCATCTTTCAACTGCAATCCCCCCCCCCCCCTCCCCCAATTCACTGAGGAATTTACATGTAAACCCATCTTGGGGGTATATTTACTAAAAGTCGATTTCCATCGATTTTTATTGATTTAAAATCGATCTAATTCGATGTTGGATTTCAGGAGCTAAAAAACAGATTATTTTTGATATTTTTTAAAGGTTAGTAAATGTGTGTTAGCTCTAGAAACTCTGCATTCATTTAGATCGATTTTCATCGATTTGAAATAGATAAAAAAAATTGAAAATCAACCTTTAGTAAAAATACTCCTTGAAGTAAAAATGTTCTCATCTAGTTCCATGAAATAATTAAAGATGAACTGATAAGAATATGATAACTTTGAATGCTTAGCATTCATATAATAACTATGCTTGAATATCAAACTGTTCTACTTACTTTGCATATTCCTACTACATGGCATATGTTGATTTTAATATTAAATTCCTTTTAAGCAAGAAACAGTATGTATGGAAATTGTTCAGAAAAATATTTTGTTTTGTGGGAAGTAAAAGTAGGTGATACAGGTAATATCCTGAGATGAATATATACAGTCCAGCACAGTAACTTGAAAGGTCAACAATTAATATTTTAGTAGAACATTTGGTGAATTATTAGGGGAACAAATAGAATAAAAACATCAGTGTGGTGGGGTGGGGATCAGGGGCTGCACAACCTTTCGATGAATGCCAGTCTTGGAGGGTTACAAAATGATTTCAACAAAAGAAAATAAATGAAAAAATATGAAATTTAAATATAATCTTCTTTCCCTCAATTCTTTTTCAAACAGCTATGCACATATTTTGTTACAGTATGTTGCTTCTCTTAGAAAATAATACTGACAGTGATTTGTGTCCTATATTTCTCCAGCAGTACTTTACAGATTACTGTATTCAGTTCGTAGTACTCTATTAAATGTTGGCCTCATGCCCTCGTTATAACTACAAGAATTGTCATCTGTATCCCCAATAGAGTTACTGTAAATAGAGTATTTTGTGCTGCCCTCAATTTTAATGCTCATTCCATCACAGCTATTGAACTGAACAGTAATGACTTCTTTACATGATGCTCTTCGTCTATATCCATCTGTTCCCATTTGTCCCATTCTAACATTGCAGCGTTGCATATTGCATTTATTCTGTATTGATAATTCACAATGGCATCTTCATTTTTATCCCCTTAGACTTCCCTAAGGTCAACTCACTGCTTATGGTTATAGATTAATTAGCTGAAAAATAATTAGAAATAAACAAAAATATTTGTCTTTCATTTAACCTTTTTTTTTTTCATCTTGCACTATTTATTTATACAGCTCTCCCGCGTAATCAGTTTTGGTTTGTAGCCAAATACTGGAATTTGTCTGAACACAGAGGCAATTTGCATGTAGAATGTAACAACTGCATGACAACTGTATAGGAAGCTTGTGATGTTATCAACGGAAATAGATATTAACAGTAATTATCTGTAATGGCTGATTTAGAATAGCATAATGGTTAACACTTAGTGAATAATGGTTTTCTATCTACTGTAGCAAGGATTTTTATTGACTAGTGATTATACAGGTGGCCATGTCCTGATAGTAGGGTCAACACTTGTCAAAATAGTGATCTATTTACAAGCACTGTGTAGTAACAAGCACTGTGATTTTTTTATAGCTGTTTTTATTAATGGAGGATCATGGATGCAACAAGCTATAACCACGATTCTTTTGGTATTTATGAAAAATGCTGCTATCTTCTGGTTTATGCAGTGTAAGGTACTGTACAGTTTTCAAGAGGACAACCTGCATGAATATCTTAAGATCACGGCTGTCAGAATCCCATCAGTCAAAATATGAATGGCGGAATCCCGACACCTGTTAGAACATTGATGCCGATATCCAAACTGGGTCAGCATCCCAATGCCAGAATACCAACTGAAGGTAAGTATTGCCGGGAGCATTAGGATTTGGCTGCATTGGGGGGGGGGGGGGTTAGGTTTAGGCGACACCCTGGAGGGTTAGTGTTAGGCTGGGGGGGGGGGGTTAGAGTTAGGCATTGGTGAGGGGGGATGGGGTTAGGCACTAAGGGGGAAGGTTAGACTGGAAAAGAGTGACCGTAGTCCCACTGCACAGAAGTGAAAGCACGGAAGAGGCAAACAACTACAGACCAGTGATTCTTACATCAGTAGTAGGAAAATTGATGGAAACACTCGTAAAAGAAAGAGTTGTAGATAATCTCAAATCCAGCAATTTACAGGATCCCAAAGAGCATTGATTCACTAAGGGAAGATCATGTCAAACAAATCTTATACACTTGTTTGACTGTGTGCCTTTTTGCAGGTGACACAAAGGTATGCAACAGGGTATACACACCAGGAGGAGTAAAACAAATTATTGTGGATCTAGGTAGACTAGAGGAATGACTAGGTAGACTGTGACAGTGAAAACGACTCCAGAAAAATGTTGTGTCGACCCTTTTTGTGTAAAGCATTTTTCATGTTGACCTTTCCAGTGTCAACCTTTTGTCCATGTCAAACTTTTCCATTTTCAGCCTTTTGACCATGTCGACCTATGTTCATATCGACCTTTGCCATGTTGAACAATAGTTATGGACCTAATGACTGTCAACCTAATTAGGGTTGACCCTGTGAGCCATACCTGAAGACTTTATGGTTTTACTATAACTCTACAGCATTTTTTCCTTATTCTTATACAATGCTGTAAATTTCCTTACCTTTAGTTACTTGTCTTGTTAATGGGTAGTTACTGAGTCTTGTCAATGGGTAAATATTTGTCTTTAACTGTTATCCAAGCCAGGAGGTTACAGCAAATGAACAGTGCTTTTATCATAGTGCAGAATTACCAATCAGATGTCAAATGTTAAGGTGCTCTTAAGAGTTACATAAAATGGGAACCATGGGACTCAGGATATAGCACAAGCTACAGCAGTCTGTGCCTAGCGATGGCAAAGGGTGGAAAGCGTGTCTTTTCCCGAATCATACATATGTCAATTTTTCATTTAATAGAAAATAAATCATGAGAAACCCAAACTGAGTGGTCTAAAGTGGAACTGGGTAATGGAATAACTGCAAGAGCAATTTATGGGTTCTGTAAGTGTGTGTGTGTGTGTGTGTGTGTGTGTGTGTGTGTGTGCGCACTCGTATTCCTATCCTTATGGGGACACAGACCGGACAGCACACCAACACTGGAGGGACTTTCAACATGGTGGGGACCTGAAATGAGGTCCCCACAAGTCAGACCACAGGAGGTGATAGTAAGGGCATGTCCCAACTACCCAGCATCAAAATCGGGCATGTCCTCGGGAATCACATTTGCCAGACCATGCTGTGTGTATGTGTGTGCAATGCAGATTGTATTAAAGCAACTGATTGGTTCTCTAAAAAATATAGATTTATATATTTTAGGGGCCCACTGCAGTTCCACCAGGCAGCCACCGGGGGTGCCACACATTCCCCCTTTCCCTTAAGGAGCAGCAGACAGGGTGCCTCCCTGTAATTTTGGGGACCCGGGAGGCCTTCTAATAATTTTGGGGCCTCGCTGCAGTTCCGCCCGGCGGCCACCGGGGGGCGCCGCATGTGCCCCCTCCCTCTGCCCCCTACAGGAGCAGTAGTTAGGGTGCCTTCCCATAATTTTTAGGGCCCCACTGCAGTGTCACCTGGTGGCCACCGGGGGGCGCCGCACGTGCCCCTCCATCTGCCCCCTGCAGGAGCAGCAATCAGGGCGCCTCCCCATAATTTTGGGGACCCGGGGTGCCTCCGATAATTTTTAGGGCCCCGCTGCAGTACCACCCAGTGGCCACCGGGGGGCACCGCACATGCCCCCTCCATCTGCCCCCTGCAGGAGCAGCAGACAGGGCGCCTCCCCATAATTTTGGGGACCCGATGCGCCTTCCAATAATTTTGGGGCCCCGCTGCAGTTCCGCCCGGCGGCCACCGGGGGGTGCCGCGCGTGCCCCCTCCCTCTGCCCCCTACAGGAGCTGTAGTCAGGGTGCCTTCCCATAATTTTTAGGGCCCCACTGCAGTTCCGCCTGGTGGCCACCGGGGGGCGCCGCACGTGCCCCCTCCATCTGCCCCCTGCAGGAGCAGCAATCAGGGCGCCTCCCCATAATTTTGGGGACCCGGGGTGCCTCCCATAATTTTTAGGGCCCCGCTGCAGTACCACCCGGTGGCCACCGGGGGGCGCCGCACATGCCCCCTCCATCTGCCCCCTGCAGGAGCAGCAGACAGGGCGCATCCCCATAATTTTGGGGACCCGATGCGCATTCCAATAATTTTGGGGCCCCGCTGCAGTTCCGCCCGGCGGCCACCGGGGGGCGCCGCGCGTGCCCCCTCCCTCTGCCCCCTACAGGAGCAGTAGTCAGGGTGCCTTCCCATAATTTTTAGGGCCCCACTGCAGTTCCGCCTGGTGGCCACCGGGGGGCGCCGCACGTGCCCCCTCCATCTGCCCCTGCAGGAGCAGCAATCAGGGCGCCTCCCCATAATTTTGGGGACCCGGGGTGCCACCCATAATTTTTTAGGGCCCCGCTGCAGTTCCACCCGGTGGCCACCGGGGGGCGCCGCACATGCCCCCTCCATCTGCCCCCTGCAGGAGCAGCAGACAGGGCGCCTGCCCATAATTTTGGGGACCTGGGGCGCCTTCCAATAATTTTGGGGCCCCGCTGCAGTTCCGCCCGGCGGCCACCGGGGGGCGCCAAGCGTGCCCCCTCCCTCTGCCCCCTACAGGAGCAGTAGTCAGGGTGCCTTCCCATAATTTTTAGTTCCCCACTGCAGTTCCGCCTGGTGGCCACCGGGGGGCGCCGCACGTGCCCCCTCCATCTGCCCCCTGCAGGAGCAGCAGATAGGGCGCCTCCTCATAATTTTGGGGACCTGGGGTGCCTTCCCATAATTTTTTAGGGCCCCGCTGCAGTTCCACCCGGTGGCCACCGGGGGGCGCCGCACATGCCCCCTCCATCTGCCCCCTGCAGGAGCAGCAGACAGGGCGCCTGCCCATAATTTTGGGGACCTGGGGCGCCTTACAATAATTTTGGGGCCCCGCTGCAGTTCCGCTCGTCGGCCACCGGGGGCGCCGCGCGTGCCCCCTCCCTCTGCCCCCCTACAGGAGCAGCAGTCAGGGCGCCTCCCCGTAATTTTGGGAACCCAGGGTGCCTTCCCATAATTTTTGGGGCCCACTGCAGTTCCACCCAGCGGCCAACAGGGGGCGCCGCACGTGCCCCCTCCCACTTTCCCCAGTACGGGCTCTAGCCGGGGCCCTTCTTATAGTTTTCACGGCCGCTGGAGAGGAGCTATTCGACTTATCTCGATAAAAAGTGTTGAATTTCCCATTCTGGAACTCCCCCAAATGAGTGTGGACGTGTATCCCTCGTGCCTGGACACGTTTCCAGGAGCTAGGGTAAAATCTGAGCATGGCTCACTAGAATGACGCGCGCTCCACCCGATCTGCTACCCTGAAAAGAACCCCTCGGGCATATTGATATGGCCAGATCTTCAGGGGATGGTGATGTGGATGAGAGGCTGGAACTGCAGTTAAGGATCTGTGCCAAAAATGCCTTGGAGCTCAGAGACTGGATACAGGCTGAACAATAGAGAGAGGTCTTCTTCTCTTTCAGAGGCAACCCAGCCAGAGCTCCGATGCTGAAATGGGGCTCCTCCGGGCATCGGTTGGAGCCCGCGGACCGGGCTTGGGCCGGCTCCCTCTCCCCTGGCGCAGCGCCCCCCTGTGGCAGATGGGGGAAGCGCAGTCTCACCGGGACTTCCAGTCTCCCGTTCCTCCGATCTCCCCTCCGTGGCTGAAATGGGGCTCCTCCGGGCATCGGTTGGAGCCCGCGGACTGGGCTTGGACCAGCTCCCTCTCCCCTGGTGCAGCGCCCCCCTGTGGCAGACGGGGGAAGCGCAGTCCCACCGGGACTTCCAGTCTCCCGTTCCTCCGATCTCCCCTCCGTGGCTGAAATGGGGCTCCTCCGGGCATCGGTTGGAGCCTGGGGACTGGGCTTGGCCCGGCTCCCTCACACCTGGTGCAGCGCCCCCCTGTGGAAGATGGGGGAAGTGCAGTCTCACCGGGACTTCCAGTCTCCCGTTCCTCCGATCTTCCCTCCAAGGCTGAAATGGGGCTCCTCCGGGCATCGGTTGGAGCCCGCGGACTGGGCTTGGACCAGCTCCCTCTCCCCTGGTGCAGCGCCCCCCTGTGGCAGACGGGGGAAGCGCAGTCCCACCGGGACTTCCAGTCTCCCGTTCCTCCGATCTCCCCTACGTGGCTGAAATGGGGCTCCTCCGGGCATCGGTTGGAGCCCGCGGACTGGGCTTGGACCAGCTCCCTCTCCCCTGGTGCAGCGCCCCCCTGTGGCAGATGGGGGAAGCGCAGTCCCACCGGGACTTCCAGTCTCCCGTTCCTCCGATCTCCCCTCCATGGCTGAAATGGGGCTCCTCCGGGCATCGGTTGGAGCCCGCGGACTGGGCTTGGACCAGCTCCCTCTCCCCTGGTGCAGCGCCCCCCTGTGGCAGACGGGGGAAGCGCAGTCCCACCGGGACTTCCAGTCTCCCGTTCCTCCGATCTCGCCTCCGTGGCTAAAATGGGGCTCCTCCGGGCATCGGTTGGAGCCTGGGGACTGGGCTTGGCCCGGCTCCCTCACACCTGGTGCAGCGCCCCCCTGTGGAAGATGGGGGAAGTGCAGTCTCACCGGGACTTCCAGTCTCCCGTTCCTCCGATCTTCCCTCCAAGGCTGAAATGGGGCTCCTCCGGGCATCGGTTGGAGCCCGCGGACTGGGCTTGGACCAGCTCCCTCTCCCCTGGTGCAGCGCCCCCCTGTGGCAGACGGGGGAAGCGCAGTCCCACCGGGACTTCCAGTCTCCCGTTCCTCCGATCTCCCCTCCGTGGCTGAAATGGGGCTCCTCCGGGCATCGGTTGGAGCCCGGGGACTGGGCTTGGCCCGGCTCCCTCTCCCCTGGCACAGCGCCCCCTGTGGCAGATGAGGGAAGCGCAGTCTCACCGGGACTTCCAGTCTCCCGTTCCTCCGATCTCCCCTCCGTGGCTGAAATGGGGCTCCTCCGGGCATCGGTTGGAGACTGCGGACTGGGCTTGGCCCAGCTCCTTCTTCCCTGGCGCAGCGCCCCCTGTGGAAGATGGGGGAATCGCAGTCTCACCGGGACTTCCAGACTCCCGTTCCTCCGATCTTCCCTCCGAGGCTGAAATGGGGCTCCTCCGGGCATCGGTTGGAGCCTGCGGACCGGGCTTGGCCCAGCTCCTTCTCGCCTGGTGCAGCGCCCCCTGTGGAAGATGGGGGAAGTGCAGTCTCACCGGGACTTCCAGTCTCTCGTTCCTCCGATCTTCCCTCCGAGGCTGAAATGGGGCTACTCCGGGCATCGGTTGGAGCCTGCGGACTGGGCTTGGCCTAGCTCCTTCTTCCCTGGCGCAGCGCCCCCTGTGGAAGATGGGGAAAGCGCAGTCTCACCGGGACTTCCAGACTCCCGTTCCTCCGATCTTCCATCCGAGGCTGAAATGGGGCTCCTCCGGGCATCGGTTGGAGCCTGCGGACCGGGCTTGGCCCAGCTCCTTCTCGCCTGGTGCAGCGCCCCCTGTGGCAGACAGGGGAAGCGCAGTCCCACCGGGATTTCCAGTCTTTAGTTCCTCCGATCTCCCCTCCGAGGCCGAAATGGGGCTCTTCCAGGCATCGGTTGGAGCCTGCGGACCGGGCTTGGCCTGGCTCCCTATTCCTGGGAGCAGCGCCCCCCAGTGTGCTGAACTGGTTACTGCATTTTGTGGAAGTCATGCTGATGAGTGTGTACGGCTGAACCCTCAGGCTGGGAGTGGTTCCAAGAGCCTGGGTAAAATAGGAGAGTGTACTGCAAAAGTGTCGCGCGCATCACCTGTCCTGCTACGTCCAAGAGAACCAAGCTGAGAGATTCACAGGATGAGAACAGTCCAGCCAGAAAAAAGATGGGTTCTCGATAGAAAGTCCTCTTTTCTTTGTCCTGCAAACCCGATCGATGTGGCTCCCTGCGCCCCTGTGGAAGATGGGGGAAGTGCAGTCTCACCGGGACTTCCAGTCTCCCGTTCCTCCGATCTTCCCTCCAAGGCTGAAATGGGGCTCCTCCGGGCATCGGTTGGAGCCCGCGGACTGGGCTTGGACCAGCTCCCACTCCCCTGGTGCAGCGCCCCCCTGTGGCAGACAGGGGAAGCGCAGTCCCACCGGGACTTCCAGTCTCCCGTTCCTCCGATTTCCCCTCCGTGGCTGAAATGGGGCTCCTCCGGGCATCGGTTGGAGCCCGCGGACTGGGCTTGGACCAGCTCCCTCTTCCCTGGTGCAGCGCCCTCCTGTGGCAGACGGGGGAAGCGCAGTCCCACCGGGACTTCCAGTCTCCCGTTCCTCCGATCTCCCCTCCGTGGCTGAAATGGGGCTCCTCCGGGCATCGGTTGGAGACTGCGGACTGGGCTTGGCCCAGCTCCTTCTTCCCTGGCGCAGCGCCCCCTGTGGAAGATGGGGGAAGCGCAGTCTCACCGGGACTTCCAGACTCCCGTCCCTCCGATCTTCCCTCCGAGGCTGACATGGGGCTCCTCCGGGCATCGGTTGGAGCCTGCGGACCGGGCTTGGCCCAGCTCCTTCTCGCCTGGTGCAGCGCCCCCTGTGGAAGATGGGGGAAGTGCAGTCTCACCGGGACTTCCAGTCTCTCGTTCCTCCGATCTTCCCTCCGAGGCTGAAATGGGGCTCCTCCGGGCATCGGTTGGAGCCTGCGGACCGGGCTTGGCCCAGCTCCTTCTCGCCTGGTGCAGCGCCCCCTGTGGCAGACAGGGGAAGCGCAGTCCCACCGGGACTTCCAGTCTTTCGTTCCTCCGATCTCCCCTCCGAGGCCGAAATGGGGCTCTTCCAGGCATCGGTTGGAGCCTGCGGACCGGGCTTGGCCTGGCTCCCTATTCCTGGGAGCAGCGCCCCCCAGTGTGCTGAACTGGTTACTGCATTTTGTGGAAGTCATGCTGATGAGTGTGTACGGCTGAACCCTCAGGCTGGGAGTGGTTCCAAGAGCCTGGGTAAAATAGGAGAGTGTACTGCAAAAGTGTCGCGCGCATCACCTGTCCTGCTACGTCCAAGAGAACCAAGCTGAGAGATTCACAGGATGAGAACAGTCCAGCCAGGAAAAAGATGGGTACTCGATAGAAAGTCCTCTTTTCTTTGTCCTGCAAACCCGATCGATGTGGCTCCCTGCGCCCCGGCGGGGAGGGCCATTCGCTTGGCCGGAACCCAGGGGTCCCGGCCAGCTCCAGGCGAACAAGGCCCTCCTTCTGCCCACGGCGTGCCTGGAAACCCTCCACTGTTAGGGTTTACTAGTCCCCAAATGTCCGCCCAGTGCTCTTGGCCAGAGCTGGGTGGGCCTTGTTTCTGACTCCAGTCAGTATGGTCTGCTCTGTCTATCAGCCCAGCAGGTGCCTGACAACACCAGGGGTGCTGGGGAAGTGTCCCCATCACCTAGCAAAGCTCACCATTGGACCCTGGTGGAGCACATGATTTCCCGGGAACTGCACAAGTGCCACCATGAACCAATGATGCGGTCTGTCAATGGCCGCAGGTGGCTGCACGGAAGGGTTCAGCTGTGGGGTCCTGCGGAGAGAAGAGCCAGACAGGATGGAGGTAGAGTGAGATAGAAAGTGTGCGAGAAAGGGGAGTCTCGTATGGCGTGAGAGAGAAGCACAGGCTCTGAGCAAAGCTGACTGGATTACGTCAGTAGAAAAAGGGAGAGTGGGAGGCCCCTTTGGAGGGATCCAGTGGAAGCTGCGCACAGAGTGGGCCTGGGACTACCCATGTATCATTGACGATATCCTGGAGAGTGGAACAGCCCTTTACAATATGAACCTTTCACCCCCCATGACAAGATGAAACCAGTCAGGTGTAGATCGGGATGTGATGGGTTGGGGGCAGCGGGGTTCCCTGGGGGCCGACGGCTCACCCTCGCCTCGACCGGCGGGGACCTGGGTTGGGAGGCCTGAGGCGACCTTTTTAAATCGCTGCTTACCCAAACTGTCCCCCAGGGTGGCTTGCACTGGTTGCCTAGTGAACAGGTTGTCGGGTGAGGAGAAAAATGTGAGATCGAATGGGTGCTGTTCCCCTTTATCTGGGGGCTAATCAATGTGCCTGGTGCCTGGGTACCACGGAGAGCGGGCCCCACTGTCCATCTGACTCTGAACTTCTCACTTGGCCCGCACTGATGGCCATCCACTGGGCCTACTCCTCTTGTTGGTTGCCTGCTTGGTGTGTGGCTCCTTCTTCTCTGTGGGGTTTCCTGCTGCTTTCGAGATGGCGGCTGGCTCACCCCCTGTCACCGCTGGCTACTGAGAGCTACCTTGTTGATCCTGCCAGTAGCCTTCCGCATCAATGCAGAAACTGGAGGGCTGCTGTAACCCAAAATGCTTGCCCTCAGCTGAGTGGCACAGCTGGGGGCTGTCGCGGGAGGTTTTCAGGTCCCCCTCCATTATGGAGGGGGGGGGGTGATAACCACTCTCGTCCCCCCTTAGGTGGCGGGGTGCGGGACAGGCTCCGCAGGGCGGTGATGTCGGCCGGAGGGGTCACCTCCACCGGTCGCTGCTCCGCCCTGTCTGCAGCCTCCCCCTGCATCACCGCAGGATCCGGAGGGCTGCTGGATTCCCCAATGCTTGCTGGCGGCTGAGCGGCACGGGTCGGGGATGGATTGAGGATGTCTGCCCCCCCCTCCATCCAGGAGGGGGGGAGGTGACAGCCACCCTCGTCCACCTTAGGCGGCGGGGTGCGGGACAGGCTCCGCAGGGCGGTGATGTCGGCCGGAGGGGTCACCTCCACCGGTCGCTGCTCCGCCCTGTCTGCAGCCTCCCTCCGCATCACCGCAGGATCCGGAGGGCTGCCGGATTCCCCAATGCTTGCTGGCGGCTGAGCGGCACGGGTCGGGGATGGATTGAGGATGTCTGCCCCCCCTCCATCCAGGAGGGGGGGAGGGGACAGCCACCCTCGTCCACCTTAGGCGGCGGGGTGCGGGACAGGCTCCGCAGGGCGGTGATGTCGGCCGGAGGGGTCACCTCCACCGGTCGCTGCTCCGCCCTGTCTGCAGCCTCCCCCCGCATCACCGCAGGCTCCGGAGGGCTGCCGGATTCCCCAATGCTTGCTGGCGGCTGAGCGGCACGGGTCGGGGATGGATTGAGGATGTCTGCCCCCCTCCATCCAGGAGGGGGGGAGGTGACAGCCACCCTCGTCCACCTTAGGCGGCGGGGTGCGGGACAGGCTCGGCAGGGCGGTGATGTCGGCCGGAGGGGTCACCTCCACCGGTCGCTGCTCCGCCCTGTCTGCAGCCTCCCCCTGCATCACCGCAGGATCCGGAGGGCTGCCGGATTCCCCAATGCTTGCTGGCGGCTGAGCGGCACGGGTCGGGGATGGATTGAGGATGTCTGCCCCCCCTCCATCCAGGAGGGGGGGAGGGGACAGCCACCCTCGTCCACCTTAGGCGGTGGGGTGCGGGACAGGCTCCGCAGGGCGGTGATGTCGGCCGGAGGGGTCACCTCCACCGGTCGCTGCTCCGCCCTGTCTGCAGCCTCCTCCCGCATCACCGCAGGATCCGGAGGGCTGCCGGATTCCCCAATGCTTTCTGGCGACTGAGCGGCACGGGTCGGGTTATGGATTGAGGATGTCTGCCCCCCCTCCATCCAGGAGGGGGGGAGGTGACAGCCACCCTTGTCCACCTTAGGCGGCGGGGTGCGGGATAGGCTCCGCAGGGCGGCGATGTCGGCCGGAGGGTTCACCTCCACCGGTCGCTGCTCCGCCCTGTCTGCAGCCTCCCCCCGCATCACTGCAGGATCCGGAGGGCTGCCGGATTCCCAAATGCTTGCTGGCGGCTGAGCGGCACGGGTCGGGGATGGATTGAGGATGTCTGCCCCCCCTCCATCCAGGAGGGGGGGAGGGGACAGCCACCCTCGTCCACCTTAGGCGGCGGGGTGCGGGACAGGCTCCGCAGGGCGGTGATGTCGGCCGGAGGGGTCACCTCCACCGGTCGCTGCTCCGCCCTGTCTGCAGCCTCCTTCCGCATCACCGCAGGATCCGGAGGGCTGCCGGATTCCCCAATGCTTTCTGGCGACTGAGCGGCACGGCACGGGTCGGGGATGGATTGAGGATGTCTGACCCCCCTCCATCCAGGAGGGGGGGAGGTGAAAGCCACCCTCGTCCACCTTAGGCGGTGGGGTGCGGGACTGGCTCCGCAGGGCGGTGATGTCGGCCGGAGGGGTCACCTCCACCGGTCGCTGCTCCGCCCTGTCTGCAGCCTCCTCCCGCATCACCGCAGGATCCGGAGGGCTGCCGGATTCCCCAATGCTTTCTGGCGACTGAGCGGCACGGGTCGGGTTATGGATTGAGGATGTCTGCCCCCCCTCCATCCAGGAGGGGGGGAGGTGACAGCCACCCTTGTCCACCTTAGGCGGCGGGGTGCGGGATAGGCTCCGCAGGGCGGCGATGTCGGCCGGAGGGTTCACCTCCACCGGTCGCTGCTCCGCCCTGTCTGCAGCCTCCCCCCGCATCACCGCAGGATCCGGAGGGCTGCCGGATTCCCCAATGCTTTCTGGCGACTGAGCGGCACGGCACGGGTCGGGGATGGATTGAGGATGTCTGACCCCCCTCCATCCAGGAGGGGGGGAGGTGAAAGCCACCCTCGTCCACCTTAGGCGGTGGGGTGCGGGACAGGCTCCGCAGGGCGGTGATGTCGGCCGGAGGGGTCACCTCCACCGGTCGCTGCTCCGCCCTGTCTGCAGCCTCCTCCCGCATCACTGCAGGATCCGGAGGGCTGCCGGATTCCCCAATGCTTGCTGACGGATGAGCGGCACGGGTCGGGATGGATTGAGGATGTCTGCCCCCCTCCATCCTGGAGGGGGGGAGGTGACAGCCACCCTTGTCCACCTTAGGCAGCGGGGTGCGGGACAGGCTCCGCAGGGCGGTGATGTCGGCCGGAGGCATCACCTCCACCGGCTGCTCCTCTGCCCTGTCTGCAGCTTTCCCCCGCATCACTGCAGGATGCGGAGGGCTGCTTTATTCCCCAATGCTTGCTCGAGTCTGAGTGAGAGGTATGGCTGGGGGCTGTCGCGGGAGGTTGTCAGTTCCTAATCCATCTTGGAGGTGGGGTGATATTCACCCTCGTCCCCCCTTAGGCGGTGGGAGTGTGGGACAGGCTCTGCAGGGCGGTGATGGTGACTGCAGGGTTCTAAGGTTTGCTGGTTCCTTTACTTATTGGCCATGGTTGAACGTCATTGCTGTGCAAGGTTTTCGTAACCCCCTTCACCTTGGAGGTGGGGGGGGGGATCCGCTGTCATCATTTCTCACTTTGGTGTCAGGTTGAGATATTGGGCGCTGGTGGTTAGGTTTGTGTCGGCCTACTGATGATGTGTTGTCACTATTGAAATTCTCTATAAGAGAGTAACTATAAGATCAGACATTTGCTGCACATGTAAAGCTGAGAAACTAGAGGAGCCTGAGCTACTATCTCTGATATTATGACCGAGTGCCACGAAATCAGTCAATATTTGGCTGACAGCGGGGGTGGGCATATGGGGCGTCCTGTGCCCACGCACCCGAAGCTTCTTGCTCGCCTAGGCCGCGAGCAGTGTCCCGTCCCGGGGACTTGGCCGGGGACAATCGGTTCGGCACGAGGGCCAGCGCCTCCGCCGGCCGGGTGGGTCGGCGGAGGCGCCTCTCCCCTGGTCCTCCCGGCCCCCGGTGGCTGGTCCCTCCCTGGGCTTAATACCCGGCCGGAGCCCCCGCTCCCCGGGCTTAATAGTCGGGGGCCGGCGGCGCGAGCAGTGTCCCGTCCCGGGGACTTGGCCGGGGACAATCGGTTCGGCACGAGGGCCAGCGCCTCCGCCGGCCGGGTGGGTGGGTCGGCGGAGGCGCCTCTCCCCTGGTCCTCCTGGCCCCCGGTGGCTGGTCCCTCCCTGGGCTTAATACCCGGCCGGAGCCCCCGCTCCCTGGGCTTAATAGTCGGGGGCCGGTGGCGCGAGCAGTGTCCCGTCCCGGGGACTTGGCCGGGGACAATCGGTTCGGCACGAGGGCCAGCGCCTCCGCCGGCCGGGTGGGTCGGCGGAGGCGCCTCTCCCCTGGTCCTCCCGGCCCCGGTGGCTGGTCCCTCCCTGGGCTTAATACCCGGCTGGAGCCCCCGCTCCCTGGGCTTAATAGTCGGGGGCCGGCGGCGCGAGCAGTGTCCCGTCCCGGGGACTTGGCCGGGGACAATCGGTTCGGCACGAGGGCCAGCGCCTCCGCCGGCCGGGTGGGTCGGCGGAGGCGCCTCTCCCCTGGTCCTCCCGGCCCCCGGTGGCTGGTCCCTCCCTGGGCTTAATACCCGGCCGGAGCCCCCGCTCCCCGGGCTTAATAGTCGGGGGCCGGCGGCGCGAGCAGTGTCCCGTCCCGGGGACTTGGCCGGGGACAATCGGTTCGGCACGAGGGCCAGCGCCTCCGCCGGCCGGGTGGGTCGGCGGAGGCGCCTCTCCCCTGGTCCTCCCGGCCCCGGTGGCTGGTCCCTCCCTGGGCTTAATACCCGGCCGGAGCCCCCGCTCCCCGGGCTTAATAGTCGGGGGCCGGCGGCGTGAGCAGTGTCCCGTCCCGGGGACTTGGCCGGGGACAATCGGTTCGGCACGAGGGCCAGCGCCTCCGCCGGCCGGGTGGGTCGGCGGAGGCGCCTCTCCCCTGGTCCTCCCGGCCCCGGTGGCTGGTCCCTCCCTGGGCTTAATACCCGGCCGGAGCCCCCGCTCCCCGGGCTTAATAGTCGGGGGCCGGCGGCGCGAGCAGTGTCCCGTCCCGGGGACTTGGCCGGGGACAATCGGTTCGGCACGAGGGCCAGCGCCTCCGCCGGCCGGGTGGGTCGGTGGAGGCGCCTCTCCCCTGGTCCTCCCGGCCCCGGTGGCTGGTCCCTCCCTGGGCTTAATACCCGGCCGGAGCCCCCGCTCCCCGGGCTTAATAGTCGGGGGCCGGCGGCGCGAGCAGTGTCCCGTCCCGGGGACTTGGCCGGGGACAATCGGTTCGGCACGAGGGCCAGCGCCTCCGCCGGCCGGGTGGGTCGGCGGAGGCGCCTCTCCCCTGGTCCTCCCGGCCCCGGTGGCTGGTCCCTCCCTGGGCTTAATACCCGGCCGGAGCCCCCGCTCCCCGGGCTTAATAGTCGGGGGCCGGCGGCGCGAGCAGTGTCCCGTCCCGGGGACTTGGCCGGGGACAATCGGTTCGGCACGAGGGCCAGCGCCTCCGCCGGCCGGGTGGGTCGGCGGAGGCGCCTCTCCCCTGGTCCTCCCGGCCCCCGGTGGCTGGTCCCTCCCTGGGCTTAATACCCGGCCGGAGCCCCCGCTCCCCGGGCTTAATAGTCGGGGGCCGGCGGCGCGAGCAGTGTCCCGTCCCGGGGACTTGGCCGGGGACAATCGGTTCGGCACGAGGGCCAGCGCCTCCGCCGGCCAGGTGGGTCGGCGGAGGCGCCTCTCCCCTGGTCCTCCCGGCCCCGGTGGCTGGTCCCTCCCTGGGCTTAATACCCGGCCGGAGCCCCCGCTCCCCGGGCTTAATAGTCGGGGGCCGGCTGCCCCTTCCCCAGGGCTGAACAGCCGGGGAACACCCGCCGGCCGGCGGGTCAATGGCGGAATGCAGATACTGGACAGCCCCAGCTTGTGGATTTTTTTCCCATTTTTTGGGGGGGAGGGGGATTATTGGGGGAAGGTTTTTATTCCCCCCCCCCCTCCCATGGGCTGGACACACCTGCTGCCAGCCCATGTTTTTTTTTTTTTTTTGTGTGTTTTTTTTTTATCTACACAGGCGCTGCAGTGTCAGCGGATGGGGATTCTTGGCATTTACCGACGCCGCCACAATTATTTTTCCCGTGCTGGTTTTTTTTCTGGAGGGGGGGGTTTGTTTGTTTGTGGTTTTTCTTTTGTTTTGGAATTTGTTTTGGAGGGGGATAAGGGGGGGTGCTTTGTACTTGTTTATTTTTTGGGGGGGGGTCTGTTTGTTTTTGGGTGTTTTTTTTTTGGGGGGGGGGGGGGGGGGGTCTTGTTCTTGCCCCAGGCACTGCAGTGGCAGATGGGGATAATGGACAAACCCCACTGCCGGACAAGTTATTTTTCCAGTACTTTTTATTTTGGGGGGTCTTTTTTTGGGTGGGGTGCTTTTTTTGTGGGGTGGTCTTGTTCTTGCCCCAAGCACTGCAGTAGCGGATGGGGATATTGGACAAACCCCGCTGCCGGCCAATGTATTTTTTCCTGTACTGTTTATTTTTTTTTGGGGGGGGGGTCTGTTTGTTTTTTGGGTGTTTTTGTGTGTGTTGTTTTTTTTTGGGGGGGGGGGGGGGCTTTGGTTTTCTTTATTTTTTTTTTTGGGGGGGTCTTTTTTTTTTTTTTTTTTGTATTTTTTGTGGGGGTGGGGGGTCTTGTTCTTGCCCCATGCACTGCAGTGGCGGATGGGGATACTGGACAAACCCCGCTGCCGGCCAAGGTATTTTTCCCGTACTGTTTATTTTGGGGAGTCCTTTTTTGTGGTCTGAAAAAAAATAAATATTTTTGTGTGTGGTTTTTATTAGGGGGGGGGGGGGGGGTTTCGTTTTGGTTTTGCGTGTGTTTTTTTTTTTTTTACCCCTTGTGCTGCAGCAGTGGATGGGGATATTGGACAACCCAGCTGCACTTTATTTTATTTTTTTTAAACTGGGCAGGGTCAAAGCACACAGCATCACATACTCCCAGAAGTCCTTGGTTTGTCTCCCACCCCCAGAAGTTCACCATTATATATCTCTCACTCCCAGAAGTCCTCGGTCTGTTTTCCACTCCCGGAAGTCCCTGGCTTGTTTCCTTAAGACAATGAACGCGGATGGGGCAGACAGTAAAACGGATGGCAGTGATGAAGACTATCTCCCCGACTCATCTGAGTTGAGCAGTTCAAATGACAGCAGCGCGGAAGAGACATCTTTTCACAGGAGACAGGCGCTGGAAGAAGCCGAGGCTTCCTCCACAGACGGCGGCCTGAACCGACGGACACATCACGGCGTGTCAGTCCAGGTTCTTACCCAAAAAGGGGATGGTTCCAGAACATATAACAAGAAGAAAAACTTCTGCCTATGGTGTGAGAGGCCATATTCCAAAATTGCGAGGCACGTGGAAGCCGTCCACCGCAGTGAGCCAGAGGTAGCAAGGGCACTGAGCTTTGACAAGAACTCCAGGGAAAGGTCAGTGCAGCTGGACCTAATTCGCCACCGGGGGAACTTTGCACATAATATCGGTGTTCTCCGCGAGGGCAGCGGTGTCCTACTACCTTGCAAGCAGCCGGCCAAAGCAGCAGCTCCCCAAGATTTCATGCACTGCGCACACTGCCAAGGTCTGTTCTCCAGGCGACACCTGTGGCGACATGTGAAGAGGTGCCCTCTTCGTAAAAGGGGTGGCCACCCCAAACCTGGTAGAACTCGGGTCCAGTCCCTGTGCACTTATGCCACACCCATTCCGCCAGGTGTTGGCACCGGCCTGTGGAAGTTGTTGAGCCAAATGAATTATGATGATGTGGTACCTGTGATCAAGGGGGACAGCTGCATCATGCAGTTCGGGCAGCACCTCTACAACCGACTGGGGTCTGATGTCGGCAAGCACGAGTACATCCGCCAGAAGCTCCGGGAGGTGGGTCGTCTCCTGCTGCATGCGATGAAGGTCACTCCATTGCGGAGCATGGAAGATTTCATCCGCCCACCCAACTTTTTCCATGTGGTGCATGCCGTCAGGAGCCTGGCTGGCTACGATGACAAGACCAACACATATAGGGTCCCCTCGCTGGCCCTGAAGGTGGGCCACAGCTTGCAAAAGATTTCCGCCATGGTTGAGTGCCAGGCGCTGATGGAGGGCAGTGCCCTGACAGTGGAGAGCGCACGGAGCTTCAGGAAACTGTACGAGGCGAGGTGGAGTGAGCTCATCTCAACTGCTGCCCTGAAGACCCTACGAGAGATAAAATGGAATGCCCCACTCCTCCTACTCTTCACTGACGACGTGAAGCGATTGAACCTGTACCTCCTTGACCGGCCACGGGAGTACTTGGATGGGTTATCTGCCCACCCTTCTCCAAAGCAGTGGTCAATGCTGGCCAAGGTCACCCTCACACAGTTGATCCTCTTCAACCGCAGGAGGGAAGGTGAGGTGTCCAAGATGCGGCTATCCTCATTTGAATCACGGCACACAGCTGACCTGCAGGGTGACATGGCCCAGGCCCTCTCGGAGATGGAGAAGGCTCTCTGTCACCACTTCACCCGTATTGAGATACCTGGTAAAAGAGGCAGGAAGGTTCCCGTCCTGTTATCCCCATGCATGCAGAAAGCCATGGAGATCCTGACCGAGAAGAGGGCAGAGTGTGGTGTCACCCCTGAAAATTTCTACATGTTTGCCAGGCCAGCCGCCTTATCACACTTCAGGGGATCCGACTGCATTCGTCTCTATGCCCGGGAGTGTGGGGCCAAGCATCCCGAAGCACTGTCCTCCACCCACCTCCGGAAGCATGTAGCCACCCTTTCCAGGGTCCTCAACCTAAGCGACACCGAGATGGACCAGCTAGCCGATTTCCTCGGACATGACATACGGGTGCATAGACAGTATTATCGTCTTCCAGAAGGTACCCTGCAGCTGGCCAAGTTAAGCAAGCTCTTTGTGGCCCTGGAACAAGGGAGAATGGCTGAGTTCAGGGGCCGCAGTCTGGAGGAGATCTCCATTGATCCAGATGGTAAGTATCACTGGACAAGTGTCTCCAGGGACTGACACTGTAAGTGGGCTGGTGTGACGGGGTTTACTGTCTTTCTCTATTTCCAGAACCAATCCAGGTGGCAAGTGATGACTCTGGGGATGAGCCAGAGAGGCAAGCCAGTGAGGTGACAGTGGTGCACACCGAGAAAGAAGCAAACAGTGTGGCAGTGGAGGGAGCCATTCCTAAAGGTGGGTGCAACCTTCCATGCTGGTGAGGGGGGGGGGGGGTGTGGGGGGGTGGCCTTGGCTGGTGATGGCCTTGCAGGGTGACTGACCTTTCCTCTCCCACAAAGGTGACAGCAGAGGTGCTAAGAGAAAACCATGGACCCCAGCGGAAGTCAGAGCCGTTGAAAGACACATGATGCGGTTCATCCACTACTGCAAGGTTCCGGGCAAGAAGGATTGTGATGCGTGCCTACGGGCTGAAACCCAAGCACTGAAGGCTCGGAACTGGCTTTCAATTAAATTCTACATAAAGAACAGAATAACTGCGATAAAGAGAAAGAACATGAACTAAATAAATAATAAATAAGTAAACAAACACATGCATCCATACACAAATAAATAAATAAATAAATAAATAAATCAATACATAATAAAATGTGGGTGCCATTGCACCCGTTGGCCACCTGGGGGGAGGGTGTCACACATAAATTGATCCATATATTATGTCCCCATGGTCCCCTCCCAGGCAACGCATGCCCGCACCCTCTGTCCCCTTGCACAGGCTAGAGGCTGGGCCCTTCCAGGGGTAAGGGAAATGGTGTCCCCATGAGGGATGTTCCATACATGGGTCCCGATGAGGTCACAAAAACAAGTATGTGTGTGTGTGTGTGTGTGTGCGCGTGTGTGTATGTGTGCACTCGTATTCCTATCCTTATGGGGACACAGACCGGACAGCACACCAACACTGGAGGGACTTTCAACATGGTGGGGACCTGAAATGAGGTCCCCACAAGTCAGACCACAGGAGGTGATAGTAAGGGCATGTCCCAACTACCCAGCATCAAAATCGGGCATGTCCTCGGGAATCACATTTGCCAGACCATGCTGTGTGTATGTGTGTGCAATGCAGATTGTATTAAAGCAACTGATTGGTTCTCTAAAAAATATAGATTTATATATTTTAGGGGCCCACTGCAGTTCCACCAGGCAGCCACCGGGGGTGCCACACATTCCCCCTTTCCCTTAAGGAGCAGCAGACAGGGTGCCTCCCTGTAATTTTGGGGACCCGGGAGGCCTTCTAATAATTTTGGGGCCTCGCTGCAGTTCCGCCCGGCGGCCACCGGGGGGCGCCGCATGTGCCCCTTCCCTCTGCTCCCTACAGGAGCAGTAGTTAGGGTGCCTTCCCATAATTTTTAGGGCCCCACTGCAGTGTCACCTGGTGGCCACCGGGGGGCGCCGCACGTGCCCCCTCCATCTGCCCCCTGCAGGAGCAGCAATCAGGGCGCCTCCCCATAATTTTGGGGACCCGGGGTGCCTCCCATAATTTTTAGGGCCCCGCTGCAGTACCACCCGGTGGCCACCGGGGGGCGCCGCACATGCCCCCTCCATCTGCCCCCTGCAGGAGCAGCAGACAGGGCGCCTCCCCATAATTTTGGGGACCCGATGCGCATTCCAATAATTTTGGGGCCCCGCTGCAGTTCCGCCCGGCGGCCACCGGGGGGCGCCGCGCGTGCCCCCTCCCTCTGCCCCCTACAGGAGCAGTAGTCAGGGTGCCTTCCCATAATTTTTAGGGCCCCACTGCAGTTCTGCCTGGTGGCCACCGGGGGGCGCCGCACGTGCCCCCTCCATCTGCCCCCTGCAGGAGCAGCAATCAGGGCGCCTCCCCATAATTTTGGGGACCCGGGGTGCCACCCATAATTTTTAGGGCCCCGCTGCAGTACCACCCGGTGGCCACCGGGGGGCGCCGCACATGCCCCCTCCATCTGCCCCCTGCAGGAGCAGCAGACAGGGCGCCTCCCCATAATTTTGGGGACCCGATGCGCCTTCCAATAATTTTGGGGCCCCGCTGCAGTTCCGCCCGGCGGCCACCGGGGGGCGCCGCGCGTGCCCCCTCCCTCTGCCCCCTACAGGAGCAGTAGTCAGGGTGCCTTCCCATAATTTTTAGTTCCCCACTGCAGTTCCGCCTGGTGGCCACCGGGGGGCGCCGCACGTGCCCCCTCCATCTGCCCCCTGCAGGAGCAGCAGATAGGGCGCCTCCTCATAATTTTGGGGACCTGGGGTGCCTTCCTATAATTTTTTAGGGCCCCGCTGCAGTTCCACCCGGTGGCCACCGGGGGCGCCGCACATGCCCCCTCCATCTGCCCCCTGCAGGAGCAGCAGACAGGGCGCCTGCCCATAATTTTGGGGACCTGGGGCGCCTTCCAATAATTTTGGGGCCCCGCTGCAGTTCCGCCCGGCGGCCACCGGGGGGCGCCGCGCGTGCCCCCTCCCTCTGCCCCCTACAGGAGCAGTAGTCAGGGTGCCTTCCCATAATTTTTAGTTCCCCACTGCAGTTCCGCCTGGTGGCCACCGGGGGGCGCCGCACGTGCCCCCTCCTTCTGCCCCCTGCAGGAGCAGCAGATAGGGCGCCTCCTCATAATTTTGGGGACCTGGGGTGCCTTCCCATAATTTTTTAGGGCCCCGCTGCAGTTCCACCCGGTGGCCACCGGGGGGCGCCGCACATGCCCCCTCCATCTGCCCCCTGCAGGAGCAGCAGACAGGGCGCCTGCCCATAATTTTGGGGACCTGGGGCGCCTTCCAATAATTTTGGGGCCCCGCTGCAGTTCCGCTCGTCGGCCACCGGGGGCGCCGCGCGTGCCCCCTCCCTCTGCCCCCCTACAGGAGCAGCAGTCAGGGCGCCTCCCCGTAATTTTGGGAACCCAGGGTGCCTTCCCATAATTTTTGGGGCCCACTGCAGTTCCACCCAGCGGCCAACAGGGGGCGCCGCACGTGCCCCCTCCCACTTTCCCCAGTACGGGCTCTAGCCGGGGCCCTTCTTATAGTTTTCACGGCCGCTGGAGAGGAGCTATTCGACTTATCTCGATAAAAAGTGTTGAATTTCCCATTCTGGAACTCCCCCAAATGAGTGTGGACGTGTATCCCTCGTGCCTGGACACGTTTCCAGGAGCTAGGGTAAAATCTGAGCATGGCTCACTAGAATGACGCGCGCTCCACCCGATCTGCTACCCTGAAAAGAACCCCTCGGGCATATTGATATGGCCAGATCTTCAGGGGATGGTGATGTGGATGAGAGGCTGGAACTGCAGTTAAGGATCTGTGCCAAAAATGCCTTGGAGCTCAGAGACTGGATACAGGCTGAACAATAGAGAGAGGTCTTCTTCTCTTTCAGAGGCAACCCAGCCAGAGCTCCGATGCTGAAATGGGGCTCCTCCGGGCATCGGTTGGAGCCCGCGGACCGGGCTTGGGCCGGCTCCCTCTCCCCTGGCGCAGCGCCCCCCTGTGGCAGATGGGGGAAGCGCAGTCTCACCGGGACTTCCAGTCTCTCGTTCCTCCGATCTCCCCTCCGTGGCTGAAATGGGGCTCCTCCGGGCATCGGTTGGAGCCCGCGGACTGGGCTTGGACCAGCTCCCTCTCCCCTGGTGCAGCGCCCCCCTGTGGCAGACGGGGGAAGCGCAGTCCCACCGGGACTTCCAGTCTCCCGTTCCTCCGATCTCCCCTCCGTGGCTGAAATGGGGCTCCTCCGGGCATCGGTTGGAGCCTGGGGACTGGGCTTGGCCCGGCTCCCTCACACCTGGTGCAGCGCCCCCCTGTGGAAGATGGGGGAAGTGCAGTCTCACCGGGACTTCCAGTCTCCCGTTCCTCCGATCTTCCCTCCAAGGCTGAAATGGGGCTCCTCCGGGCATCGGTTGGAGCCCGCGGACTGGGCTTGGACCAGCTCCCTCTCCCCTGGTGCAGCGCCCCCCTGTGGCAGACGGGGGAAGCGCAGTCCCACCGGGACTTCCAGTCTCCCGTTCCTCCGATCTCCCCTCCGTGGCTGAAATGGGGCTCCTCCGGGCATCGGTTGGAGCCCGCGGACTGGGCTTGGACCAGCTCCCTCTCCCCTGGTGCAGCGCCCCCCTGTGGCAGACGGGGGAAGCGCAGTCCCACCGGGACTTCCAGTCTCCCGTTCCTCCGATCTCCCCTCCGTGGCTAAAATGGGGCTCCTCCGGGCATCGGTTGGAGCCTGGGGACTGGGCTTGGCCCGGCTCCCTCACACCTGGTGCAGCGCCCCCCTGTGGAAGATGGGGGAAGTGCAGTCTCACCGGGACTTCCAGTCTCCCGTTCCTCCGATCTTCCCTCCAAGGCTGAAATGGGGCTCCTCCGGGCATCGGTTGGAGCCCGCGGACTGGGCTTGGACCAGCTCCCTCTCCCCTGGTGCAGCGCCCCCTGTGGCAGACGGGGGAAGCGCAGTCCCACCGGGACTTCCAGTCTCCCGTTCCTCCGATCTCCCCTCCGTGGCTGAAATGGGGCTCCTCCGGGCATCGGTTGGAGCCCGGGGACTGGGCTTGGCCAAGCTCCCTCTCCCCTGGCACAGCGCCCCCTATGGCAGATGAGGGAAGCGCAGTCTCACCGGGACTTCCAGTCTCCCGTTCCTCCGATCTCCCCTCCGTGGCTGAAATGGGGCTCCTCCGGGCATCGGTTGGAGACTGCGGACTGGGCTTGGCCCAGCTCCTTCTTCCCTGGCGCAGCGCCCCCTGTGGAAGATGGGGGAAGCGCAGTCTCACCGGGACTTCCAGACTCCCGTTCCTCCGATCTTCCCTCCGAGGCTGAAATGGGGCTCCTCCGGGCATCGGTTGGAGCCTGCGGACCGGGCTTGGCCCAGCTCCTTCTCGCCTGGTGCAGCGCCCCCTGTGGAAGATGGGGGAAGTGCAGTCTCACCGGGACTTCCAGTCTCTCGTTCCTCCGATCTTCCCTCCGAGGCTGAAATGGGGCTACTCCGGGCATCGGTTGGAGCCTGCGGACTGGGCTTGGCTTAGCTCCTTCTTCCCTGGCGCAGCGCCCCCTGTGGAAGATGGGGGAAGCGCAGTCTCACCGGGACTTCCAGACTCCCGTTCCTCCGATCTTCCATCCGAGGCTGAAATGGGGCTCCTCCGGGCATCGGTTTGAGCCTGTGGACCGGGCTTGGCCCAGCTCCTTCTCGCCTGGTGCAGCGCCCCCTGTGGCAGACAGGGGAAGCGCAGTCCCACCGGGACTTCCAGTCTTTAGTTCCTCCGATCTCCCCTCCGAGGCCGAAATGGGGCTCTTCCAGGCATCGGTTGGAGCCTGCGGACCGGGCTTGGCCTGGCTCCCTATTCCTGGGAGCAGCGCCCCCCAGTGTGCTGAACTGGTTACTGCATTTTGTGGAAGTCATGCTGATGAGTGTGTACGGCTGAACCCTCAGGCTGGGAGTGGTTCCAAGAGCCTGGGTAAAATAGGAGAGTGTACTGCAAAAGTGTCGCGCGCATCACCTGTCCTGCTACGTCCAAGAGAACCAAGCTGAGAGATTCACAGGATGAGAACAGTCCAGCCAGGAAAAAGATGGGTTCTCGATAGAAAGTCCTCTTTTCTTTGTCCTGCAAACCCGATCGATGTGGCTCCCTGCGCCCTGTGGAAGATGGGGGAAGTGCAGTCTCACCGGGACTTCCAGTCTCCCGTTCCTCCGATCTTCCCTCCAAGGCTGAAATGGGGCTCCTCCGGGCATCGGTTGGAGCCCGCGGACTGGGCTTGGACCAGCTCCCTCTCCCCTGGTGCAGCGCCCCCCTGTGGCAGACGGGGGAAGCGCAGTCCCACCGGGACTTCCAGTCTCCCGTTCCTCCGATCTCCCCTCCGTGGCTGAAATGGGGCTCCTCCGGGCATCGGTTGGAGCCCGCGGACTGGGCTTGGACAAGCTCCCTCTCCCCTGGTGCAGCGCCCCCCTGTGGCAGACGGGGGAAGTGCAGTCCCACCGGGACTTCCAGTCTCCCGTTCCTCCGATCTCCCCTCCGTGGCTGAAATGGGGCTCCTCCGGGCATCGGTTGGAGACTGCGGACTGGGCTTGGCCCAGCTCCTTCTTCCCTGGCGCAGCGCCCCCTGTGGAAGATGGGGGAAGCGCAGTCTCACCGGGACTTCCAGACTCCCGTTCCTCCGATCTTCCCTCCGAGGCTGAAATGGGGCTCCTCCGGGCATCGGTTGGAGCCTGCGGACCAAGCTTGGCCCAGCTCCTTCTCGCCTGGTGCAGCCCCCCCTGTGGAAGATGGGGGAAGTGCAGTCTCACCGGGACTTCCAGTCTCTCGTTCCTCCGATCTTCCCTCCGAGGCTGAAATGGGGCTACTCCGGGCATCGGTTGGAGCCTGCGGACTGGGCTTGGCCTAGCTCCTTCTTCCCTGGCGCAGCGCCCCCTGTGGAAGATGGGGGAAGCGCAGTCTCACCGGGACGTCCAGACTCCCGTTCCTCCGATCTTCCCTCCGAGACTGAAATGGGGCTCCTCCGGGCATCGGTTGGAGCCTGCGGACCGGGCTTGGCCCAGCTCCTTCTCGCCTGGTGCAGCGCCCCCTGTGGCAGACAGGGGAAGCGCAGTCCCACCGGGACTTCCAGTCTTTCGTTCATCCGATCTCCCCTCCGAGGCCGAAATGGGGCTCTTCCAGGCATCGGTTGGAGCCTGCGGACCGGGCTTGGCCTGGCTCCCTATTCCTGGGAGCAGCGCCCCCCAGTGTGCTGAACTGGTTACTGCATTTTGTGGAAGTCATGCTGATGAGTGTGTACGGCTGAACCCTCAGGCTGGGAGTGGTTCCAAGAGCCTGGGTAAAATAGGAGAGTGTACTGCAAAAGTGTCGCGCGCATCACCAGTCCTGCTACGTCCAAGAGAACCAAGCTGAGAGATTCACAGGATGAGAACAGTCCAGCCAGGAAAAAGATGGGTACTCGATAGAAAGTCCTCTTTTCTTTGTCCTGCAAACCCGATCGATGTGGCTCCCTGCGCCCCGGCGGGGAGGGCCATTCGCTTGGCCGGAACCCAGGGGTCCCGGCCAGCTCCAGGCGAACAAGGCCCTCCTTCTGCCCACGGCGTGCCTGGAAACCCTCCACTGTAAGGGTTTACTAGTCCCCAAATGTCCGCCCAGTGCTCTTGGCCAGAGCTGGGTGGGCCTTGTTTCTGACTCCAGTCAGTATGGTCTGCTCTGTCTATCAGCCCAGCAGGTGCCTGACAACACCAGGGGTGCTGGGGAAGTGTCCCCATCACCTAGCAAAGCTCACCATTGGACCCTGGTGGAGCACATGATTTCCCGGGAACTGCACAAGTGCCACCATGAACCAATGATGCGGTCTGTCAATGGCCGCAGGTGGCTGCACGGAAGGGTTCAGCTGTGGGGTCCTGCGGAGAGAAGAGCCAGACAGGATGGAGGTAGAGTGAGATAGAAAGTGTGCGAGAAAGGGGAGTCTCGTATGGCGTGAGAGAGAAGCACAGGCTCTGAGCAAAGCTGACTGGATTACGTCAGTAGAAAAAGGGAGAGTGGGAGGCCCCTTTGGAGGGATCCAGTGGAAGCTGCGCACAGAGTGGGCCTGGGACTACCCATGTATCATTGATGGTATCCTGGAGAGTGGAACAGCCCTTTACAATATGAACCTTTCACCCCCCATGACAAGATGAAACCAGTCAGGTGTAGATCGGGATGTGATGGGTTGGGGGCAGCGGGGTTCCCTGGGGGCCGACGGCTCACCCTCGCCTCGACCGGCGGGGACCTGGGTTGGGAGGCCTGAGGCGACCTTTTTAAATCGCTGCTTACCCAAACTGTCCCCCAGGGTGGCTTGCACTGGTTGCCTAGTGAACAGGTTGTCGGGTGAGGAGAAAAATGTGAGATCGAATGGGTGCTGTTCCCCTTTATCTGGGGGCTAATCAATGTGCCTGGTGCCTGGGTACCACGGAGAGCGGGCCCCACTGTCCATCTGACTCTGAACTTCTCACTTGGCCCGCACTGATGGCCATCCACTGGGCCTACTCCTCTTGTTGGTTGCCTGCTTGGTGTGTGGCTCCTTCTTCTCTGTGGGGTTTCCTGCTGCTTTCGAGATGGCGGCTGGCTCACCCCCTGTCACCGCTGGCTACTGAGAGCTACCTTGTTGATCCTGCCAGTAGCCTTCCGCATCAATGCAGAAACTGGAGGGCTGCTGTAACCCAAAATGCTTGCCCTCAGCTGAGTGGCACAGCTGGGGGCTGTCGCGGGAGGTTTTCAGGTCCCCCTCCATTATGGAGGGGGGGGGGTGATAACCACTCTCGTCCCCCCTTAGGTGGCGGGGTGCGGGACAGGCTCCGCAGGGCGGTGATGTCGGCCGGAGGGGTCACCTCCACCGGTCGCTGCTCCGCCCTGTCTGCAGCCTCCCCCTGCATCACCGCAGGATCCGGAGGGCTGCCGGATTCCCCAATGCTTGCTGGCGGCTGAGCGGCACGGGTCGGGGATGGATTGAGGATGTCTGCCCCCCCCTCCATCCAGGAGGGGGGGAGGTGACAGCCACCCTCGTCCACCTTAGGCGGCGGGGTGCGGGACAGGCTCCGCAGGGCGGTGATGTCGGCCGGAGGGGTCACCTCCACCGGTCGCTGCTCCGCCCTGTCTGCAGCCTCCCCCCGCATCACCGCAGGCTCCGGAGGGCTGCCGGATTTCCCAATGCTTGCTGGCGGCTGAGCGGCACGGGTCGGGGATGGATTGAGGATGTCTGCCCCCCCTCCATCCAGGAGGGGGGGAGGTGACAGCCACCCTCGTCCACCTTAGGCGGCGGGGTGCGGGACAGGCTCGGCAGGGCGGTGATGTCGGCCGGAGGGGTCACCTCCACCGGTCGCTGCTCCGCCCTGTCTGCAGCCTCCCCCTGCATCACCGCAGGATCCGGAGGGCTGCCGGATTCCCCAATGCTTGCTGGCGGCTGAGCGGCACGGGTCGGGGATGGATTGAGGATGTCTGCCCCCCCTCCATCCAGGAGGGGGGGAGGGGACAGCCACCCTCGTCCACCTTAGGCGGCGGGGTGCGGGACAGGCTCCGCAGGGCGGTGATGTCGGCCGGAGGGGTCACCTCCACCGGTCGCTGCTCCGCCCTGTCTGCAGCCTCCCCCCGCATCACCGCAGGATCCGGAGGGCTGCCGGATTCCCCAATGCTTGCTGGCGGCTGAGCGGCACGGGTCGGGGATGGATTGAGGATGTCTGCCCCCCCTCCATCCAGGAGGGGGGGAGGTGACAGCCACCCTCGTCCACCTTAGGCGGCGGGGTGCGGGACAGGCTCCGCAGGGCGGTGATGTCGGCCGGAGGGGTCACCTCCACCGGTCGCTGCTCCGCACCGTCTGCAGCCTCCCCCCGCATCACCGCAGGATCCGGAGGGCTGCCGGATTCCCCAATGCTTGCTTGCGGCTGAGCTGCACGGGTCGGGGATGGATTGAGGATGTCTGCCCCCCCCTCCATCCAGGAGGGGGGGAGGGGACAGCCACCCTCGTCCACCTTAGGCGGCGGGGTGCGGGACAGGCTCCGCAGGGCGGTGATGTCGGCCGGAGGGGTCACCTCCATCGGTCGCTGCTCCGCCCTGTCTGCAGCCTCCTCCCGCATCACCGCAGGATCCGGAGGGCTGCCGGATTCCCCAATGCTTTCTGGCGACTGAGCGGCACGGCACGGGTCGGGGATGGATTGAGGATGTCTGACCCCCCTCCATCCAGGAGGGGGGAGGTGAAAGCCACCCTCGTCCACCTTAGGCGGTGGGGTGCGGGACAGGCTCCGCAGGGCGGTGATGTCGGCCGGAGGGGTCACCTCCACCGGTCGCTGCTCCGCCCTGTCTGCAGCCTCCTCCCGCATCACCGCAGGATCCGGAGGGCTGCCGGATTCCCCAATGCTTTCTGGCGACTGAGCGGCACGGGTCGGGTTATGGATTGAGAATGTCTGCCCCCCCTCCATCCAGGAGGGGGGGAGGTGACAGCCACCCTTGTCCACCTTAGGCGGCGTGGTGCGGGATAGGCTCCGCAGGGCGGCGATGTCGGCCGGAGGGTTCACCTCCACCGGTCGCTGCTCCGCCCTGTCTGCAGCCTCCCCCCGCATCACCGCAGGATCCGGAGGGCTGCCGGATTCCCCAATGCTTGCTGGCGGCTGAGCGGCACGGGTCGGGGATGGATTGAGGATGTCTGCCCCCCCTCCATCCAGGAGGGGGGGAGGGGACAGCCACCCTCGTCCACCTTAGGTGGCGGGGTGCGGGACAGGCTCCGCAGGGCGGTGATGTCGGCCGGAGGGGTCACCTCCACCGGTCGTTGCTCCGCCCTGTCTGCAGCCTCCTCCCGCATCACCGCAGGATCCGGAGGGCTGCCGGATTCCCCAATGCTTTCTGGCGACTGAGCGGCACGGCACGGGTCGGGGATGGATTGAGGATGTCTGACCCCCCTCCATCCAGGAGGGGGGGAGGTGAAAGCCACCCTCGTCCACCTTAGGCGGTGGGGTGCGGGACAGGCTCCGCAGGGCGGTGATGTCGGCCGGAGGGGTCACCTCCACCGGTCGCTGCTCCGCCCTGTCTGCAGCCTCCTCCCGCATCACTGCAGGATCCGGAGGGCTGCCGGATTCCCCAATGCTTGCTGACGGATGAGCGGCACGGGTCGGGATGGATTGAGGATGTCTGCCCCCCTCCATCCAGGAGGGGGGGAGGTGACAGCCACCCTTGTCCACCTTAGGCAGCGGGGTGCGGGACAGGCTCCGCAGGGCGGTGATGTCGGCCGGAGGCATCACCTCCACCGGCTGCTCCTCTGCCCTGTCTGCAGCTTTCCCCCGCATCACTGCAGGATGCGGAGGGCTGCTGGATTCCCCAATGCTTGCTCGAGTCTGAGTGAGAGGTATGGCTGGGGGCTGTCGCGGGAGGTTGTCAGTTCCTAATCCATCTTGGAGGTGGGGTGATATTCACCCTCGTCCCCCCTTAGGCGGTGGGAGTGTGGGACAGGCTCTGCAGGGCGGTGATGGTGACTGCAGGGTTCTAAGGTTTGCTGGTTCCTTTACTTATTGGCCATGGTTGAACGTCATTGCTGTGCAAGCTTTTCGTAACCCCCTTCACCTTGGAGGTGGGGGTGGGGGGATCCGCTGTCATCATTTCTCACTTTGGTGTCAGGTTGAGATATTGGGCGCTGGTGGTTAGGTTTGTGTCGGCCTACTGATGATGTGTTGTCACTATTGAAATTCTCTATAAGAGAGTAACTATAAGATCAGACATTTGCTGCACATGTAAAGCTGAGAAACTAGAGGAGCCTGAGCTACTATCTCTGATATTATGACCGAGTGCCACGAAATCAGTCAATATTTGGCTGACAGCGGGGGTGGGCATATGGGGCGTCCTGTGCCCACGCACCCGAAGCTTCTTGCTCGCCTAGGCCGCGAACAGTGTCCCGTCCCGGGGACTTGGCCGGGGACAATCGGTTCGGCACGAGGGCCAGCGCCTCCGCCGGCCAGGTGGGTCGGCGGAGGCGCCTCTACCCTGGTCCTCCCGGCCCCCGGTGGCTGGTCTCTCCCTGGGCTTAATACCCGGCCGGAGCCCCCGCTACCCGGGCTTAATAGTCGGGGGCCGGCGGCGCGAGCAGTGTCCCGTCCCGGGGACTTGGCCGGGGACAATCGGTTCGGCACGAGGGCCAGCGCCTCCGCCGGCCGGGTGGGTCGGCGGAGGCGCCTCTCCCCTGGTCCTCCCGGCCCCGGTGGCTGGTCCCTCCCTGGGCTTAATACCCGGCCGGAGCCCCCGCTCCCCGGGCTTAATAGTCGGGGGCCGGCGGCGCGAGCAGTGTCCCGTCCCGGGGACTTGGCCGGGGACAATCGGTTCGGCACGAGGGCCAGCGCCTCCGCCGGCCGGGTGGGTCGGCGGAGGCGCCTCTCCCCTGGTCCTCCCGGCCTCCGGTGGCTGGTCCCTCCCTGGGCTTAATACCCGGCCGGAGCCCCCGCTCCCCGGGCTTAACAGTCGGGGGCCGGCGGCGCGAGCAGTGTCCCGTCCCGGGGACTTGGCCGGGGACAATCGGTTCGGCACGAGGGCCAGCGCCTCCGCCGGCCGGGTGGGTCGGCGGAGGCGCCTCTCCCCTGGTCCTCCCGGCCCCGGTGGCTGGTCCCTCCCTGGGCTTAATACCCGGCCGGAGCCCCCGCTCCCCGGGCTTAATAGTCGGGGGCCGGCGGCGCGAGCAGTGTCCCGTCCCGGGGACTTGGCCGGGGACAATCGGTTCGGCACGAGGGCCAGCGCCTCCGCCGGCCGGGTGGGTCGGCGGAGGCGCCTCTCCCCTGGTCCTCCTGGCCCCCGGTGGCTGGTCCCTCCCTGGGCTTAATACCCGGCCGGAGCCCCCGCTCCCCGGGCTTAATAGTCGGGGGCCGGCGGCGCGAGCAGTGTCCCGTCCCGGGGACTTGGCCGGGGACAATCGGTTCGGCACGAGGGCGCCTCCGCCGGCCGGGTGGGTCGGCGGAGGCGCCTCTCCCCTGGTCCTCCCGGCCCCGGTGGCTGGTCCCTCCCTGGGCTTAATACCCGGCCGGAGCCCCCGCTCCCCGGGCTTAATAGTCGGGGGCCGGCGGCGCGAGCAGTGTCCCGTCCCGGGGACTTGGCCGGGGACAATCGGTTCGGCACGAGGGCCAGCGCCTCCGCCGGCCAGGTGGGTCGGCGGAGGCGCCTCTCCCCTGGTCCTCCCGGCCCCGGTGGCTGGTCCCTCCCTGGGCTTAATACCCGGCCGGAGCCCCCGCTCCCCGGGCTTAATAGTCGGGGGCCGACTGCCCCTTCCCCAGGGCTGAACAGCCGGGGAACACCCGCCGGCCGGCGGGTCAATGGCGGAATGCAGATACTGGACAGCCCCAGCTTGTGGATTTTTTTCCCATTTTTTTGGGGGGAGGGGGATTATTGGGGGAAGGTTTTTATTTCTCCCCCCCCCTCCCATGGGCTGGACACACCTGCTGCCAGCCCATGGGTTTTTTTTTTGTGTGTTTTTTTTATCTACGCAGGCGCTGCAGCGTCAGCGGATGGGGATTCTTGGCATTTACCGACGCCGCCACAATTATTTTTCCCGTGCTGGTTTTTTTTCTGGAGGGGGGGGTTTGTTTGTTTGTGGTTTTTCTTTTGTTTTGGAATTTGTTTTGGAGGGGGATAAGGGGGGGTGCTTTGTACTTGTTTATTTTTTTTGGGGGGGGTCTGTTTGTTTTTGGGTGTTTTTTTTTTTTTTTTGGGGGGGGGGGGGGGGGGGGTCTTGTTCTTGCCCCAGGCACTGCAGTGGCAGATGGGGATAATGGACAAACCCCACTGCCGGACAAGTTATTTTTCCAGTACTTTTTATTTTGGGGGGTCTTTTTTTGGGTGGGGTGCTTTTTTTGTGAGGTGGTCTTGTTCTTGCCCCAAGCACTGCAGTAGCGGATGGGGATATTGGACAAACCCCGCTGCCGGCCAATGTATTTTTTCCCGTACTGTTTATTTTTTTTGGGGGGGGTCTGTTTGTTTTTTGGGTTTTTTTGTGTGTGTGTTTTTTTTTTTTTTGGGGGGGGGGGGGGGCTTTGGTTTTCTTTATTATTTTTTTTTGGGGGGGGGTCTGTTTGTTTTGGGTGTTTTGGGGTGTGTTGTTTTTCTTTTATTTCAGGGTGATTTTTTTTTTTTTTTTTTTGGGGGGGGGGGGGTCTTGTTCTTGCCCCAGGCACTGCAGTGGCAGATGGGGATACTGGACAAACCCCACTGCCGGACAAGGTATTTTTCCAGTACTGTTTATTTGGGGGTCTTTTTTTTTTAGGGGGGGGGGTTGTTTTTCTTTTTTTTCTTTTTTTTGTATTTTTTTGTGGGGGTGGGGGGTCTTGTTCTTGCCCCATGCACTGCAGTGGCGGATGGGGATACTGGACAAACCCCGCTGCCGGCCAAGGTATTTTTCCCGTATTGTTTATTTTGGGGAGTCCTTTTTTGTGGTTTGAAAAAAAAAATATTTTTGTGTGTGGTTTTTATTAGGGGGGGGGGGGGGTTCGTTTTGGTTTTGCGTGTGTTTTTTTTTTTTTACCCCTTGTGCTGCAGCAGTGGATGGGGATATTGGACAACCCAGCTGCACTTTATTTTATTTTTTTTAAACTGGGCAGGGTCAAAGCACACAGCATCACATACTCCCAGAAGTCCTTGGTTTGTCTCCCACCCCCAGAAGTTCACCATTATATATCTCTCACTCCCAGAAGTCCTCGGTCTGTTTTCCACTCCCGGAAGTCCCTGGCTTGTTTCCTTAAGACAATGAACGCGGATGGGGCAGACAGTAAAACGGATGGCAGTGATGAAGACTATCTCCCCGACTCATCTGAGTTGAGCAGTTCAAATGACAGCAGCGCGGAAGAGACATCTTTTCACGGGAGACAGGCGCTGGAAGAAGCCGAGGCTTCCTCCACAGACGGCGGCCTGAACCGACGGACACATCACGGCGTGTCAGTCCAGGTTCTTACCCAAAAAGGGGATGGTTCCAGAACATATAACAAGAAGAAAAACTTCTGCCTATGGTGTGAGAGGCCATATTCCAAAATTGCGAGGCACGTGGAAGCCGTCCACCGCAGTGAGCCAGAGGTAGCAAGGGCACTGAGCTTTGACAAGAACTCCAGGGAAAGGTCAGTGCAGCTGGACCTAATTCGCCACCGGGGGAACTTTGCACATAATATCGGTGTTCTCCGCGAGGGCAGCGGTGTCCTACTACCTTGCAAGCAGCCGGCCAAAGCAGCAGCTCCCCAAGATTTCATGCACTGCGCACACTGCCAAGGTCTGTTCTCCAGGCGACACCTGTGGCGACATGTGAAGAGGTGCCCTCTTCGTAAAAGGGGTGGCCACCCCAAACCTGGTAGAACTCGGGTCCAGTCCCTGTGCACTTACGCCACACCCATTCCGCCAGGTGTTGGCACCGGCCTGTGGAAGTTGTTGAGCCAAATGAATTATGATGATGTGGTACCTGTGATCAAGGGGGACAGCTGCATCATGCAGTTCGGGCAGCACCTCTACAACCGACTGGGGTCTGATGTCGGCAAGCACGAGTACATCCGCCAGAAGCTCCGGGAGGTGGGTCGTCTCCTGCTGCATGCGATGAAGGTCACTCCATTGCGGAGCATGGAAGATTTCATCCGCCCACCCAACTTTTTCCATGTGGTGCATGCCGTCAGGAGCCTGGCTGGCTACGATGACAAGACCAACACATATAGGGTCCCCTCGCTGGCCCTGAAGGTGGGTCACAGCTTGCAAAAGATTTCCGCCATGGTTGAGTGCCAGGCGCTGATGGAGGGCAGTGCCCTGACAGTGGAGAGCGCACGGAGCTTCAGGAAACTGTACGAGGCGAGGTGGAGTGAGCTCATCTCAACTGCTGCCCTGAAGACCCTACGAGAGATAAAATGGAATGCCCCACTCCTCCTACCCTTCACTGACGACGTGAAGCGATTGAACCTGTACCTCCTTGACCGGCAGCGGGAGTACTTGGATGGGTTATCTGCCCACCCTTCTCCAAAGCAGTGGTCAATGCTGGCCAAGGTCACCCTCACACAGTTGATCCTCTTCAACCGCAGGAGGGAAGGTGAGGTGTCCAAGATGCGGCTATCCTCATTTGAATCACGGCACACAGCTGACCTGCAGGGTGACGTGGCCCAGGCCCTCTCGGAGATGGAGAAGGCTCTCTGTCACCACTTCACCCGTATTGAGATACCTGGTAAAAGAGGCAGGAAGGTTCCCGTCCTGTTATCCCCATGCATGCAGAAAGCCATGGAGATCCTGACCGAGAAGAGGGCAGAGTGTGGTGTCACCCCTGAAAATTTCTACATGTTTGCCAGGCCAGCCGCCTTATCACACTTCAGGGGATCCGACTGCATTCGTCTCTATGCCCGGGAGTGTGGGGCCAAGCATCCCGAAGCACTGTCCTCCACCCGCCTCCGGAAGCATGTAGCCACCCTTTCCAGGGTCCTCAACCTAAGCAACACCGAGATGGACCAGCTAGCCGATTTCCTCGGACATGACATACGGGTGCATAGACAGTATTATCGTCTTCCAGAAGGTACCCTGCAGCTGGCCAAGTTAAGCAAGCTCTTTGTGGCCCTGGAACAAGGGAGAATGGCTGAGTTCCGGGGCCGCAGTCTGGAGGAGATCTCCATTGATCCAGATGGTAAGTATCACTGGACAAGTGTCTCCAGGGACTGACACTGTAAGTGGGCTGGTGTGACGGGGTTTACTGTCTTTCTCTATTTCCAGAACCAATCCAGGTGGCAAGTGATGACTCTGGGGATGAGCCAGAGAGGCAAGCCAGTGAGGTGACAGTGGTGCACACCGAGAAAGAAGCAAACAGTGTGGCAGTGGAGGGAGCCATTCCTAAAGGTGGGTGCAACCTTCCATGCTGGTGAGGGGGGGGGGAGGTGTGGGGGGGTGGCCTTGGCTGGTGATGGCCTTGCAGGGTGACTGACCTTTCCTCTCCCACAAAGGTGACAGCAGAGGTGCTAAGAGAAAACCATGGACCCCAGCGGAAGTCAGAGCCGTTGAAAGACACATGATGCGGTTCATCCACTCCTGCAAGGTTCCGGGCAAGAAGGATTGTGATGCGTGCCTACGGGCTGAAACCCAAGCACTGAAGGCTCGGAACTGGCTTTCAATTAAATTCTACATAAAGAACAGAATGTCAAGGAAATTACCCAACTGCGCCTGCATGCATATAAAATAAATAAATGGGTGATTTGAATAAAGGGGAAATCACAGTACTGTATTGGTAAAATTAATTTGACATTTATTCTTGTGAAAAAAGAAAAATATATATATAAATTGAAACGAAGGAAGATGCAAAAACAAAAAACACCTTTTATTACAGGTAAAATATATGTCAGAATGATAACAGGTCAGAAAAAATCTTCCTGCACCTGTACAATGTTGGGGAAAAAAAAAAAAAAAAAAAAAAAACTTTGGAAAAAACGTAGTAAAAAGATTTGAAAAATATATATAGTAAAGTTCCAAATGTCTGGTGTGAAATAGAGTGTGGCGTCCCACCTCTTTTCCACCTTGTTGTGACTGGTTATGTGGTATACTACAGATAAGGTAGATTATCCGGAAAACAAGGGAATGTTCAATTTCCAAGTATAGCCCAGTGGTAATATTAATTGTGAATCCCAGTGGAGGCAAGGTCTTAATTTATAACTGCTGTGATGCTGCGGGGTACCCCAACGTCGGTATAAGTGGGATAAGGTATTCAGGGATAAAGGTATAAAGAAACCCCGGACTCCCCGCTAGTTCTCCCCGTTATAGTCAGCCGGAGGCGCCTGCACTCACAGGTGTCTGCCGACCGCTATTGACGGGGGGACGCGGTCATGCCACTGGGGGGAAGGTAACACTGACTTCGGGACCCACAAGGGGACTGTCCGTCGTGAACCTTCCCTCCTGCGGGGTCAGATACCTTTTTCTCCTGCGCTTGATCCCGTTCTGTTCTTTCTTCCTCCGGTCTGTTCTCTCGGTGTTCTGCTTGTAGGTCTGTTCCCTCTCAGCCGCGCGGCTTCGTTCTATCTTCACGGGATCACTGATCTGTGCGGTTATGTTCCGTCCGGATATTCTTCTCGGTCTTGTAGCTTTTTGGCAAAAAGCTACAAGACCGAGAAGAATATCCGGACGGAACATAACCGCACAGATCAGTGATCCCGTGAAGATAGAACGAAGCCGCGCGGCTGAGAGGGAACAGACCTACAAGCAGAACACCGAGAGAACAGACCGGAGGAAGAAAGAACAGAACGGGATCAAGCGCAGGAGAAAAAGGTATCTGACCCCGCAGGAGGGAAGGTTCACGACGGACAGTCCCCTTGTGGGTCCCGAAGTCAGTGTTACCTTCCCCCCAGTGGCATGACCGCGTCCCCCCGTCAATAGCGGTCGGCAGACACCTGTGAGTGCAGGCGCCTCCGGCTGACTATAACGGGGAGAACTAGCGGGGAGTCCGGGGTTTCTTTATACCTTTATCCCTGAATACCTTATCCCACTTATACCGACGTTGGGGTACCCCGCAGCATCACAGCAGTTATAAATTAAGACCTTGCCTCCACTGGGATTCACAATTAATATTACCACTGGGCTATACTTGGAAATTGAACATTCCCTTGTTTTCCGGATAATCTACCTTATCTGTAGTATACCACATAACCAGTCACAACAAGGTGGAAAAGAGGTGGGACGCCACACTCTATTTCACACCAGACATTTGGAACTTTACTATATATATTTTTCAAATCTTTTTACTACGTTTTTTCCAAAGTTTTTTTTTTTTTTTTTTTTTTCCAACATTGTACAGGTGCAGGAAGATTTTTTCTGACCTGTTATCATTCTGACATATATTTTACCTGTAATAAAAGGTGTTTTTTGTTTTTGCATCTTCCTTCGTTTCAATTTATATATATATTTTTCTTTTTTCACAAGAATAAATGTCAAATTAATTTTACCAATACAGTACTGTGATTTCCCCTTTATTCAAATCACCCATTTATTTATTTTATATGCATGCAGGCGCAGTTGGGTAATTTCCTTGACATATGCTAATCCTTGGAGGCATTTGGGTTTAGCCTCTCACTCGTACTGCTGCCACCCCCGTACTACCCATATAAGTGGAGCGTTGATCACATTTGCGAGATAAAGAACAGAATAACTGCGATAAAGAGAAAGAACATGAACTAAATAAATAATAAATAAGTAAACAAACACATGCATCCATACACAAATAAATAAATAAATAAATAAATAAATCAATACATAATAAAATGTGGGTGCCATTGCACCCGTTGGCCACCTGGGGGGAGGGTGTCACACATAAATTGATCCATATATTATGTCCCCATGGTCCCCTCCCAGGCCACGCATGCCCGCACCCTCTGTCCCCTTGCACAGGCTACAGGCTGGGCCCTTCCAGGGGTAAGGGAAATGGTGTCCCCATGAGGGATGTTCCATACATGGGTCCCGATGAGGTCACAAAAACAAGTATGTGTGTGTGTGTGTGTGTGTGTGCGCGTGTGTGTATGTGTGCACTCGTATTCCTATCCTTATGGGGACACAGACCGGACAGCACACCAACACTGGAGGGACTTTCAACATGGTGGGGACCTGAAATGAGGTCCCCACAAGTCAGACCACAGGAGGTGATAGTAAGGGCATGTCCCAACTACCCAGCATCAAAATCGGGCATGTCCTCGGGAATCACATTTGCCAGACCATGCTGTGTGTATGTGTGTGCAATGCAGATTGTATTAAAGCAACTGATTGGTTCTCTAAAAAATATAGATTTATATATTTTAGGGGCCCACTGCAGTTCCACCAGGCAGCCACCGGGGGTGCCACACATTCCCCCTTTCCCTTAAGGAGCAGCAGACAGGGTGCCTCCCTGTAATTTTGGGGACCCGGGAGGCCTTCTAATAATTTTGGGGCCTCGTTGCAGTTCCGCCCGGCGGCCACCGGGGGGCGCCGCATGTGCTCCTTCCCTCTGCCCCCTACAGGAGCAGTAGTTAGGGTGCCTTCCCATAATTTTTAGGGCCCCACTGCAGTGTCACCTGGTGGCCACCGGGGGGCACCGCACGTGCCCCCTCCATCTGCCCCCTGCAGGAGCAGCAATCAGGGCGCCTCCCCATAATTTTGGGGACCCGGGGTGCCTCCCATAATTTTTAGGGCCCCGCTGCAGTACCACCCGGTGGACACCGGGGGGCGCCGCACATGCCCCCTCCATCTGCCCCCTGCAGGAGCAGCAGACAGGGCGCCTCCCCATAATTTTGGGGACCCGATGCGCCTTCCAATAATTTTGGGGCCCCGCTGCAGTTCCGCCCGGCGGCCACCGGGGGGCGCCGCGCGTGCCCCCTCCCTCTGCCCCCTACAGGAGCTGTAGTCAGGGTGCCTTCCCATAATTTTTAGGGCCCCACTGCAGTTCCGCCTGGTGGCCACCGGGGGGCGCCGCACGTGCCCCCTCCATCTGCCCCCTGCAGGAGCAGCAATCAGGGCGCCTCCCCATAATTTTGGGGACCCGGGGTGCCTCCCATAATTTTTAGGGCCCCGCTGCAGTACCACCCGGTGGCCACCGGGGGGCGCCGCACATGCACCCTCCATCTTCCCCCTGCAGGAGCAGCAGACAGGGCGCCTCCCCATAATTTTGGGGACCCGATGCGCATTCCAATAATTTTGGGGCCCCGCTGCAGTTCCGCCCGGCGGCCACCGGGGGGCGCCGTGCGTGCCCCCTCCCTCTGCCCCCTACAGGAGCAGTAGTCAGGGTGCCTTCCCATAATTTTTAGGGCCCCACTGCAGTTCCGCCTGGTGGCCACCGGGGGGCGCCGCACGTGCCCCCTCCATCTGCCCCCTGCAGGAGCAGCAATCAGGGCGCCTCCCCATAATTTTGGGGACCCGGGGTGCCACCCATAATTTTTAGGGCCCCGCTGCAGTACCACCCGGTGGCCACCGGGGGGCGCCGCACATGCCCCCTCCATCTGCCCCCTGCAGGAGCAGCAGACAGGGCGCCTCCCCATAATTTTGGGGACCCGATGCGCCTTCCAATAATTTTGGGGCCCCGCTGCAGTTCCGCCCGGCGGCCACCGGGGGGCGCCGCGCGTGCCCCCTCCCTCTGCCCCCTACAGGAGCAGTAGTCAGGGTGCCTTCCCATAATTTTTAGTTCCCCACTGCAGTTCCGCCTGGTGGCCACCGGGGGGCGCCGCACGTGCCCCCTCCATCTGCCCCCTGCAGGAGCAGCAGATAGGGCGCCTCCTCATAATTTTGGGGCCCTGGGGTGCCTTCCTATAATTTTTTAGGGCCCCGCTGCAGTTCCACCCGGTGGCCACCGGGGGCGCCGCACATGCCCCCTCCATCTGCCCCCTGCAGGAGCAGCAGACAGGGCGCCTGCCCATAATTTTGGGGACCTGGGGCGCCTTCCAATAATGTTGGGGCCCCGCTGCAGTTCCGCCCGGCGGCCACCGGGGGGCGCCGCGCGTGCCCCCTCCCTCTGCCCCCTACAGGAGCAGTAGTCAGGGTGCCTTCCCATAATTTTTAGTTCCCCACTGCAGTTCCGCCTGGTGGCCACCGGGGGGCGCCGCACGTGCCCCCTCCATCTGCCCCCTGCAGGAGCAGCAGATAGGGCGCCTCCTCATAATTTTGGGGACCTGGGGTGCCTTCCCATAATTTTTTAGGGCCCCGCTGCAGTTCCACCCGGTGGCCACCGGGGGGCGCCGCACATGCCCCCTCCATCTGCCCCCTGCAGGAGCAGCAGACAGGGCGCCTGCCCATAATTTTGGGGACCTGGGGCGCCTTCCAATAATTTTGGGGCCCCGCTGCAGTTCCGCTCGTCGGCCACCGGGGGCGCCGCGCGTGCCCCCTCCCTCTGCCCCCCTACAAGAGCAGCAGTCAGGGCGCCTCCCCGTAATTTTGGGAACCCAGGGTGCCTTCCCATAATTTTTGGGGCCCACTGCAGTTCCACCCAGCGGCCAACAGGGGGCGCCGCACGTGCCCCCTCCCACTTTCCCCAGTACGGGCTCTAGCCGGGGCCCTTCTTATAGTTTTCACGGCCGCTGGAGAGGAGCTATTCGACTTATCTCGATAAAAAGTGTTGAATTTCCCATTCTGGAACTCCCCCAAATGAGTGTGGACGTGTATCCCTCGTGCCTGGACACGTTTCCAGGAGCTAGGGTAAAATCTGAGCATGGCTCACTAGAATGACGCGCGCTCCACCCGATCTGCTACCCTGAAAAGAACCCCTCGGGCATATTGATATGGCCAGATCTTCAGGGGATGGTGATGTGGATGAGAGGCTGGAACTGCAGTTAAGGATCTGTGCCAAAAATGCCTTGGAGCTCAGAGACTGGATACAGGCTGAACAATAGAGAGAGGTCTTCTTCCCTTTCAGAGGCAACCCAGCCAGAGCTCCGATGCTGAAATGGGGCTCCTCCGGGCATCGGTTGGAGCCCGCGGACCGGGCTTGGGCCGGCTCCCTCTCCCCTGGCGCAGCGCCCCCCTGTGGCAGATGGGGGAAGCGCAGTCTCACCGGGACTTCCAGTCTCCCGTTCCTCCGATCTCCCCTCCGTGGCTGAAAAGGGGCTCCTCCGGGCATCGGTTGGAGCCCGCGGACTGGGCTTGGACCAGCTCCCTCTCCCCTGGTGCAGCGCCCCCCTGTGGCAGACGGGGGAAGCGCAGTCCCACCGGGACTTCCAGTCTCCCGTTCCTCCGATCTCCCCTCCGTGGCTGAAATGGGGCTCCTCCGGGCATCGGTTGGAGCCTGGGGACTGGGCTTGGCCCGGCTCCCTCACACCTGGTGCAGCGCCCCCCTGTGGAAGATGGGGGAAGTGCAGTCTCACCGGGACTTCCAGTCTCCCGTTCCTCCGATCTTCCCTCCAAGGCTGAAATGGGGCTCCTCCGGGCATCGGTTGGAGCCCGCGGACTGGGCTTGGACCAGCTCCCTCTCCCCTGGTGCAGCGCCCCCCTGTGGCAGACGGGGGAAGCACAGTCCCACCGGGACTTCCAGTCTCCCGTTCCTCCGATCTCCCCTCCGTGGCTGAAATGGGGCTCCTCCGGGCATCGGTTGGAGCCCGCGGACTGGGCTTGGACCAGCTCCCTCTCCCCTGGTGCAGCGCCCCCCTGTGGCAGACGGGGGAAGCGCAGTCCCACCGGGACTTCCAGTCTCCCGTTCCTCCGATCTCCCCTCCGTGGCTAAAATGGGGCTCCTCCGGGCATCGGTTGGAGCCTGGGGACTGGGCTTGGCCCGGCTCCCTCACACCTGGTGCAGCGCCCCCCTGTGGAAGATGGGGGAAGTGCAGTCTCACCGGGACTTCCAGTCTCCCGTTCCTCCGATCTTCCCTCCAAGGCTGAAATGGGGCTCCTCCGGGCATCGGTTGGAGCCCGCGGACTGGGCTTGGACCAGCTCCCTCTCCCCTGGTGCAGCGCCCCCCTGTGGCAGACGGGGGAAGCGCAGTCCCACCGGGACTTCCAGTCTCCCGTTCCTCCGATCTCCCCTCCGTGGCTGAAATGGGGCTCCTCCGGGCATCGGTTGGAGCCCGGGGACTGGGCTTGGCCCGGCTCCCTCTCCCCTGGCACAGCGCCCCCTGTGGCAGATGAGGGAAGCGCAGTCTCACCGGGACTTCCAGTCTCCCGTTCCTCCGATCTCCCCTCCGTGGCTGAAATGGGGCTCCTCCGGGCATCGGTTGGAGACTGCGGACTGGGCTTGGCCCAGCTCCTTCTTCCCTGGCGCAGCGCCCCCTGTGGAAGATGGGGGAAGCGCAGTCTCACCGGGACTTCCAGACTCCCGTTCCTCCGATCTTCCCTCCGAGGCTGAAATGGGGCTCCTCCGGGCATCGGTTGGAGCCTGCAGACCGGGCTTGGCCCAGCTCCTTCTCGCCTGGTGCAGCGCCCCCTGTGGAAGATGGGGGAAGTGCAGTCTCACCGGGACTTCCAGTCTCTCGTTCCTCCGATCTTCCCTCCGAGGCTGAAATGGGGCTACTCCGGGCATCGGTTGGAGCCTGCGGACTGGGCTTGGCCTAGCTCCTTCTTCCCTGGCGCAGCGCCCCCTGTGGAAGATGGGGGAAGCGCAGTCTCACCGGGACTTCCAGACTCCCGTTCCTCCGATCTTCCATCCGAGGCTGAAATGGGGCTCCTCCGGGCATCGGTTGGAGCCTGCGGACCGGGCTTGGCCCAGCTCCTTCTCGCCTGGTGCAGCGCCCCCTGTGGCAGACAGGGGAAGCGCAGTCCCACCGGGACTTCCAGTCTTTAGTTCCTCCGATCTCCCCTCCGAGGCCGAAATGGGGCTCTTCCAGGCATCGGTTGGAGCCTGCGGACCGGGCTTGGCCTGGCTCCCTATTCCTGGGAGCAGCGCCCCCCAGTGTGCTGAACTGGTTACTGCATTTTGTGGAAGTCATGCTGATGAGTGTGTACGGCTGAACCCTCAGGCTGGGAGTGGTTCCAAGAGCCTGGGTAAAATAGGAGAGTGTACTGCAAAAGTGTCGCGCGCATCACCTGTCCTGCTACGTCCAAGAGAACCAAGCTGAGAGATTCACAGGATGAGAACAGTCCAGCCAGGAAAAAGATTGATTCTCGATAGAAAGTCCTCTTTTCTTTGTCCTGCAAACCCGATCGATGTGGCTCCCTGCGCCCCTGTGGAAGATGGGGGAAGTGCAGTCTCACCGGGACTTCCAGTCTCCCGTTCCTCCGATCTTCCCTCCAAGGCTGAAATGGGGCTCCTCCGGGCATCGGTTGGAGCCCGCGGACTGGGCTTGGACCAGCTCCCTCTCCCCTGGTGCAGCGCCCCCCTGTGGCAGACGGGGGAAGCGCAGTCCCACCGGGACTTCCAGTCTCCCGTTCCTCCGATCTCCCCTCCGTGGCTGAAATGGGGCTCCTCCGGGCATCGGTTGGAGCCCGCGGACTGGGCTTGGACCAGCTCCCTCTCCCCTGGTGCAGCGCCCCCCTGTGGCAGACGGGGGAAGCGCAGTCCCACCGGGACTTCCAGTCTCCCGTTCCTCCGATCTCCCCTCCGTGGCTGAAATGGGGCTCCTCCGGGCATCGGTTGGAGACTGCGGACTGGGCTTGGCCCAGCTCCTTCTTCCCTGGCGCAGCGCCCCCTGTGGAAGATGGGGGAAGCGCAGTCTCACCGGGACTTCCAGACTCCCGTTCCTCCGATCTTCCCTCCGAGGCTGAAATGGGGCTCCTCCGGGCATCGGTTGGAGCCTGCGGACCAAGCTTGGCCCAGCTCCTTCTCGCCTGGTGCAGCGCCCCCTGTGGAAGATGGGGGAAGTGCAGTCTCACCGGGACTTCCAGTCTCTCGTTCCTCCGATCTTCCCTCCGAGGCTGAAATGGGGCTACTCCGGGCATCGGTTGGAGCCTGCGGACTGGGCTTGGCCTAGCTCCTTCTTCCCTGGCGCAGCGCCCCCTGTGGAAGATGGGGGAAGCGCAGTCTCACCGGGACGTCCAGACTCCCGTTCCTCCGATCTTCCCTCCGAGGCTGAAATGGGGCTCCTCCGGGCATCATTTGGAGCCTGCGGACCGGGCTTGGCCCAGCTCCTTCTCGCCTGGTGCAGCGCCCCCTGTGGCAGACAGGGGAAGCGCAGTCCCACTGGGACTTCCAGTCTTTCGTTCCTCCGATCTCCCCTCCGAGGCCGAAATGGGGCTCTTCCAGGCATCGGTTGGAGCCTGCGGACCGGGCTTGGCCTGGCTCCCTATTCCTGGGAGCAGCGCCCCCCAGTGTGCTGAACTGGTTACTGCATTTTGTGGAAGTCATGCTGATGAGTGTGTACGGCTGAACCCTCAGGCTGGGAGTGGTTCCAAGAGCCTGGGTAAAATAGGAGAGTGTACTGCAAAAGTGTCGCGCGCATCACCTGTCCTGCTACGTCCAAGAGAACCAAGCTGAGAGATTCACAGGATGAGAACAGTCCAGCCAGGAAAAAGATGGGTACTCGATAGAAAGTCCTCTTTTCTTTGTCCTGCAAACCCGATCGATGTGGCTCCCTGCGCCCCGGCGGGGAGGGCCATTCGCTTGGCCGGAACCCAGGGGTCCCGGCCAGCTCCAGGCAAACAAGGCCCTCCTTCTGCCCACGGCGTGCCTGGAAACCCTCCACTGTAAGGGTTTACTAGTCCCCAAATGTCCGCCCAGTGCTCTTGGCCAGAGCTGGGTGGGCCTTGTTTCTGACTCCAGTCAGTATGGTCTGCTCTGTCTATCAGCCCAGCAGGTGCCTGACAACACCAGGGGTGCTGGGGAAGTGTCCCCATCACCTAGCAAAGCTCACCATTGGACCCTGGTGGAGCACATGATTTCCCGGGAACTGCACAAGTGCCACCATGAACCAATGATGCGGTCTGTCAATGGCCGCAGGTGGCTGCACGGAAGGGTTCAGCTGTGGGGTCCTGCGGAGAGAAGATCCAGACAGGATGGAGGTAGAGTGAGATAGAAAGTGTGTGAGAAAGGGGAGTCTCGTATGGCGTGAGAGAGAAGCACAGGCTCTGAGCAAAGCTGACTGGATTACGTCAGTAGAAAAAGGGAGAGTGGGAGGCCCCTTTGGAGGGATCCAGTGGAAGCTGCGCACAGAGTGGGCCTGGGACTACCCATGTATCATTGATGGTATCCTGGAGAGTGGAACAGCCCTTTACAATATGAACCTTTCACCCCCCATGACAAGATGAAACCAGTCAGGTGTAGATCGGGATGTGATGGGTTGGGGGCAGCGGGGTTCCCTGGGGGCCGACGGCTCACCCTCGCCTCGACCGGCGGGGACCTGGGTTGGGAGGCCTGAGGCGACCTTTTTAAATCGCTGCTTACCCAAACTGTACCCCAGGGTGGCTTGCACTGGTTGCCTAGTGAACAGGTTGTCGGGTGAGGAGAAAAATGTGAGATCGAATGGGTGCTGTTCCCCTTTATCTGGGGGCTAATCAATGTGCCTGGTGCCTGGGTACCACGGAGAGCGGGCCCCACTGTCCATCTGACTCTGAACTTCTCACTTGGCCCGCACTGATGGCCATCCACTGGGCCTACTCCTCTTGTTGGTTGCCTGCTTGGTGTGTGGCTCCTTCTTCTCTGTGGGGTTTCCTGCTGCTTTCGAGATGGCGGCTGGCTCACCCCCTGTCACCGCTGGCTACTGAGAGCTACCTTGTTGATCCTGCCAGTAGCCTTCCGCATCAATGCAGAAACTGGAGGGCTGCTGTAACCCAAAATGCTTGCCCTCAGCTGAGTGGCACAGCTGGGGGCTGTCGCGGGAGGTTTTCAGGTCCCCCTCCATTATGGAGGGGGGGGGGGGTGATAACCACTCTCGTCCCCCCTTAGGTGGCGGGGTGCGGGACAGGCTCCGCAGGGCGGTGATGTCGGCCGGAGGGGTCACCTCCACCGGTCGCTGCTCCGCCCTGTCTGCAGCCTCCCCCCGCATCACCGCAGGCTCCGGAGGGCTGCTGGATTCCCCAATGCTTGCTGGCGGCTGAGCGGCACGGGTCGGGGATGGATTGAGGATGTCTGCCCCCCCTCCATCCAGGAGGGGGGGAGGTGACAGCCACCCTCGTCCACCTTAGGCGGCGGGGTGCGGGACAGGCTCGGCAGGGCGGTGATGTCGGCCGGAGGGGTCACCTCCACCGGTCGCTGCTCCGCCCTGTCTGCAGCCTCCCCCTGCATCACCGCAGGATCCGGAGGGCTGCCGGATTCCCCAATGCTTGCTGGCGGCTGAGCGGCACGGGTCGGGGATGGATTGAGGATGTTTGCCCCCCCTCCATCCAGGAGGGGGAGAGGGGACAGCCACCCTCGTCCACCTTAGGCGGCGGGGTGCGGGACAGGCTCCGCAGGGCGGTGATGTCGGCCGGAGGGGTAACCTCCACCGGTCGCTGCTCCGCCCTGTCTGCAGCCTCCCCCCGCATCACCGCAGGATCCGGAGGGCTGCCGGATTCCCCAATGCTTGCTGGCGGCTGAGCGGCACGGGTCGGGGATGGATTGAGGATGTCTGCCCCCCCTCCATCCAGGAGGGGGAGAGGGGACAGCCACCCTCGTCCACCTTAGGCGGCGGGGTGCGGGACAGGCTCGGCAGGGCGGTGATGTCGGCCGGAGGGGTCACCTCCACCGGTCGCTGCTCCGCCCTGTCTGCAGCCTCCCCCTGCATCACCGCAGGATCCGGAGGGCTGCCGGATTCCCCAATGCTTGCTGGCGGCTGAGCGGCACGGGTCGGGGATGGATTGAGGATGTCTGCCCCCCCTCCATCCAGGAGGGGGAGAGGGGACAGCCACCCTCGTCCACCTTAGGCGGCGGGGTGCGGGACAGGCTCCGCAGGGTGGTGATGTCGGCCGGAGGGGTCACCTCCACCGGTCGCTGCTCCGCCCCGTCTGCAGCCTCCCCCCGCATCACCGCAGGATCCGGAGGGCTGCCGGATTCCCCAATGCTTGCTGGCGGCTGAGCGGCACGGGTCGGGGATGGATTGAGGATGTCTGCCCCCCCTCCATCCAGGAGGGGGGGAGGGGACAGCCACCCTCGTCCACCTTAGGCGGCGGGGTGCGGGACAGGCTCCGCAGGGCGGTGATGTCGGCCGGAGGGGTCACCTCCACCGGTTGCTGCTCCGCCCTGTCTGCAGCCTCCTCCCGCATCACCGCAGGATCCGGAGGGCTGCCGGATTCCCCAATGCTTTCTGGCGACTGAGCGGCACGGGTCGGGGATGGATTGAGGATGTCTGACCCCCCTCCATCCAGGAGGGGGGGAGGTGAAAGCCACCCTCGTCCACCTTAGGCGGTGGGGTGCGGGACAGGCTCCGCAGGGCGATGATGTCGGCCGGAGGGGTCACCTCCACCGGTCGCTGCTCCGCCCTGTCTGCAGCCTCCTCCCGCATCACCGCAGGATCCGGAGGGCTGCCGGATTCCCCAATGCTTTCTGGCGACTGAGCAGCACGGGTCGGGTTATGGATTGAGGATGTCTGCCCCCCCTCCATCCAGGAGGGGGGGAGGTGACAGCCACCCTTGTCCACCTTAGGCGGCGGGGTGCGGGATAGGCTCCGCAGGGCGGCGATGTCGGCCGGAGGGTTCACCTCCACCGGTCGCTGCTCCGCCCTGTCTGCAGCCTCCCCCCGCATCACCGCAGGATCCGGAGGGCTGCCGGATTCCCCAATGCTTGCTGGCGGCTGAGCGGCACGGGTTGGGGATGGATTGAGGATGTCTGCCCCCCCTCCATCCAGGAGGGGGGGAGGGGACAGCCACCCTCGTCCACCTTAGGTGGCGGGGTGCGGGACAGGCTCCGCAGGGCGGTGATGTCGGCCGGAGGGGTCACCTCCACCGGTCGCTGCTCCGCCCTGTCTGCAGCCTCCTCCCGCATCACCGCAGGATCCGGAGGGCTGCCGGATTCCCCAATGCTTTCTGGTGACTGAGCGGCACGGCACGGGTCGGGGATGGATTGAGGATGTCTGACCCCCCTCCATCCAGGAGGGGGGGAGGTGAAAGCCACCCTCGTCCACCTTAGTCGGTGGGGTGCGGGACAGGCTCCGCAGGGTGGTGATGTCGGCCGGAGGGGTCACCTCCACCGGTCGCTGCTCCGCCCTGTCTGCAGCCTCCTCCCGCATCACTGCAGGATCCGGAGGGCTGCCGGATTCCCCAATGCTTGCTGACGGATGAGCGGCACGGGTCGGGATGGATTGAGGATGTCTGCCCCCCTCCATCCAGGAGGTGGGGAGGTGACAGCCACCCTTGTCCACCTTAGGCAGCGGGGTGCGGGACAGGCTCCGCAGGGCGGTGATGTCGGCCGGAGGCATCACCTCCACCGGCTGCTCCTCTGCCCTGTCTGCAGCTTTCCCCCGCATCACTGCAGGATGCGGAGGGCTGCTGGATTCCCCAATGCTTGCTCGAGTCTGAGTGAGAGGTATGGCTGGGGGCTGTCGCGGGAGGTTGTCAGTTCCTAATCCATCTTGGAGGTGGGGTGATATTCACCCTCGTCCCCCCTTAGGCGGTGGGAGTGTGGGACAGGCTCTGCAGGGCGGTGATGGTGACTGCAGGGTTCTAAGGTTTGCTGGTTCCTTTACTTATTGGCCATGGTTGAACGTCATTGCTGTGCAAGGTTTTCGTAACCCCCTTCACCTTGGAGGTGGGGGTGGGGGGATCCGCTGTCATCATTTCTCACTTTGGTGTCAGGTTGAGATATTGAAAAAACTTGTGTAGATCCTATTTGCGCTTATATTTAGGTGTCAGCCCTTGGTTACACAGAAAAACCTTCACCGTGGTTTTTTAAAGGAACCATACATACACAATAGGTGAAACCAAGTGGCGCCCCCTTATCACACCAAAGATGAAAACAAATAGCTTACACAATAGATGTGTGCAGGATGAATTCCTGCTCCAAGACACTTAATGAGACAATCTGTGTTAGCAGGGAGGATTCCTGCCCCCAATTCACTTAATGAACTAGAAGAAAAAATACAAAACACAACACATAGTGCATCCCATTTGAACAAAGGGTGTGTGGATTTACTTATTGGTACCACTCACAAATTGTAGTAGATAAAATTGCATGTAGTACAACGAAGTTTTCAGTTAACTTTGTTCCATGGATGCTGTTCCCATAGAAGCTTGAAAAAGAAATTAATAATAGTGCAATACCGTCTGTGTATTTGGTTCAAATATATTTTAATACACAACGCACTTACAAACAAAGATATAAAAACAGCATTTAAAGGAAGATATCCAGAGAGCCACAATGAGCAGTGTGGAGATATAATCACCAAAAGTCCCGGTAACTGACGGTGTCCCAAAGACTGCTGAGTAGTTCCTTAGTATCCTCCGTCAAAGCTGTAAAAACGTCCCCCAGGCTTGAGCGCTTTCGGACAAATTGTCCTTCTTCAGAAGCATGAGGGGTAATCCGGATTCCAAACTTTAAATAACACACTAAATGTCACTGATAATGTGCAGCTGTGATCTCTGATCGCCGTCCGGTGGTCACATACGCGTCACCGGAAGTGACGTTTGCGTTTCATTCCGCAGTCCCGGAAATGACGTTCCCGGAAGTGATATTTGCGTGTCACAGAGGATTAGTATGCGTTCCAAGCACCCGTTCAGCATATTAAACATCATTGTATTCACAAGTTGGATCTCGGAAAACGGGAAAGTGCAAATTACAATTCTTAAAATTTTAAACAAATACAATACACAAAAAATGAATAAATAGATATGGATAAAAAAGGAGAGATTTCTTAGAGTGGATTAAAAAGGAATAAGGGACATATTTCAATATAATAAAAAACGAGAATATAATGAGAATAAATTAGATGATTGTTTTAAAAAGGTTAGATAGTTTGGTACTTTTATAAAATTATAAAAACCATTTTAATTCGAAGTCTCCATTAAGGCCTGAAGGTATTAAGGTTTTCAATTTATAAATCCACTTCATCTCAGTTTTAGCTAAGATGACTTCAGTTTCTTTATTGCGTGGAGTAGGTTTGACCATCTGGATACCCCAGAAAGATTTAAAATGACAAGGATTACATGAATGTGTGGTCTTAAAGTGCTTCGATACAGTATGGGTTTCTAAACCCTTTCTCACATTATATATATAATGTGAGAAAGGGTTTAGAAACCCATACTGTATCGAAGCACTTTAAGACCACACATTCATGTAATCCTTGTCATTTTAAATCTTTCTGGGGTATCCAGATGGTCAAACCTACTCCACGCAATAAAGAAACTGAAGTCATCTTAGCTAAAACTGAGATGAAGTGGATTTATAAATTGAAAACCTTAATACCTTCAGGCCTTAATGGAGACTTCGAATTAAAATGGTTTTTATAATTTTATAAAAGTACCAAACTATCTAACCTTTTTAAAACAATCATCTAATTTATTCTCATTATATTCTCGTTTTTTATTATATTGAAATATGTCCCTTATTCCTTTTTAATCCACTCTAAGAAATCTCTCCTTTTTTATCCATATCTATTTATTCATTTTTTGTGTATTGTATTTGTTTAAAATTTTAAGAATTGTAATTTGCACTTTCCCGTTTTCCGAGATCCAACTTGTGAATACAATGATGTTTAATATGCTGAACGGGTGCTTGGAACGCATACTAATCCTCTGTGACACGCAAATATCACTTCCGGGAACGTCATTTCCGGGACTGCGGAATGAAACGCAAACGTCACTTCCGGTGACGCGTATGTGACCACCGGACGGCGATCAGAGATCTGAACAGCTGCACATTATCAGTGACATTTAGTGTGTTATTTAAAGTTTGGAATCCGGATTACCCCTCATGCTTCTGAAGAAGGACAATTTGTCCGAAAGCGCTCAAGCCTGGGGGACGTTTTTACAGCTTTGACGGAGGATACTAAGGAACTACTCAGCAGTCTTTGGGACACCGTCAGTTACCGGGACTTTTGGTGATTATATCTCCACACTGCTCATTGTGGCTCTCTGGATATCTTCCTTTAAATGCTGTTTTTATATCTTTGTTTGTAAGTGCGTTGTGTATTAAAATATATTTGAACCAAATACACAGACGGTATTGCACTATTATTAATTTCTTTTTCAAGCTTCTATGGGAACAGCATCCATGGAACAAAGTTAACTGAAAACTTCGTTGTACTACATGCAATTTTATCTACTACAATTTGTGAGTGGTACCAATAAGTAAATCCACACACCCTTTGTTCAAATGGGATGCACTATGTGTTGTGTTTTGTATTTTTTCTTCTAGTTCATTAAGTGAATTGGGGGCAGGAATCCTCCCTGCTAACACAGATTGTCTCATTAAGTGTCTTGGAGCAGGAATTCATCCTGCACACATCTATTGTGTAAGCTATTTGTTTTCATCTTTGGTGTGATAAGGGGGCGCCACTTGGTTTCACCTATTGTGTATGTAAGGTTGAGATATTGGGCGCTGGTGGTTAGGTTTGTGTCGGCCTACTGATGATGTGTTGTCACTATTGAAATTCTCTATAAGAGAGTAACTATAAGATCAGACATTTGCTGCACATGTAAAGCTGAGAAACTAGAGGAGCCTGAGCTACTATCTCTGATATTATGACCGAGTGCCACGAAATCAGTCAATATTTGGCTGACAGCGGGGGTGGGCATATGGGGCGTCCTGTGCCCACGCACCCGAAGCTTCTTGCTCGCCTAGGCCGCAAACAGTGTCCCGTCCCGGGGACTTGGCCGGGGACAATCGGTTCGGCACGAGGGCCAGCGCCTCCGCCGGCCAGGTGGGTCGGCGGAGGCGCCTCTCCCCTGGTCCTCCCGGCCACCGGTGGCTGGTCCCTCCCTGGGCTTAATACCCGGCCGGAGCCCCCGCTCCCCGGGCTTAATAGTCGGGGGCCGGCGGCGCGAGCAGTGTCCCGTCCCGGGGACTTGGCCGGGGGACAATCGGTTCGGCACGAGGGCCAGCGCCTCCGCCGGCCGGGTGGGTCGGCGGAGGCGCCTCTCCCCTGGTCCTCCCGGCCCCGGTGGCTGGTCCCTCCCTGGGCTTAATACCCGGCCGGAGCCCCCGCTCCCCGGGCTTAATAGTCGGGGGCCGGCGGCGCGAGCAGTGTCCCGTCCCGGGGACTTGGCCGGGGACAATCGGTTCGGCACGAGGGCCAGCGCCTCCGCCGGCCGGGTGGGTCGGCGGAGGCGCCTCTCCCCTGGTCCTCCCGGCCCCCGGTGGCTGGTCCCTCCCTGGGCTTAATACCCGGCCGGAGCCCCCGCTCCCCGGGCTTAATAGTCGGGGGCCGGCGGCGCGAGCAGTGTCCCGTCCCGGGGACTTGGCCGGGGACAATCGGTTCGGCACGAGGGCCAGCGCCTCCGCCGGCCGGGTGGGTCGGCGGAGGCGCCTCTCCCCTGGTCCTCCCGGCCCCGGTGGCTGGTCCCTCCCTGGGCTTAATACCCGGCCGGAGCCCCCGCTCCCCGGGCTTAATAGTCGGGGGCCGGCGGCGCGAGCAGTGTCCCGTCCCGGGGACTTGGCCGGGGACAATCGGTTCGGCACGAGGGCCAGCGCCTCCGCCGGCCGGGTGGGTCGGCGGAGGCGCCTCTCCCCTGGTCCTCCCGGCCCCCGGTGGCTGGTCCCTCCCTGGGCTTAATACCGGCCGGAGCCCCCGCTCCCCGGGCTTAATAGTCGGGGGCCGGCGGCGCGAGCAGTGTCCCGTCCCGGGGACTTGGCCGGGGACAATCGGTTCGGCACGAGGGCCAGCGCCTCCGCCGGCCGGGTGGGTCGGCGGAGGCGCCTCTCCCCTGGTCCTCCCGGCCCCGGTGGCTGGTCCCTCCCTGGGCTTAATACCCGGCCGGAGCCCCCGCTCCCCGGGCTCAATAGTCGGGGGCCGGCGGCGCGAGCAGTGTCCCGTCATGGGGACTTGGCCGGGGACAATCGGTTCGGCACGAGGGCCAGCGCCTCCGCCGGCCGGGTGGGTCGGCGGAGGCGCCTCTCCCCTGGTCCTCCCGGCCCCCGGTGGCTGGTCCCTCCCTGGGCTTAATACCCGGCCGGAGCCCCCGCTCCCCGGGCTTAATAGTCGGGGGCCGGCGGCGCGAGCAGTGTCCCGTCCCGGGGACTTGGCCGGGGACAATCGGTTCGGCACGAGGGCCAGCGCCTCCGCCGGCCGGGTGGGTCGGCGGAGGCGCCTCTCCCCTGGTCCTCCCGGCCCCGGTGGCTGGTCCCTCCCTGGGCTTAATACCCGGCCGGAGCCCCCGCTCCCCGGGCTTAATAGTCGGGGGCCGGCTGCCCCTTCCCCAGGGCTGAACAGCCGGGGAACACCCGCCGGCCGGCGGGTCAATGGCGGAATGCAGATACTGGACAGCCCCAGCTTGTGGATTTTTTTCCCATTTTTTGGGGGGGAGGGGGATTATTGGGGGAAGGTTTTTATTTCCCCCCCCCCCCCTCCCATGGGCTGGACACACCTGCTGCCAGCCCATGGTTTTTTTTTTGTGTTTTTTTTTTTATCTACGCAGGCGCTGCAGCGTCAGCGGATGGGGATTCTTGGCATTTACCGACGCCGCCACAATTATTTTTCCCGTGCTGGTTTTTTTTCTGGAGGGGGGGGTTTGTTTGTTTGTGGTTTTTCTTTTGTTTTGGAATTTGTTTTGGAGGGGGATAAGGGGGGGTGCTTTGTACTTGTTTATTTTTTTTTGGGGGGGGGGGGTCTGTTTGTTTTTGGGTGTTTTTTTTTTTTTTTTTTGGGGGGGGGGGGGGGGGGGTCTTGTTCTTGCCCCAGGCACTGCAGTGGCAGATGGGGATAATGGACAAACCCCACTGCCGGACAAGTTATTTTTCCAGTACTTTTTATTTTGGGGGGTCTTTTTTTGGGTGGGGTGCTTTTTTTGTGGGGTGGTCTTGTTCTTGCCCCAAGCACTGCAGTAGCGGATGGGGATATTGGACAAACCCCGCTGCCGGCCAATGTATTTTTTCCCGTACTGTTTATTTTTTTTTGGGGGGGGGGGGTCTGTTTGTTTTTTGGGTGTTTTTGTGTGTGTTGTTTTTTTTTTTTTTTTGGGGGGGGGGGGGGGGCTTTGGTTTTCTTTATTTATTTTTTTGGGGGGGGGTCTGTTTGTTTTGGGTGTTTTGGGGTGTGTTGTTTTTCTTTTATTTCAGGGTGATTTTTTTTTTTTGGGGGGGGGGGGGGGGGGGGGCCTTGTTCTTGCCCCAGGCACTGCAGTGGCAGATGGGGATACTGGACAAACCCCACTGCCGGACAAGGTATTTTTCCAGTACTGTTTATTTGGGGGTCTTTTTTTGGGGGGGGGGGGGGGGTTGTTTTTCTTTTGTTTTGTTTTTTTTTTTTGTTTTTTTTGTGGGGGTGGGGGGTCTTGTTCTTGCCCCATGCACTGCAGTGGCGGATGGGGATACTGGACAAACCCCGCTGCCGGCCAAGGTATTTTTCCCGTACTGTTTATTTTGGGGAGTCCTTTTTTGTGGTTTGAAAAAAAAAATATTTTTGTGTGTGGTTTTTATTAGGGGGGGGGGGGGTTCGTTTTGGTTTTGCGTGTGTTTTTTTTTTTTTTACCCCTTGTGCTGCAGCAGTGGATGGGGATATTGGACAACCCAGCTGCACTTTATTTTATTTTTTTTAAACTGGGCAGGGTCAAAGCACACAGCATCACATACTCCCAGAAGTCCTTGGTTTGTCTCCCACCCCCAGAAGTTCACCATTATATATCTCTCACTCCCAGAAGTCCTCGGTCTGTTTTCCACTCCCGGAAGTCCCTGGCTTGTTTCCTTAAGACAATGAACGCGGATGGGGCAGACAGTAAAACGGATGGCAGTGATGAAGACTATCTCCCCGACTCATCTGAGTTGAGCAGTTCAAATGACAGCAGCGCGGAAGAGACATCTTTTCACAGGAGACAGGCGCTGGAAGAAGCCGAGGCTGCCTCCACAGACGGCGGCCTGAACCGACGGACACATCACGGCGTGTCAGTCCAGGTTCTTACCCAAAAAGGGGATGGTTCCAGAACATATAACAAGAAGAAAAACTTCTGCCTATGGTGTGAGAGGCCATATTCCAAAATTGCGAGGCACGTGGAAGCCGTCCACCGCAGTGAGCCAGAGGTAGCAAGGGCACTGAGCTTTGACAAGAACTCCAGGGAAAGGTCAGTGCAGCTGGACCTAATTCGCCACCGGGGGAACTTTGCACATAATATCGGTGTTCTCCGCGAGGGCAGCGGTGTCCTACTACCTTGCAAGCAGCCGGCCAAAGCAGCAGCTCCCCAAGATTTCATGCACTGCGCACACTGCCAAGGTCTGTTCTCCAGGCGACACCTGTGGCGACATGTGAAGAGGTGCCCTCTTCGTAAAAGGGGTGGCCACCCCAAACCTGGTAGAACTCGGGTCCAGTCCCTGTGCACTTACGCCACACCCATTCCGCCAGGTGTTGGCACCGGCCTGTGGAAGTTGTTGAGCCAAATGAATTATGATGATGTGGTACCTGTGATCAAGGGGGACAGCTGCATCATGCAGTTCGGGCAGCACCTCTACAACCGACTGGGGTCTGATGTCGGCAAGCACGAGTACATCTGCCAGAAGCTCCGGGAGGTGGGTCGTCTCCTGCTGCATGCGATGAAGGTCACTCCATTGCGGAGCATGGAAGATTTCATCCGCCCACCCAACTTTTTCCATGTGGTGCATGCCGTCAGGAGCCTGGCTGGCTACGATGACAAGACCAACACATATAGGGTCCCCTCGCTGGCCCTGAAGGTGGGCCACAGCTTGCAAAAGATTTCCGCCATGGTTGAGTGCCGGGCGCTGATGGAGGGCAGTGCCCTGACAGTGGAGAGCGCACGGAGCTTCAGGAAACTGTACGAGGCGAGGTGGAGTGAGCTCATCTCAACTGCTGCCCTGAAGACCCTACGAGAGATAAAATGGAATGCCCCACTCCTCCTACCCTTCACTGACGACGTGAAGCGATTGAACCTGTACCTCCTTGACCGGCAGCGGGAGTACTTGGATGGGTTATCTGCCCACCCTTCTCCAAAGCAGTGGTCAATGCTGGCCAAGGTCACCCTCACACAGTTGATCCTCTTCAACCGCAGGAGGGAAGGTGAGGTGTCCAAGATGCGGCTATCCTCATTTGAATCACGGCACACAGCTGACCTGCAGGGTGACGTGGCCCAGGCCCTCTCGGAGATGGAGAAGGCTCTCTGTCACCACTTCACCCGTATTGAGATACCTGGTAAAAGAGGCAGGAAGGTTCCCGTCCTGTTATCCCCATGCATGCAGAAAGCCATGGAGATCCTGACCGAGAAGAGGGCAGAGTGTGGTGTCACCCCTGAAAATTTCTACATGTTTGCCAGGCCAGCCGCCTTATCACACTTCAGGGGATCCGACTGCATTCGTCTCTATGCCCGGGAGTGTGGGGCCAAGCATCCCGAAGCACTGTCCTCCACCCGCCTCCGGAAGCATGTAGCCACCCTTTCCAGGGTCCTCAACCTAAGCGACACCGAGATGGACCAGCTAGCCGATTTCCTCGGACATGACATACGGGTGCATAGACAGTATTATCGTCTTCCAGAAGGTACCCTGCAGCTGGCCAAGTTAAGCAAGCTCTTTGTGGCCCTGGAGCAAGGGAGAATGGCTGAGTTCAGGGGCTGCAGTCTGGAGGAGATCTCCATTGATCCAGATGGTAAGTATCACTGGACAAGTGTCTCCAGGGACTGACACTGTAAGTGGGCTGGTGTGACGGGGTTTACTGTCTTTCTCTATTTCCAGAACCAATCCAGGTGGCAAGTGATGACTCTGGGGATGAGCCAGAGAGGCAAGCCAGTGAGGTGACAGTGGTGCACACCGAGAAAGAAGCAAACAGTGTGGCAGTGGAGGGAGCCATTCCTAAAGGTGGGTGCAACCTTCCATGCTGGTGAGGGGGGGGGGGGGTGTGGGGGGGTGGCCTTGGCTGGTGATGGCCTTGCAGGGTGACTGACCTTTCCTCTCCCACAAAGGTGACAGCAGAGGTGCTAAGAGAAAACCATGGACCCCAGCGGAAGTCAGAGCCGTTGAAAGACACATGATGCGGTTCATCCACTCCTGCAAGGTTCCGGGCAAGAAGGATTGTGATGCGTGCCTACGGGCTGAAACCCAAGCACTGAAGGCTCGGAACTGGCTTTCAATTAAATTCTACATAAAGAACAGAATAACTGCGATAAAGAGAAAGAACATGAACTAAATAAATAATAAATAAGTAAACAAACACATGCATCCATACACAAATAAATAAATAAATAAATAAATGAATAAATAAATCAATACATAATAAAATGTGGGTGCCATTGCACCCGTTGGCCACCTGGGGGGAGGGTGTCACACATAAATTGATCCATATATTATGTCCCCATGGTCCCCTCCCAGGCCACGCATGCCCGCACCCTCTGTCCCCTTGCACAGGCTACAGGCTGGGCCCTTCCAGGGGTAAGGGAAATGGTGTCCCCATGAGGGATGTTCCATACATGGGTCCCGATGAGGTCACAAAAACAAGTATGTGTGTGTGTGTGTGTGTGTGTGTGTGTGTGTGTGGGGTAGTATTGTTCTTTTATTCCAGAGGCCACCAATCAGCTCTTCTGGTCTTGTGTAGTGCATTGTGAAATCCCATTTGTGTCTCAAGTTCCAAAACTAAAAACCCAAATGCTGCTTCACTGTGTATGTAACAGTTGAAGATCAGTGTGGAGGCCATCATAATGGATTGTGGAACCCATCAAATCTTTCATATGGGGCCTGGCAAATGAGTGTTGCGCCCCTGTCCAGCTGTTGTTTAATTTTATAATTAATTACCTTTTATCTACTTTCTGTTAATGCCTCATTTTATGTATGTCATGTTTAAGAAACCTAATCTAATTGATGATCATTTGGGTGAAGAAATGAAGATTCTGGGATGTTTTTGAACGCCCGACATACATAGTGGTAGATGCTCAATTAGCTTAGTGATATCACTCAGGTGCTTGCACGGGGGGGGTATTTCTAAGCAAGAAAAAAAGGCTTTCGGCTTCCCCCAGCACCCTGAATGATGCCAGTAACCAGATTTAAATCCCACACAATATTAGATATCAGAGATCTTGGTTACATATATTTGTGCAAATGTATGAATAAGCCCCCAAGCCACGTCAAGGCCTCTCTCTATATTGGGGGTCCCTAGCACTATATTTAGGTGCAGGGTGCGGCCCCCCAAAAACCAGCATAAGCCAGAAAGCCCAGGGCAGCATACCAGTGAAAAAAGTATAGTGTTAATAAATTAGTGTTAGGAACCCGAAGCTAAATACAGAAAGTGATACAAAATAAAGAAATTGTGTTAGTGAAGAAATTAGTAAGTGATACGTTTTAATAGAATGTAAAGGTATGCCACACTAGAGCCATCCAGCCCAGCCAATCCAGGGGCACTGCACCCCACACCTCCATTACCCCAATCTGGGTGTATGATAAATCAGCAAGGAGCCACATGATAATGGCTCCTTACTTAATATAAATAAGCTAAGAGCTACCTACCTTGGAGCAGCCCCATAATGCTCCATATGGCATTTCAGGATCTGCACCTCCTCCTAATGCAGGATCCTATCTGCCTCTCACAACAGACATATATAGTGGTAGATGCTCAATTGGCTTAGTAATATCACTCAGGTGCTTGCAAGGGAGGGGTATTTCTAAGCAAGAAAAAAAAGAGCATTTTGTTTCCCCCAGCACCCTGAATTATACCAGTAACCAGATTTAAATTCTACACAATATTAGAATTCAGAGGTCTTAGTTTGCATAAATGTATGAATAAGCCACCAAGCTGCGTCAATGCCTCTCTATATATTGGGGTCCCTAGCGCTATATCTAGGTGCAGGGTGCGGCACCTCAAAAATTAGCATAGGTCAGAAAGCCAGGCTCTAGTTTTAATAAATTAGTGTTAGGAAGCCGAAGCTATATACAGAAAGTGATACAAAATAAATGAAATGTAATTAAAATAAAGAAATAGTGTTAGTGAAGAAATTAGTATGTGATAAGTGTATTTTTGAATGTGTCTGGATCAAGTTTTTGTGCTTAGATGCTCCAATAGTAGAATAACTAGAGGTCACTAGGACATAACAGGAAATGTAAATGTTTTGCCACACTGTGTACATGTAATCCAGCTTGAGCCTGAGACAATTATATACACAAACTATGGACTTCACCATCATGACAGAAACACTCATAGCACTTTCATCGTCCTAGTCATAAAGAGGTGTGGCATCATCCCATCCCATGAGGGGGTTCTGGGCAGAGCTGTGTGATATGTCCAATTTGCCATGCTCTTCCAAACTGACAGTAATCATGCTGGTGAGGTGTGTGACTCTCCTGGGGTATCTCAGCCTTGGCCACTGGGTACCAATGACAAAAACCCAACTCTATGCGTATATTCTGTATTTACGGGAATGTGCATGTAAAACAATTCTAAAAGTGTATACAGTATATTATGCCAGGTAGATTTCTCCAAACAATATAATGTTTATACTGTTGTATATCGCACTGTAATTTTAGTTTTATACAATTGGCCTCTGGAGTTAGCCTTTTGCAAATTAAATTACAGTACAACGTACATAATTTACTAACACATTTTAACCACAGAGGAACATCAAAATCACATTAAGAATGAAGAAAAAAACATTTGTTATAAATAATTGAGGATCATAAAAATCTAAGGACTTGACCCAGATAAGCTTGTCAGTTCTGGCTTGCAGAGAGCAAGAAATGCAGATTTAACTACACCGGGCTTAGCTAAAGGAAATTGTTCAGACTGTCTCATAAAAATCTGAGATTGAGGTTTATATATAACAATGTTATATTGTGACACGTTGCAATAACTCTTTTTAAGGAATGAGTAAATTTTAGACTCTTCCTGTCTTGCATAGAAGTGTCGCCCAAGACTGTTAGTAGAGGCCAGGCAATGTATATAATTTATATGCCAAGCAATCAACATTAGACTTACCCCTATAAAGTCCCCAACATATCAGCAAAGTACATGTTCCTGTGTGCAGTTCTAAAAGGAATTTTACATTCCTTTCACATGTGAAAACAATAATTTGCACTTTAAACTCTATTACCCAGTAATAACTTTGTTCAGGCCTTTAATAATAAAAATAAAAATACAGTAAAACAAATATATATATAGTGAAAATCACACTGTTGTGATAGAGGTATAATAACTACCATATAATAAAAGTGGCACAGTAAACAATACCTAATATGATCAATTATTCTACTTTGCTTGTTTTAAGTCAGGAAAACATGGAAAATTGCTTTTTATTGTGCTGTAATTATTGCTGCATCAATAAAATTTTCTCTTTCTACATGTGTCCTCACCTTCTACAGCAGATTGAAAACTTCCATTGTTTCCACTCTTACCTTGAAACACACTCAGGGGGAGATGTACTAAGCAGTGGAGAGAGATAAAGTATCAGCATGTTACAGGCTGTGTTTGAAAAATGACAGTTAGGAACTAATTGGTTGGTAGTTTTTCTCTCTCCACTTTATCACTCTCCAAAGTTTGGTACCGTACATCTGGCCCTCAATCTTTTTGCCCCTCCTTCTAGTTATCTTCTGAACAATGGACAAAACTTGAACTTTGGACACTAAATAAAACTTTGAAAGAGGCTCCAAGGTTTACAGAGTGCCTCCCCTTCCTACACTCCAAGTGAGCTAAATGACTTAATGTGGTTGTCATGACATTCTCATATCTATTGCTTTAATACAAGGGCATAACTAGACCTTTGTGGGCCCAATAGCTAAATTTTGAAAGGGGCCTTCCTGTGATCCACAGGCGGGGGGGGTGGGTGGGGGGTGGGGGGGTTAGAGATGATGGTGGTCAGAACAGCAGAGCGGGGCTGTGGAGGGTGGTAACGAGCAAGTTGGACACTGAGGTGTCAGTTACGTTAATATTTATGTAAAGGGAGCCTCTATCAGGTGATGCAGGGTGGAGGGGAGCAGGAGGGGAGTCAGAGTGCAGCAGAGCCTGGTGCTTAATGAATAGTGGCAAAAAGCAGAGAAAGATCCTGCCCCCCCCCCTCCACCACCAAGGAGCTGAAGGCAAACTAACACCGGGATTACCGCCTATAAGTCCCGCTATCTAAAATTGTGGCTGCCAGATTAAGCACTAGCAGGACCAATGCAGCAGGGTCAGGAAGCCTAGTGTGAAAAGGTATCGGTCCCAGGTGGTTCACCAATACCAAGAGCAGAAGGGAGAGTTGGATGGCAGTGCATGCTGGCACCCCCAAGGCTGGCAGGCCCGGAGGCCAGGAGTCAGTGTGGAGAGAGGTCTCACTCGTGGATGGTGTAGGCGGTGTCTGGGAAACCTCCGGCGGGGGGGGTCAGGATGTATGCCAAGCTTATGGAGGTGCCATGGAGACAGCCAGGATCCAGTTCACTCCCTGAGCACTGATTTATGGAACCAGCAATTGGGATGGGAGCAGCTAGAAGAAGCCGGGCTGGAGGAGCACACTGCAGGTGGAAGGGCTGCAGTCTAATTTCCAGAGCAAGTCACTGAATCAACTGCAGCCAGAACATATATGGGGGAGCAGGAGACCAGGGGGTAGGTCGGGTGTGGCCAAGGTGAAGGAGGGCCCAATGAGTGCTGGTTGGTGGGGGAGGGCATGAACAGCGCAGCTCCAGGATCCTGCGGCCACCAGATCCAAGCAGCTTGGAGCATTCTGTCAGCTTCTGGCAGTTTGGAGTTCACCTTGACATCTGCGGCAACTCTGGCTATTCTAGGGGGCCTGGTCAACTAACATTGGGCCCCTGAGTGGAGTGCTTGCTGGAGTGCGATGACTATGTCCAGTATACAGAGTCTTCCACAGTGCTGCAGCATGACTGGGTGCAGGGGAGCGGTGGGCTCTCTAGGTATCCCAGGCCCCATAGCAACCGCACTGCCTGCACCTATGGTAGTTACGCCACTGCATCAATATGACATCTGGTGGTAGGATAAGGGTACTGCATGTTAAGAGATGTCATTGATACTTAAAACACCATGGTGCATTGCAGTAATGGTGTCACGGTCCGGCAGGAGACTGTGCAGGGGAGCCGGCTCTTACCTGTCCAGTCCCTTTAAAGAGGTCCAGCTGGTGGAGGTGCGGGCTGCTGGCGCCGGGCAGGGTGCGCTGGGAGTACAGGCAGGGGCACTGGTTGGCAGGTCTGCAGACTGGCAGCATGTTCCTCCGGCAGGGGTTAGTGGCGCTGCTGTGGAGCCAGGGCTTCTGTGTACAGGCTGGGCTGTGTTCCTGGTGGCCATCTTGGATGTGGGCTAAAAGCCTGTCTTGCCCACACTTCACCAATTTATCACTTTCCTGTGGCCAATTAGCTCCGAGCAGCTGCTATAAGACAGGAAGGCCTGGAGGAGGGAATTTGCCAGTGCAACATCTTTCACAGTATCTGTGAAGCTAGTTCTCTGTGCTCCCGCAGCATCTCCAGTGTCAGGTTCTTGTTACCGCAAAGTACCCAAGCCTCCTGATACAGCCTTACGCAGACTGCCGACTCTGTTCCCGTGTCCTACCTAGCTACCTGTTCCAGACGCCACAGTAACCAGCCTTCGGAATTCCTCCTTTAAAGTACTGGGTCACGGTTCTGGTATCCTCAGCCACCCGCTAACCTATCTTCTGAACAATGGACAAAACTTGAACTTTGGACACTAAATAAAACTTTGAAAGAGGCTCCAAGGTTTACAGAGTGCCTCCCCTTCCTACACTCCAAGTGAGCTAAATGACTTAATGTGGTTGTCATGACATTCTCATATCTATTGCTTTAATACAAGGGCATAACTAGACCTTTGTGGGCCCAATAGCTAAATTTTGAAAGGGGCCTTCCTGTGATCCACAGGCGGGGGGGGGGGGGTTAGAGATGATGGTGGTCAGAACAGCAGAGCGGGGCTGTGGAGGGTGGTAACGAGCAAGTTGGACACTGAGGTGTCAGTTACGTTAATATTTATGTAAAGGGAGCCTCTATCAGGTGATGCAGGGTGGAGGGGAGCAGGAGGGGAGTCAGAGTGCAGCAGAGCCTGGTGCTTAATGAATAGTGGCAAAAAGCAGAGAAAGATCCTGCCCCCCCCCCCCTCCACCACCAAGGAGCTGAAGGCAAACTAACCCCGGGATTACCGCCTATAAGTCCCGCTATCTAAAATTGTGGCTGCCAGATTCAGCACTAGCAGGACCAATGCAGCAGGGTCAGGAAGCCTAGTGTGAAAAGGTATCGGTCCCAGGTGGTTCACCAATACCAAGAGCAGAAGGGAGAGTTGGATGGCAGTGCATGCTGGCACCCCCAAGGCTGGCAGGCCCGGAGGCCAGGAGTCAGTGTGGAGAGAGGTCTCACTCGTGGATGGTGTAGGCGGTGTCTGGGAAACCTCCGGCGGGGGGGGTCAGGATGTATGCCAAGCTTATGGAGGTGCCATGGAGACAGCCAGGATCCAGTTCACTCCCTGAGCACTGATTTATGGAACCAGCAATTGGGATGGGAGCAGCTAGAAGAAGCCGGGCTGGAGGAGCACACTGCAGGTGGAAGGGCTGCAGTCTAATTTCCAGAGCAAGTCACTGAATCAACTGCAGCCAGAACATATATGGGGGAGCAGGAGACCAGGGGGTAGGTCGGGTGTGGCCAAGGTGAAGGAGGGCCCAATGAGTGCTGGTTGGTGGGGGAGGGCATGAACAGCGCAGCTCCAGGATCCTGCGGCCACCAGATCCAAGCAGCTTGGAGCATTCTGTCAGCTTCTGGCAGTTTGGAGTTCACCTTGACATCTGCGGCAACTCTGGCTATTCTAGGGGGCCTGGTCAACTAACATTGGGCCCCTGAGTGGAGTGCTTGCTGGAGTGCGATGACTATGTCCAGTATACAGAGTCTTCCACAGTGCTGCAGCATGACTGGGTGCAGGGGAGCGGTGGGCTCTCTAGGTATCCCAGGCCCCATAGCAACCGCACTGCCTGCACCTATGGTAGTTACGCCACTGCATCAATATGACATCTGGTGGTAGGATAAGGGTACTGCATGTTAAGAGATGTCATTGATACTTAAAACACCATGGTGCATTGCAGTAATGGTGTCACGGTCCGGCAGGAGACTGTGCAGGGGAGCCGGCTCTTACCTGTCCAGTCCCTTTAAAGAGGTCCAGCTGGTGGAGGTGCGGGCTGCTGGCGCCGGGCAGGGTGCGCTGGGAGTACAGGCAGGGGCACTGGTTGGCAGGTCTGCAGACTGGCAGCATGTTCCTCCGGCAGGGGTTAGTGGCGCTGCTGTGGAGCCAGGGCTTCTGTGTACAGGCTGGGCTGTGTTCCTGGTGGCCATCTTGGATGTGGGCTAAAAGCCTGTCTTGCCCACACTTCACCAATTTATCACTTTCCTGTGGCCAATTAGCTCCGAGCAGCTGCTATAAGACAGGAAGGCCTGGAGGAGGGAATTTGCCAGTGCAACATCTTTCACAGTATCTGTGAAGCTAGTTCTCTGTGCTCCCGCAGCATCTCCAGTGTCAGGTTCTTGTTACCGCAAAGTACCCAAGCCTCCTGATACAGCCTTACGCAGACTGCCGACTCTGTTCCCGTGTCCTACCTAGCTACCTGTTCCAGACGCCACAGTAACCAGCCTTCGGAATTCCTCCTTTAAAGTACTGGATCACGGTTCTGGTATCCTCAGCCACCCGCTAACCTACAGTCGTATCTCTATTCAACTGTCTTTGGCGAACCCTGTTAAACTACTCCAAGTAATAAATGTGCAAGACCTTCATCCTTCCCGCTCATTTGTTATTCAGAGATCCAAGTGCACCAGAATCATCTTCCCCAAATCTGGATACACAAGAATCCTCAGACGTGACAGTTTGCACTGGCCACATGGATCCAGGAACTGGACAGGATTCTGTCTCGGATCTCCTGCACAGCATAGCGAGGCATCTGGAGGGATTGGAAAATTCACAGCGACATTTGGCGCAGTGCCTCCAAGAGATATCCACTCGGCAGGATTCCATCCAATCCTCTCTAGCGAATACTACTCCTGTCCATCGACCGGAGTCCCAAGTTTCTAAGCCTGTCCTGGCGTCGTTGGGGTCATCACCGTCGTCTCTCCGTTTGCCAACCCCTAACAAGTTTGACGGGAACTCTAAACTCTGTCGTGGATTCCTTAATCAGTACGATGTGCACTTTACGTTACAGTCAGCCAATTTCCCAACGCAAAAGGCGAAGGTGGTGTACATAGTCTCCTTACTCTCAGGGGCAGCCCTGGAATAGGTCTCACCGCTCTGGGAAAGAGATGATGCTCGCTGAGTGACTATCCAAAATTCCTAGCTACTTTTAGAAAGATCTTTGATGAACCGGGATGCTCGACATCAGCATCCATTGAGATTATGCGTCTACGCCAAGGGAATAGGCCAGTCGGCCAGTATATCATTCAGTTTCAAACCTACACATCTGAATTACAATGGAATGAGGAAGCCTTGGTTTCAGTGTTTTGGAGTGGCCTTTCTGACCGTTTAAAGGATGATCTAGCGACTCAAGACTTACCACCTAAACTGGATGATCTCATTTCATTATGTAACAAAGTCGATCTACGATTCCGGGAGAGGCAGGCCGAAAAGAGCAGGAGCGATCGCTATCATTTTCGCCCTGTACCTCTGGCACCCCCTCCGCTAGCAGTAGATTCTCCTGACGAACCCATGCAGCTGAACCGGGCCCGACTTACTCCTGAGGAGCGCCAGAAATGACGGCGAGAAAATTTGTGTCTCTACTGTGGGGCACCGGGACACATGGTGGCATCATGCCCACAGTGTCCGGGAAACTCCCGCTCCTAGCTGGGCTAGGAGACACCAGCTTAGGAGTCTTGTCTCGGTCTCCAAAATCCTCTGAACCTACTCTACCAGTCACTATTGAACTCTCGCAAGGTACTAAGTCCATTCTCTCTCTTTTAGATACAGGAGCAGCAGAGAATTTCATCACAGCCCATCTGGTTCAGCAGCTTCAGATCCCTGTGCGAGATTTGTCCCGTTCCTTTTTGTTATCTGCAGTTGATGGAAGCCGTATTCCTGGTGGAGTAATTTCTCAACGGACTCTTCCTATTTCAGTTGGTATCGGTGCTCTTCATAAAGAGCAATTGAAACTTTTAGTTATACCCAAGGCGTCACATGAAATTGTGCTGGGTTACCCTTGGTTTAGTAGGCATAACCCGCATATCGATTGGCACTCCATGCAAATCTTATCCTGGGGGAAGACTTGTTTGACCTCTTGTTTGCCGTGTATCAAACCACTCAATAAAACCCTTGTCACATCATCCCCGCAGATTCCGCCTCAGTATGCTTCCTTCTCCAACGTCTTCAGTAAACAGGGAGCAGATATCTTGCCACCCTATAGGAAATGGGACTGTCCTATAGACCTCGAACCAGGGAAACGAACCACCCAGAGGTCGGACCTACCCTTTATCAATTCCTGAAACTAAGGTTATGTCCGAATATATCCGAGAAAACTTGGCCAAGGGGTTCATTCGGTCATCTACCTCACCAGCTGGAGCTGGGTTCTTCTTTGTCCAGAAAAAAGATGGAGGGTTAAGACCTAGTATAGATTACCAGGGCCTGAATAACATCATGGTAAAAAATCGTTACCCTCTACCCCTCATTTCCGAATTATTTGATCCAGTCAATGGAGCGACCTTCTTCTCCAAGCTAGACCTAAGAGGAGCCTACAATCTTATCAGGATATGAGCAGGTGACGAATTGAAGACCGCGTTCAATATCAGGCACAGTCATTTCGAATATATCTCATCATGCCATTTGGTCTGAGTAACGACCCTGCCATATTCCAAAATTTTGTCAATGAATTTTTCCGAGGCCTTCTATATCAATCTGTCGTGGTCTATCTGGACGACATCTTAATAATTTCCTCAGACCTTGGAACACATCGACGACACGTTCTAGAGGTACTACGTAGACTACGGGAGAACCATCTGTATTGCAAGCTAGAGAAATGCATCTTTGAGCAGGTTTCAGTTCCCTTTCTAGGGTATATCATTTTGGGCTCTGGATTACAGATGGATCCGGAGAAAGTACAAGCCATATTGAATTGGTCAAGACCTTCCTCTCTTAAAGCAGTGCAGCATTTTCTAGGGTTCTCTAACTACTATCGGAAATTTATTAGAGGATTCTCCGCCTTGGTAGCCCCCATCACTGCTCTTACCTGATAAGGAGCAGACCCGTCTCATTGGTCCCCAGAAGCAGAGTCCGCTTTCCATCTGCCTAAACAAGCATTCATATCAGCACCAGTATTAAGGCAACCAGATATAAATAAACCCTTTTTTCTCGAAGTGGACACCTCCTCTGAAGCGGTAGGAGCGGTACTCTCTCAAAGGTATGAAGATCATAAGCTCCATCCTTGTGGTTACATCTCAAAGAAGTTTCTCCCTGCCGAGAAGAACTACACTATCGGGGAGCAGGAGTTGTTGGCGGTCAAGCTGACCCTAGAGGAATGGCGATACCTCCTGGAAGGAGCTAACTTCCCTTATACCATTTACACAGATCATCTGAACTTAACCTTCCTGAAAGATCTATAATGTCTGAGTCCTAGCTCGTTGGACCATGTTCTTCTCCCACTTTTCGTTCATCCTGACTTATCGGCCCAGTTCACAGAATCTAAAAGCGGATGCTCTGTCACGGTCCACTACTTCCGTTGAATCTGAAGAACCTCCTCAAACACACCCCGTCCTAGATGCAAAAGTTTTTGCCTCCACTCATCTACAACCTCCTGCAGGGAAAACTTTCGTCACTCCACAACTATGGAAGAAATTCATATCATGGGCTCACACTTCCAGGTGTTCACAAGACAATGGAATTTCTGCAAAGATCCTGTTGGTGGCCCACCCTGAAAGCAGATGTGACAGCCTTCATTTCCTCCAGCGTTAAGTGCACCCAACGCAAGGTCTCTTGGTAACCACCAGCTGGGAAGTTATTGCCTCTTTCTGTACCCTTTCAACCGTGGTCCCATTTATCAATGGACTTCATAACAGATTTACCATCTTCTAGAGGCTACACTACAATTTGGGTGGTCATAGACCGATTCTCCAAAATGGCCCACTTTGTACCATTGAAGAAATTACCAACAGCGTGTGAATTAGCCCATCTTTCATTTTGAGATTTTCAGGCTTCACGGTCTTCCCATCAAAATAGTGTCTGATCGAGGGGTGCAATTTGTAGCAAAGTTCTGGAAATCCCTTTGTACAGCCTTACAAATCAAATTGCAGTATTCCACAGCCTATCATCCACAGTCCAACGGTGCCATGGAACGGGTTAATCAAGATTTGGAGACCTTTCTACGCATTCACCTTTCCTCTTCTCAGGATGATTGGGTAGAACATTTACCTTGGGCTGAGTTCGCCCACAACAATACTTACCATTCTTCTACTGGGCTTATGCCCTTCCTCATTGTTTACGGAGCCCATCCTAAAGTTCCAGCAATTTAAAGTCTACCGGCACTCGATTTACCAGCAGTGGAGACTTCCATAAAGCATTTTTTGAACATTTGGAATCAGGCTCATACCAATCTTCAAAAGGCTTCTCTTCGTTACAAGAAATGGGCTGATAGAAAACGAAGAACAATTCCTAGTCTCAAGGTAGGAGACCAAGTTTGGCTTTATGAGTACCTTCAATGAAGTTTGCTCCCCGCTTTATAGGTCTTTTTCCAATTGTGGGAATAATTAATCCAGTGGTTTATAATCTCAAACTACCCCCTTACCTCAAAATTCCTTCTTCTTTCCATGTTTCCGTGCTAAAACCTTTAGTTTTGAACCGATTTCGGAGACTGTTACCACGACCACCCAAAGTACCGAGAGCGGTGCCTTCGAAAACCTTTTAAAACTGTTTTTTAGAAAGATAATAATGATTAAAATAATATAAAGGCTAAAGAAGATACTTATGACACAGAATATGTGTCATAAGTATCTTCTTAGTATTATTGTAATCATAACTGCCTCCCCTGCCTCACCTGACTGCATGTCCCTGCTATCTATCTATCTATCTATCTATCTATCTATCTATCTATCTATCTATCTATCTATCTATCTATCTATCTATCCATATATAAAATATACAATAGAGGCAGCACCCAGCAGGATTTGTCAAACAAAATTGCAGATCACAACGATGTGGAATCTATTCTAACGTTTCCGAATTTAATTTCATAATCAGAGAACAGTTTACATCAAAAAACAGCTTACCTGTATAGGACACACACAAAGCATCAAGTCCTGGCATCGGCATGGAGTCATGACATCATCAGGCAGCGCCCACAACCCGACTCGGCCTCCAAAGACAGTTTCCATAGAAACAGTGCACAACAGAGAGAGAGAGCCCGAAACTCCCTTTGAAGATGCTACAGAAAAGTAATGACATTCTAATACAACATGACACATTACAATAACAGAAGCGCATTTACATATACATATGCAAGCGCCTATACATATCAACATGCAGTACATACCAATCATTTTTATATAAATATAAACTAATTAATGACCCTGATCATAGGATCAGAGCTGTATAAGCATAATGCAGCACTTTTAAATTTTCATGCATATAATGATCAAATAAATGCCAAAACTGCTCATAAATACATTTTGCAATATATGTGACAATCACAGTAATAGTTACCCAGACTAGGCATTAGAGGAGGCAGCATGGGACTTATAGGGTGGGATTCAAATCTTGCAGCTCCCCTCCCGCCCCCATCGCGCCCGCCGGTAGTATTCAAATGTTACTGCCGATGGTGCGCTGAAATGTGTGAAAAGTGATCAGTTTGGACGCCCAAACAGGACTTTTCATGATCGCGCCCATGTCTTTAGTTGGGTTTAGCTGCTTTACGTGGCTAAACCCATCTCTTATGGGCGCGATAACGGGGGGCCATAGAATATCACCCCCCGATCACCCGTCACTTTAGACGGGAGATCGGGGACAATAAAAGATTTGAATCCCGCCCATAATATGCAGGCTCCTGCAGCATCGATACTTATATAACAAATCTCTGCAAGCAATGGATACTGTCTAAAATAATGTTATTGTAAAAGAGGCTATCTTTATAAGAAACAATTAAATGAAAGATATTCATTTAAAGTCCATGTGGATGAATGTGGAAGTTAACCTAAAAATCCTCTTGGCCTCAAGTTGCAGAGGGCTTTGTCCCTGTCACCAACCCTGATTCTGGGTGGGATCTGGTCAAACATTTTGCATCCTAGTCAACTCCAAGCCCTTATGGTGAGGAATGTTCATGTATAGGCTCATGACGTCTAGGGTGCATAATACAGATGTTGATGAGACATCACGTAGAGACTGCAACTGTAGGATCAAACTTGTGGTGTGCTTCAGAAAAGTTGACTGTGACTGGACAACTGGTTGCAAGTAGTGGTCCAGAAACTGTAAAATAGCATAATACAGTGAACCTCTGGCTGATATTATTTGGATGCCCAGGTGGTTGTACAGGATTATTGTGCAACTTGGGCAGGGTGTACAGAATTAGGATCACAGGGTGTTGTACTGTCATGACGTCAGCATAGTTCTGCGAGATTTGATTGTTCTGGACCAGTGTAGGACGTAGGGTCCACTTTCAGTTTCTTATAGACCAGTGCATCATTGAGTTGTTGGTATATGTCTTTCTTATAGAACTCCAAATCCATGACCACAATACCCCCACCCTTATTCGCTGGGCGACTGACAATGTCCTCATGTGTACTGTGAATTTTTAGTGCTAGACATTTTGCTCTGGATAAATTTGAATGGGTTTTGTCCACAGCCGGTGTTTTGTCACCAATACACATATCCATCACTCTGCTATAGCATTTGAGGGATTGATTATTGGAAATCAGATCAAATGTTGATGATGAGTGCATTGGCAATGGATTTTCTGGTAGTTGTGTGTGAGAGAGAGAGAGAGAGAGAGAGAGAGAGAGAGAGAGATCTTCACAGAAACCCACATTGCGGAATGTATCATCTTGTTCACCCAGTACATAGACGATGTGCTCATGTTCTGGTATGGTAGCCAACAACAGCTTGAATCTGCATTGGCATAAATCAACAGTAGCTGATGCTAACATCAAGTTTACTTATACCAGCAGCACCATGGAGATCAATTATCTGGATGTGTATATACAAACCTGCAGGATGGATTGGTTACCTCTCTATGGGGCAGATGTATTAACCTGGAGAAGGGATAAAGAAGTGATAAAGCAGTGATAAGCGCAAGGTGATAACCCACCAGCCAATCATTACGGATTTGAAAAATGACAGGAGCTGACAGGCTGGTGCGGTATCACCTTCCACTTATCACTGCTTTATCACTTCTTTATCCCTTCTCCAGGCTTAATTCATCTGCCCTTTTTATCACAAAGAGACTGACTGCAATACATTCATCCAACTGCATTGAAGAGGGGGCTTTCCCTTTTTCAACTATTGTCAATATATTGCTTCTGCAGTGATTATATAGTCCAGGACTGCTCCAACAAACTAAATCAGGGACCTTGCAATTCCCAGACCAGGCACTCTGAGACAGAGAATGATTAAGGAAGAGCCATCAGATATTATTCCACTAATCACCCATAGGACGGCAAGTTCTACCATCATGAACACAGCAAAGAATAACTGGCCAATCATTACTAGTAAACAGGATTTGTCCTCATTGAAAGGGACTTGCATCATGCCCTGCTAAAAGCGAGGTAGGAATATTCATGATCATGTTGTTCAGACTGATATTACCGCCTTCAAGAAGCATGAGGCTGAGCATTTTCTTACAAAAAAAAAATACAGGCAGTTACAGATGCATGGGATGCATGGAAACAGGAAACAGCTTTGCACATCCTCATTCTGGAAAGAGTTTCAGGATTAGGGTTAACTTCTCCTGTTCTAGTAGATACTGTATGTGAGCTACATCATACGATGGCCTTGTGGGCTCTTATATGAGGCAAAGACTAGTCGACAGTTCAAGGAGCTTTTGGACGGGCACCATTCTACCATCAAACAGGTGATTGAAGGACAATCATGTGACCAGCTAGTCACACATCAATTTAGGGATTGTTAGCATCTAGTGACATTGAGATACAATATGATTGACCAGGTCCCACCCAGAACCAAGGTTGGCAACAGTGACAAAGCACTGCTGCAACTTGTGGCCAAGTGGACTTTTAGGTTAAAAAAACATTCATCCACATGGTCTAAAATGTACCTTTTTTCTACCAAGGGCTATTTGGATATTTATAAAATCCTTCGAGGGCCATACAAAAATTATCAACTTAAAAATTAGCCTGCCCCCAGCCATTTGCTATGCCCCAGTAGATATACCCTCGGTCACTTGTTATGCCCCAGTAGATATACCCCCAGTCAGTTGTTATGCCTCATTAGATATGCCCCCAGTCAGTTGATATGCCCCATTATATATGCCCCCAGTCAGTTGTTATGCCCCAGTAGATATGCCCCCAGTCAGTTGTTATGCCCCATTAGATATGCCCTCCTGTAGTTATACCCCATTAGATATGCCCCCTCCGCCTGGCCGCCTGCTCCTCGGAACTATGGGAGCGCTGCACATGTACACTGCCTGAGCCAGAAGCCGGCGCTCAGGAGTGAGATCCTGCCTCTGGCTGCTGCTGAGGAGAAGGTGCCAGGCGCCCACCGGTAACAAAATCTCAGTGGGTGCCCAACTTCTCTCTGGGTTAGATGAGCCTGGCCGGGCCGGATCAAGTGGCTTTGCTGGCCTTATACGGCCCGTGGGCCTGAGTTTCCCCACCCCTGGTCTAAATGAATATCTTTCATTTAATTGATTCTTATAAAGATAAACTCTTTTACAGTAACATTATTTTAGACAGTATCCATTGCTTGCAGTGATTTGTTATATAAGTATCGAAGCTGCAGGGGCCTACATATTATAAGTCCTATGCTTCCTCCTTTAATGCCTAGTCCAGGTAACTAGTACTGTGATTGTCACATACACTGTATCGCAAAATGTATTTATGAGCAGTTTTGGCATTTATCTTATCATTATAAAATATTTCAAAATGCTGCATTAAGTATATACAGCTCTGATCCTGCGATCAGGGTCAGTAATGAGTATATATTATATTGCAATGATTGATATGTATATTGATTTGTATATGCGCTTGCATATGTACAGTATATGTATATGTGCTTCTGTTATTGTAATGTGTCATGTTGTATTAGAATGTCATTGCTCTCCTGTGGCATCTTCTAGGGGAGTTTTGGGCTCTATCTCTGAGGAGCACTGTTTCTATGGCCTCTTTGGAGGCTGTGTCAGGCCGCTGGAGCTGCCTGATGACGCCATGACTCCGTGACGATGCCGGGATTTGCAGCGTTGTCATGTGTGTCTCCGCACTGAGTCCTTTATCCGATAAAGGTAAGTTGTTTTTTTTAATGTAAACTGTTATCTGTTGATGGAATAAAATTCCAAAACATTATAATAGATTCCACATCGTTGTGATCTGCAATTTAGTTTCACAAATCCTGCTGAGTGCCGCCTCTATTGTATGAGAGACAGAAGGATTTGAACAAGCCTACATCCACAGAAAATCTGTGGTTAGTTCTCCAAAATGTTTAGAACAATCTCCCTGCTGAGTTCCTTCAAAAACTTTGTGCAAGTGTAACTCGAAGAATTAATGCTGTTTTGAAGGCAAAGGGTGGTCACAACGAATATTGATTTGATTTAGATTTCTGTTCTGTTCATTTTTTTTGCCTTTTGTTAATTGTTAAAAATCAACTATTAACTTACTTTTTTTGAAAGCATTCTTACTTTGCAGCATTTTTTCCACACCTGCCAAAGGCATTTACACAGTACTATCTATCTATCTATCTATCTATCTATCTATCTATCTATCTATCTATCTATCTATCTATCTATCTATCTCTCTATCAATAATATCAGGACTCATGGGCTGTAGAGAGGTGGTGGGGCCAATATGACATGATTTGCATCAGTTTACCCCCCCCCCCCCCTGCAGACCCACAAAGGGGGCAGGGCCTACTGAAATGAATTTCCCAGCCCCATCCCCAGAGTGGGAATCTCCATCACCTCTCTGGGCTTCTCCCAGAGAGGAAAATTGAAAAGTAGGAAAGAATGCCCTACTATTGTTATCGAACAGTCTTATCCTCCTCAGTTCCCCCTATGGACCACTATGTCCATTTTCCTACTTCCCCTAATGTATCTAATCCTTCATTCTATGTTTTAAGTTTTACAGGTAGAGTCTTCAATAATCTCCTCTATAATAGCCCAGATCTGTGACTCTGTGACTGTGTGTATAATGCAGGGCGTGGCTAGGAGCTCTCATTGGGTTAGCAGCAGGTCTATCACACCCAGTCCACAGCTGATTGGGCGAGAAACGCCCTCCCACACAGGTTACATCCAATGGGAGGCTCTGCCCTTTGGATGCTGTGTGTTCCCAGAGCAGGATTAACAATGGGGCTGATGGAACTGCAGCTCCAGGTCCACACCCCAAAATAGGCCCACTGCATCTGCAGCAACATACCCTCCAACAATTTACACATAAAAATCGCTACAAATTTGAAAAGGGGGCATGGCCACGGGTAAATGAACATGGTCACACCCCTTTTCCTAAACTTTCAATGGAAGTTTGGAGAGCCAAAAATCGGTACAGACCATAAAAAAAAGGTACTTTACCTGCCAAAAAGGAATAGTTGGAGGGTATGTCACTGCATCTGCAGCAAGTCTCTGAGCTGTAGAAAGGGGAAAAAAATCCTTTTATTGCAGCGTCCTATGCCCTGCTGCCAGTCCGTCTGCCCCCTACGGCATCATCAATCCTCACTCCCTAGCCACGGCGCAGGTTGAACAAAAGCTGCTGCGGCCACTGGCATAGATGTGTATTAAAGTGGCGCAGCGGAAGGCTTTCATAGCCCACCCTGTGCTGCATACTCTGAGCCCCGGAGCCTCCTCTGCGCGTAATGTCACAGAAGTGCCTCCCCACCACAGCAGCGCCCAGATCCCCAGAGGCCCTGACTCCGCAACACAGTACCTGGCTTGCCAGCCTGAGAGCCCCGAGATGTCACGCTCGGCATAAGTTGGGGTTCCGATAACCGAGTTTTGGCTGAAGGGACAGCTACCTGTGAGGAGAGTAAACAAGGTGGCTGAATGTAATTCCTCCTCATGGGGTGGAAGCCAAACTAAGTGTTAACGTTGGCCGGAGGGCGTAAAGAAAAGGAGAACTTCGTAGGACGATAACTGTAGTTTTAATGAATAATCAGGCTGTACACAAATATTGGAGCAATTGAAGAAACTGGAAGAATTAGAGTCTATGGTTAAATGACTTGAAGAGTGAAGCTGAAGAACTCCGGTAAAGAAAAACTGAAGACTGTGTTTTATGATTGGACTCTGAAGAAATGAAGACTGTGGTTTGTAATTGAAAGACGAGGCTGAAGAACTTGGACTTTGAAGAAATGAAGACTGTGGTTTGTGATTGAAAGACGAGGCTGAAGAACTTTGACTATGAAGAAATGAAGACGTCTGTGGGAACCGCCGTTAGCACCTGAATCTCCTCTACAACCTGGGACCCTGTGAGCGCTTCCACGAGTGGCAATGGACTTAGACAGCAGGACTGCAGCAGCGTTTAGGTAACCAATGGATGAGAGCAACCAGGGAACCAGCAGTAACCTGGGAGCACAGAGCTTGAGAACCTTTCACAAGGAGGTAACATGAAGCACTGGCACTCTCCCTCTGAGCCAGCTCCCTTTTGTAAGGGGAGAACATGCAGGATTGGCTGGACACAGATTGGGAACTTCATTGGTAATACTCTGGTATCCAACATGGCTGCCCCCCACACAGGAGACATAAATAGCTGTTAGCACACAGCTTTAGCCAGCTTCTGTCTCTGACACACTATACTGTGTCACCATTAGAGGACCTACCGCAGCGATCCCCGCCGCAGCGCCCGGCTCTCCAGACCCTCGGCCCATGGCAGCCGCTCATCCGTCCAGAAGGACCCGCCGCCAGCAGCTCCCTGCCGCCGCAGCCGCGCCAACCAGCGGGATGGTAACCCGCGGGAGCACCCGCCGGAGGTAAGGTTCCGAAGCCTGACAGTACCCCCCCTTTTTAGGGTGGGCTCTGAACACCCTTGTGCTTTCATTGGATTCTTGGTATGAAAGGCCTGGACTAATCTTGGAGCATAGACGTCCTCTTCAGAAACCCAGGACCTTTCCTCTGGTCCATATCCCTTCCAATCAATAAGATATTGGAGACGACCATATCTTTTACGACAGTCAAGGATCCTATGAACTTCAAATTCTTCTCCCTGAGCAGCTTGCAACTTGGGAGGTCTAGGTAGCGCAGCCTGAAAACGGTTCAGTATGAGAGGCTTCAGTAAGGAGATGTGAAATGCATTTGGGATCTTCAAGTACGGAGGCAATGTCACTTTGTATGCTACTGGATTCAATACTTTTTCAACAGGATATGGTCCAATGAATCTGGGGGCAAATTTCTTGGTAGGGTCCTTGAGTCTTAAGTTTCAAGTAGAAATCCAGACTTGATCACCGACTTTGAGACTAGGGACAGCCTTCCGTTTACGATCTGCAAAAAACTTGTATTTATTGGACATTTTAAGCAGAGCCTCATGAACTTGTATCCACATCTTAGTGAATTGCTGAAGGGCTAACTCTGCGGCAGGTACTTCAAGAGCTGGAAGAGATTGGAAAGCAGGAACACGTGGATGAAGTCCATAATTCACATAAAAGGGTGTGGAATGAGTAGCGGAATGGTAGAGATTATTGTGAGCGAATTCAGCAAATGGAAGATAGTCCAGCCAATCGTCTTAAGAAGAAGACATGAAGAGTCGTAGGAAAGTCTTTAAGTCTTGGTTCACTCTCTGTCTGGCCATCTGTTTGGGGATGGTATGCAGAGGTGAAACTTAATTCCATTCCAAGAGCTGAACTCAGTGCTCTCCAGAATTTAGCCACAAACTGAGGCCCTCGATCAGAAACTATCTCTTGTGGAAGTCCATGCAACCGGAAGATGTCTGATATGAACATTTTTGATAGTTGTGGGGTGGTTGGAAGACCTGTGAGTGGGACAAAGTGTGCCATTTTGGAAAATTGGTCCACAATTACCCAAATGGTGTTTCATCCTCTGGAGACAGGTAGGTCAGTTATAAAGTCCATGGAGATGTGTGTCCAGGGTTTTTGTGGAACCGATAGTGGATGGAGAAGACCCGATGGTGATCCTCTTGGACATTTATGTTGAGCGCACTTTGGGCAGGCAGCTATGAATTCCAAAACATCCATCTTCAGATGAGGCCACCAATAGGAGCATTGGATGAAATTAAGAGTCTTGAGGCTACCTGCGTGTCCCATACACGGTGAGGCATGAGCCCACGTGAGCAGTCTTTTTCTGAGTTCTGGTGCAACAAAGGTTTTTCCCGGTGGAGGAAGCGGAGTAGTATGAGTTGCAGCAAAGGAGGCAGGATCTAGGATGAATTGTCTGTCCAGAAGATCTGTGGACTCATCTGAACTCAATGAATGAGAAAACGCATCTGCTTTCTGATTAAGAGACCCTGGACGATAACTGAGCTTGAAAGAAAAACGTGAGAAGAACAGTGCCCACCTGACTTGCCGGGGGTTTAAACGTTGGGTGGTCTGAAGATATAAAAGATTTTTGTGATCTGTGGTTACTGAGATTGGGTGCTGAGCTCATTCCAGTAAGTACCTCCACTCTTCAAAAGGAAGTTTTATGGCAAGCAATTCTTGTTCTCCAATGGCGTAGTTTTGTTCTGCCGGAGAGAATCTTCGGGAAAAATAAGCACAAGGATGAGCTTTCTGATCCTCGAAGTACTGGGATAAGACGGCCCCCACTCCTACTGAAGAAGCATCCACCTCCACCTGAAAAGTATGACTGAGATCAGGTTGCTGAAGGATAGGAGCAGACATGGAGGCCTCTTTTAGAAACGAAAAGGATTTTAGTGCCTCAGGTGGCCAAGCTGCAGAATTAGACCCTTTTCTTGTTAGTGCTGTAATCGGGGCAATGATGGAGGAATAATCTTTAATAAACTTCCTATACAAATTGGCGAAGCCTAAAAAATGCTGGATTCCTTTCAGAGTGGTAGGAAGGGTCCAATCTCTAATTGCTTGGACTTTGGCAGGATCCATCTGTAATTCCCTCCCGGAAATGATGTAACCTAAAAAAGGCATGGAGGGAACCTCAAATGTGCACTTCTCTAGTTTACAAAAGAGTCAATTTTCCCTTAGATGTCTCAAAACTTCTATGACTTGTTCCCGATGGAATTTCAGATCTTTGGAAAATATTAGAATATCATCCAGATACACAACCAGGCACTTATAGAGGAGATCTCGGAATAACTCGTTGACATAATTCTGGAAGACTGCTGGAGCATTGCATAAGCCAAAGGGCATCACCAGATATTCGTAATGCCCGTCGCGAGTATTGAACGCATGCTTCCACTCGTCTCGCGCGAATGCGTATAAGGTTATAAGCTTCCCGCAGGTCCAATTTGGTGAAAATGGTAGCCCCCTTTACACGGTCAAATAGTTCGGGAATCAAGGGCAAGGGGTATCTGTTCTTAACTGTAATTTCATTGAGGCCCCATTACACGATGCAAAGCCGTAGGCCCCTGTCCTTCTTAACAAAAAAAAACCCTGCCCCAGCTGGAGAAGAGGAAGGGCGAAGGAACACTTTGGCCAAATTCTTCTGTATGTGCTCAGACATCGCTTGGGTTTCTGGGAGAGATAAAGGGTACGTTCGGCCTCTGGGAGGTGCCTTACCAGGCAGTAAATCGATAGGGCAGTCCCTACTTCGGTGGGGAGGCAAGGTATCTCCCCATTGCTTACTGAACAGGTCCAGAAAGGGCTGATAGGCATCTGGGAGATCAGTGGAGTGTAGGGTAAAGAGTGGCTTGATGGTGCATAAACAGCTTTGAGAACACGACTCCACCCAGGTGAGTACATCCATAGTTTGCCAATCCAAGCGGAGGTTGTGCTTCTGCAACCATGGGAATCCTAGGATTATTTTTTGAGAGGCTTTGGGAATTACCAGGAAAGAGATAACTTCAGAATGGAGAATACCAACTTTCATCTTTAGAGGAACTGTACGGTGGGTGATGATCCCTTCAGGGATATAACTTCCATCAACCGCGGTGATAGAGATAGCTCGCTCCTAACGAGTAGTTGGTATTTCAGACTGTCGGACTAAGGCGGAAGTAATGAAACTTTCTGCAGCTCCAGAATCCAAAAGTGCTGTAACATGAAAGGAGGTAGATGGAAGTTCCAGACATACAGCCAACAGTGATTCCTTCCTGGTAAATTGGTTGGGGAATGCTCCTAGCTTAACCTCTCCTGCATAAGCTAGGAGTGGAAGTTTCCCGGTCGTTGAATACAAGACTTAACAAAGTGGTCGGCAGTCCCACAATACATGCAGAGGTTTCCCTGTCTGCGTCTTTGACGTTCCTCATTGGTGAGACGAGAACGGTTGACCTGCATGGGTTCTTCAGTAGATGGTGAGGATGGTCTAGGAGTGGGACAGGCCCGAAATAAGCTGATCGAGCTTAACTGGCACATCCTGAGTGACCAGGTCATCTTTAATTTTGTCGGAGAGACCGTTCCAAAAGGCGGCAATGAGAGCCTCTTCTTTCCAGCCCACTTCGAAAGACAGAGTGTAGAATTGGATCACGTACTGGGCGACGGAACGGGTTCCCTGACGCAGACGCAGAATATCCAAAGAGGCAAAGGTGGTCCGGCCTGGCTCGTCAAAGATTTTATGAAAAGTTGCAATGAATTCCGGGTAATTCAAGAGTATGGGATCAGTTCTCTCCCATAAGGGTGAAGCCCAATCCAGAGCTGGTCTGGTCAGAAGTGAAAAGATGTATGCGATTTTGGTCCGATCAGACGGAAAGTTAGCTGACTGAAGCTCAAACTGGATCTCGCATTGATTGAGGAACCCTTGGCATTGCTTTGGACTACCGTCAAATTTACTGGGTGGCGGTAGTTGTAAACGAGGAACTGGAATCGACACTAGAGTATTAGGTGCTGGCGGATTGGAAGCTGGAACTGGAGTCAGAGATGTGGAAATGGCTGTGTGAAGAGAATCCCAACGAGTGGACATATTCTGCATGAACTGTACAATCTGTACCTACATGGCCTCCTGTTTATTTAGACGAGACAGAATACCCACAGAGGCATCGCCCCTGGTAGCCTACTCACTTGGGCCAATGCTTACTGTCATGCTCGGTGTAAGTTGGGGTTCCAACAACTGAGTTTTGGCTGAAGGGACAGCTACCTGTGAGGAGAGTAAACGAGATGGCTGAATGTAATTCCTCCTCATGGGGTGGAAGCCAAACTAAGTGTTAACATTGGCCGGAGGGCGTAAAGAAAAGGAGGACTTTGTAGGAAGATAATTGTAGTTTTAATGAATAATCAGGCTGTACACAAATATTGGAGCAATTGAAGAAACTGGAAGAATTAGAGTATATGGTTAAATGACTTGAAGAGTGAAGCTGAAGAACTCCGGTAAAGAAGAACTGAAGACTGTGTTTTATGATTGGACTCTGAAGAAATGAAGACTGTGGTTTGTAATTGAAAGACGAGGCTGAAGAACTTGGACTTTGAAGAAATGAGGACTGTGATTTGTGATTGAAAGACGAGGCTGACGAACTTGGACTTTGAAGAAATAAAGAAGTCTGCGGGAACCGCCGTTAGCACCTGGAGCTCCTCTACGACCTGGGACCCCGTGAGCGCTTCCACGAGTGGCAACGGACTTAGACAGCAGGACTGCAGCAGCGTTTAGGTAACGAATGGATGAGAGCAACCAGGACCAGGGAACCAGCAGTAACCTGGGAGCACAGAGCTGGAGAACCTTTCACAAGGAGGTAACATGAAGCACTGGCACTCTCCCTCTGAGCCAGCCCCCTTTTGTAAGGGGAGAACACGCAGGATTGGCTGGACACAGATTGGGAACTCCATTGGTAATACTCTGTACTCCAACATGGCTGCCACCAGCACAGGAGACATACTTAGCTGTTAGCACACAGCTTTAGCCAGCTTCTGTCTCTGACACACTATACTGTGTCCCCGCCGCAGCGCCCTGCTCTCCAGACCCTCGGCCCCCGGCCCTTGGCAGCCGCACATCCGTCCAGAAGGACCCGCCACCAGCAGCTCCCTTCCGCCGCAGCCGCGCCAACCAGCGGAATGGTAACCCGCGGGAGCACCCGCCGGAGGTAAGGCTCCGGAGCCTGACACGAGATAGCTAATGTAACAGATAGAGTGGGTGATATCGCGGAGGGTAGTGTCTGGACGCTGAATCAATGTAAAAGGTGAGAGTGCTGTGTAGTGTCACTGACACTGCACAGCACTCTCACCTTTTACATTGTTTCAGCGAGTCAGTCAGTTCTGCCAGCCAGTCACTGTTGTTATCTCCGGTGTCCCAACGTGCCGCATTACAGGGAAGTAGATGCACTACTACAGATCTCAGCAGCCCTTAGCGCTGAAGCATTCCAGCACTAAGGGCTGCTGGGAGCTGTAGTTTATTGAGTGCATCTTCTTCCCTGTAATGCGGCGTGTTGGGACACCGGCGCTAACAATAGTGACTGGCTGCTTGGCTGCTGTGCGAGTCCCTGGGAGATCCACTGCCAAAGGGAGGACAGCAGCTTAGCTGCTTCCAGGAGGAAAAGCATTACCCTCCCCTCCCCCATTTGCAGTACCTCCGGGCCCCATCCGCGGCACCCCCGCACCCCTGTAACCCCCTCCACTACCCGCGTTGGCTCCGGACACCCTCCCCCATCTGCAGCACCCCCCCTCCCCCACCCGCAGCACTCCCGCCCACCCATCTCCCACCCGCAGCACTCCCGCACCCCCCCTCCACCACCCTCAGTGGCTCCAGACCCTCTCCCCCACCCGCGGCACCCACGCACCCGTCCCTCCCCCACCAGCAGCACCACTGCATTAGCCCCTCCCCCACCCGCGGCACCCCTGCAACTTCCCCTTCCCCACTCGCTGCACCCCCGGACCCCCTCCCCCATCCACGTCTCCCCCGCACCCGCCACTCCCTTAACCACAGCACCTACTAGGTGATTCATCAGGCACTGTTCATGCCGTTGCAAGGGTCTACGACCCCTTAACCATCGCATGCCCTTTGTGCCATATTTAACCACTCACACAATTATGATTGGAGATAATACTCCATATAATAAAAATATTGCACGCCTCAAGGGTGTGCAAGGGTTAAGGGGGCCAGGATTGAGAGGTAGTAAAACATCTACAGAATACCAGGGACTGAAGCATATGGTGCTTGGTATCAGTAGCGGATCTTGCCACGGGCAAGCAGGACTTTTGCCCGGGGCGCCGCCTTCCAGAGGGCGCCGCATCATGGCAAGATCTGTTGCTGCTGTGCCCCCCGCTGCCTGCTCTGTCCCACTGCCGCTGCAGCTGCCCCCCGCTGTGAAGGAACTAGACGCGTAGCGTCTAGTTTTCCTTCGTGGAGAGGACCTTTACAGTGCAGTGTGCGATGACGTCATCACGCACCGCACAGCAAAGGTCCTCTCCACGAAGGGAACTAGACATGTAGCGTCTAGTTTCCCTTTGTGGAGAGGACCTTTGCTGTGCAGTGCACGATGACGTCATCGCGCACCGCACATCGGGGGTAATTCCAAGTTGATCGCAGCAAGAATTTTTTTAGCAGTTGGGCAAAACCATGTGCACTGCAGGGGGGGCAGATTTAACATGTGCAGAGAGTTAGATTTGGGTGTGGTGTGTTCAATCTGCAATCTAATTTGCAGTGTAAAAATAAAGCAGCCAAAATTTACCCTGCACAGAAATAAAATAACCAACCCAAATCTAACTCTTTCTGCACATGTTACATCTGCCTCCCCTGCAGTGCACATGGTTTTGCCCAACTGCTAACAAAATTCCTGCTGCGATCAACCTGGAATTACCCCCATCATTTCAGCGGCGCTACTACTGTACAGGGGGCGTAACTGACCATGCCCCCTGTATTAAGCCACGCCCCTATTGTCCTCCCGGGGCGCTAAAAGCCCTAGAACCGTCCCTGCTTGGTATTCTATTATCTGGTCTGCACACTGTGTTTGAGCCACTTGCATCTACAGTATTTGCACTGTGTGTCCTTTCCCCCTGCAACACTTCAACTGCTAGGGCACACTTAAAGCCAGGTGAGGAGTACCTTGAAGGCAATCTTACCTTTGGGCAACAGTGATGATGTTCTGTTACTCCATGTGTATACACTGAAACAGCATCCGAGACACAATCAGTACACCTAACCTGGACAGACATATAGAACTATTCAACAGTTATTTGTTGAATACACCGTTGGCGCTCCCACTGTAAGAATAAAAGAGTTACGTGAAAATCTTGGTGAATAGTCCCGAAATGAATCCTATGTTTCACTTGGAAAATTCTTTTTTTCCGATGCCAATTCTTCTCCCAAAATAAATTCGGAATTTTTTTCCTTATGTGAAGGTGTTTGTCATAGAAAGAAGAAAAAGCACATATAGTGTAGTAGTTCAAAATAAAAGTAGATTTTATTACATTAAAAATTCATAAGATACTTGTATCCAATAAAAGTGACAAATTCACTGTGTGGTAAAATTGGAACCGTACCGTGTCAGGCTCCCAGCATGGAGCAATGAGAAGAGCAAAATTGGAAGGTTCCGGAATTCCTCCCTCCTCCCCTCATGCAAAACACCGGCCGCAGGACCTGGTAGGGTTCTCCTGGTACTTTAGATGCAGGTAGATGGATCATTCAGAGCTGCCAACGCGTTTCGAGTTGTATCTAACTCTTCCTCAGGGCAGAATCATTCTGAGTTAGTACCAGGAGAACCCTACCAGGTCCTGACACGGTACGGTTCCAATTTTACCACACAGTGAATTTGTCACTTTTATTGGATACAAGTATCTTATGAATTTTTAATGTAATAAAATCTACTTTTATTTTGAACTACTACACTATATGTGCTTTTTCTTCTTTCTATGACAAACACCTTCACATAAGGAAAAAAATTCCGAATTTATTTTGGGAGAAAAATTGGCATCGGAAAAAAAGAATTTTCCAAGTGAAACATAGGATTCATTTCGGGACTATTCACCAAGATTTTCACGTAACTCTTTTATTCTTACAGTGGGAGCGCCAACGGTGTATTCAACAAATAACTGTTGTCTATTAGTCTTTTGGGTGATTGGGAGTCACCAGAATACACCCAGGCTGCCTCCATTTTTACCAAGCGCTATTCTCTGTTCCATTTACATTCTACTTTATATAGAACTATTCAAATACGTTTAAAATGGGCCCAAAAAGTAATTGTGAACTCTTACTTACAGTATTTATAATGGATCCACACTTGCAAAAAATAAACATTTTAGAAGAATAGGAGAGATAAAGATAAACTTTTATTTATTTTTGTATTGCTTAATGGAGCATTTTTTTGCCTACAGTTGCCATAGTTGCACTTATAGACATTACATAAACATATAAATTATTACATTTTAAAATCTATTTTTATTCTAAAATTATATTTGTAAATGTAATGTTATAATTTGTTCTCTCCCTCTGCATTCAAGGTGCTGTCAATTTACTAAGACAGAGTTTAGTTTATTCATAGCTTTTAGATGACAGCACGTCTAGGTGCTCCTCCTAATTAGATGCCCCTTGAGAACCGGAATCTGGAGCTCTTCATTATCAATTAACAGCTGTGCTCCCAACAGGAGGTGTTACTGTGAATAAAAAAGGCTATTACAGTTGGTAATCTCTAAATAAATAAAAGTGACTTTTGAGAGCATCAAGGTATTAAATAAACATTATGAGAGCATCAAGGTATTAAATAAACAGAGACATTTGACTAACTTTGAAGCTTAATAATGGTAATATTCCTATGTAATTCTATTGTTACATTGATCACATGTAATTAAGTATACCACATACTGTAATCATTATTATCCTGTATTTGACACTTGTTAGGTGATTTTGCCTTTGATAAAAATACTGATGCATTTCAAACAATAATTAATCTTTCATTGAGTCCCTTATTTTACTCCCTGAATATTCCGGATTTAGGCGGTGATTCAGAGGTGGACACAGTTTCAGTAGCAGCTACGTCTTTTGAGACAGCCGCAACTGCATCATCTTCCTGGTAATGCTGTGGCTGATGGGTGCGCTTTTGGGATGCCCACCAGCTCTGGAGTGATTCCTCCGGTGTGCATCCATAGATCAGCCAGGTCCGGGCCATAAGACATCACACCTGCCTACTGTAGGCACAGTGGGCCTTATTCAGATGTGGTTGGAGGTGCTCCCTCATGCATAAAGTACCAACGCGCATGTGCAAACTGGTCCTGGGACACAGGGATGGCAACAGACTGTCACCGATTGACAGTCTGATGCCATTTAGGGGTGGCGGCAAAGGGTTCCTTTTGTGAAAATGGAGGCGTGTCACTGCCATTTATGGGGAGGTAAGAGGCCAGGGATCTCCATTGTTGCACAGAGACTTCCTGGCCTCTGCGACAGGCAGCTTGCTAGTCTCTATGGGTGCTGCAAGCCACCCGATGGTGACATCTCCTGCTCCATTATAAAAGTAGTGTATCGCTCTGGTTTCTACTGTATGTAAGCAGCAGTGATAGCAACTCCAACCACATCTGAATCAGGCCCAGAGTGTCTGGCTCACCATGACCACCGTGTCAGTGCAACTGTGCCTTTAGATGCACTCACTGACACTACTCTCAATGCTTTCCCTCCATCCACCTCAGAATCACCATTTCAGTGAATATATAACTTTAGGCCTTTTTGAACATCACTTTTTTATATCTTAAAATATATTAAAATATGTCCCCATACTGAAACAAACTTGGTACCTGATTTGCAAATACTAAACCGACCAAATATGATCTACAGTAGTCCACTGGTTCCCAAACGCATTGCTCAATGCACACTAATAGTTCAGATTTAAGGTGACCTAATCAGTACCACTTTCATTTAGATTTAGCTATCTGTGCTCAAACATGGATATCCGTAAGCCTGGACTGGGTGCCTTGTGGACAGAGGGATCTATTTACTAAGCCTTGGATGGAGATAAAGTGGACAGAGATAACATACCAGCCAATCAGCTCCCAAATGTCATTTTTCAAACACAGCCTGTGACATGGCAGTTAGGAGCTGATTGGCTGGTACTTTATCTCCATCCAAGGCTTAATAAATAGACCCCTGAGTCCACAAACCACTGACTTAGTAATTTGCTTAAAACACCATAGAGCCTATTTAATAAGTTTAAATTTAGGAGCACAATTCAGACTGACCACTGAACAACTGCCAATAATCTTTTATCAATAAAGCGCAAGTTAGACAATGCATAGGGTTCTCAGAGGTCCAATTGTGTTACCAATGCACATCCAATGTTCCTGATGTTCCTGCTTATATATGTGAGCGGTGGATGTGGGACGCCGGCAGTGGGTGTCTCTGTGCACAAGACAGCAGCAGAGCTATTAGCATATGCTAGCAAGTCCCCTGCGAGAGATGGCAGCTGTGTATGTACTTGCATACTCCTCTGAAGCAGGCCCATAGTTGTAATGATTTAGAGCTAATTTTACACCTGAATGCAGTTTTAATAAATTATCTTAACTAAGTTTTTGGGAAGTGTACAGTAACATTACATGTTTCAGTTTTGGTCAGTAAATTGTTTGCTAAAGACTATGGGGGAAATGTAATAAGGTGTGAGAATCAGACAGTGAGAGATTTTGGTAAAAGTCTCCTGTTTTTTTAAAGGGCAATCATTTTCATGGCAAAACCAGGTAGATTTTGCCATATAAATGATTGCCACTTTAAAAAAAACAGGAGCGTTTTGCCAAAATCTCTCACTGTCTGAGTCTCACACCCTATTAAATTTCCCCCCAAATGGCTGATGCAGAGATGTTGGCTAAATGGACAGAAATTAGCTGGGAAAAAACTGGGTGCAAAAAGAGCATATTTTCGCTCATACTGTATCTAGAAGATGTGTCTGACTCCGCATTGACATCACCATCATCATTGGGTATTAGATGCTGCCCTTCTGCATGAAGAAGCATCTCCTAACAGGAATACTGAATATGCATGTTTCTGCAGGTCTGCATGTGCCACTTTTGCAGGAACATACCCTTACTGTTCTCCTCCTTGGACAGACCATCCGTTCCTTCCACGGTACATCTCCACAGCAATAAGGAGTTACAAATGACGCCCATGCACAGGTCTGCAATTGACTGTGCAAACTGGCACACTGCTCTGCGTCAGCCTACGTCTTGCTGAAACTTCTAGTTTAAAGGTTATCATTAAAATGTATCCTGACTGTGTGTATGATCAGCAGGTTTCTCAAGTATGTCGCACTTTAATTTGACAACCAATTCTAATTATCTTACCAATATTGTTTGCCCATATGGATATTATCTATATTGTGTGCTTTTCTGTAAGAAACTGGGGGATTTATGCTTGCAATTGCTGTGTGGCAAATTATATATGTATTTGTTATTTGCCCTAATTAATACTAATAAAAAGAATTCTCAAAAATAAAAAAAACATGAAAGAGAGATCTGTGAAATTGCCGCGTGAGTATATGGTAACAGCATTATAGAACATTAAATCATGTATTAACTGAGTAGCTGCTCACAAAATACTGCATCTAACAGGAGTTCAACCAACAGAGTTTGATACATGGTATTGTCGGCTAATTGTATTCTGAATAGGGACATACTGGTTTACCAGTCTGGGAAATATCAACAAAAGACAAATAATACACACAGATACCGTATTTAGTACCGACGATAAGGATGACCATAAACACTCACTGATACATATATGAATGGATCACGAGAATCTTGCAATATGTGCCAAAGCGACAGGCCATATAATACTTAGAGTCAATTCACTAGAGCTACAGGGTGTTTAATCGAATGGATATATGCACTATTCAGGCAAATGTAATTTATGGGAGGGCAATTGAAGACACTCTATGAGACATGTGTATACTCATTTTTGAATGACAAGTATGCCCAATAATAATATGAATTAATATACCCAAACCCCTGACGGATCATTGTATGATTGATAAAGTGGTGAGACATCACCTGGATAATAGCGATCTAATATGTGGGCTAATACTGTATATATCAATCCACAGAAAATAGAGTGGGGAGAAGAAGGGGGTGCAGACATAGTCATTTAGGTGACCAGCACACACGAAGTCAGTAATTAGCAACCCATGCAATAGTTATATGAGCATTAATGGCATAGAGGTTAGCTATATTACCAAATGATATATGCCTTATTTAGAGTAAGAACACACACCCAGAAGATATAATGGGGTAGAAACCAACTGTTCATTGAATGGAGATAACAATGTATCAGGGTATAACAAATTGTCAGTGATGTTGGGAGTATTTGTTACAATGTTACATGGATTTAATGCTGAAGTTGAACAGATGGCAGAAGCCAGGATGATTGAAATAAACTGTATTTTGACAGAATTGCAGACAGGGCATATAGCATAAAGGAAAATACATGAACAGGGGAAAACAGTTTTTTTTCCACCTGAACACATGAATGATGAGAGCACAGTCTCAGTGGTTGCTAAGAATGCAGGCAGGGTTTGCAAGCTTCTGGCTATGGCAAAGCAAGAAAACAGGAACTCCAAACAGAGACTTGAAAACTGGCTGAGAAACTAAACTTAACAGGAGCTGTAACTAACTAATTAGGAACACAACTAAACTAACTTAAAACTAAACTATTACTGGCACAGATCCTCAAGTCTGACAAACATTTAAAGTGGAACAAAAGAAACTGAAAAGTGGTTGCTTAGTTGGGCGCACAAGGGTTTCTGAATTGTATTATTATTATATTAAAACGTAACTTTTATTACTTTTTATTAATTAAACGGAGCCCCAAATTTGCGGGGAACATACAGCAAAAGATAGAGGTTAAAATATCACACATACAAACACATAGGTGAAAAAAGGATGAAAATGTGAATTCAGTTAGAATTAAAAAGCGATGCCTCCACTATAACTCCTGCAACAATGTACAATTATAATTGTTGTACTTTCCCCACTGAGGAGTACTGTACCGTATAAATTCTCCTAGTTCTCTACACACAGTGAGGTTGTGTCAATCTTAGTTACTAATGTAACTGTTCTCATGTGTTACCCTTGAAGAGGTATAATAATTTGTTAATGTATTGTTACTGTGATTGAGGCAACAATTGTTGCAATAATGTCCTCAGACAAACTGAGCAGCTTCTGCTTTAGAATCAAATGCGACACTATTATTCCTATAATAGTTCCTTAGAGGTTATTCAAATAAAAGCTGTCATACAGCGAAACGTGCACGTCGGTGTTTCAGCGGCCTGCCACGCTCCTATATGTTTTAATGCAATGTTGTACAAATAAATAGAAATGAAAGTTCTTTAGACCTGCATCAATACCTATAAAGATTAATAGTATGTAAAACTAGGAAGGTCTCTTTCAACAAGCCCTGAGAGTAGTATTTCTCGAAGTGGAATTCCACTAATAGTTAATAGCAATATACACAGTGTGTAGCATTGTCCTCAGCGAGCTTAGTCTGTGGCCATTTTAAGCTTAAGATTGGATTAAACTGGGTGTATATATATGTGGGACTTTAATAATATATATACTGATTGTTGGGAGCATATTCCATTAGTGTTATAACGTACCACATTCTCTAACATGGCTAATTGACCATTGGCTGCATTGATTACTATAACCGTGAGGTGCTAAATATCTTCAACACTGTTATAACACTAATCGCTGCTTAATGACCAGTCATAACCGCACACATCACCCTGTATATTAATAAGCGGATTTATTTATGTACATGTCACTGCGTGAACATATTAACATAAAAGATTGTGGTCAGTGTATGTGGAACGGTCTAGAGCAATTGATACAGCCATCACAGGCTTAAAGTCATATAATGTGACAGTGCAGACACATGGGATGTTATGATAAGTGTACCAAAGTGATCTAACTATAATATCTTTGATATCTCAACTTAGTCCCAATACACCATTCTAATCTTGCAATCAGCTGATTAACAGCAATCGCCTATTAATTCTAATTGGAAATCTACTCTCCTTATGTCTAGAGGATATATGATTTATATTTTTATTTGAATAACCTCTAAGGAACTATTATAGGAATAATAGTGTCGCATTTGATTCTAAAGCAGAAGCTGCTCAGTTTGTCTGAGGACATTATTGCAACAATTGTTGCCTCAATCACAGTAACAATACATTAATAAATTTTTATACCTCTTCAAGGGTAACACATGAGAACAGTTACATTAGTAAATAAGATTGACACAACCTCGTGTGCAGAGAACTAGGAGAATTTATACGGTACAGTACTCTCAGTGGTGAAAGTACAACAGTTATAATTGTACATTGTTGCAGGAGTTATAGTGGAGGCATTGCGTTTTCATTTTAACTGAATTCACATTTTCATCCTTTTTTTCCACCTATGTGTTTGTATGTGTGATATTTTAACCTCTATCTTTTGCTGTATGTTCCCCACAAATTTGGGGCTCCATTTAATGAATAAAAAGTAATAAAAGTTAAGTTTTAATATAATAATAATACAATTCAGAAACCCTTGTGCGCCCAACTAAGCAACCACATTTCAGTTTCTTATGTTCTTGTTTCCGATTTCAGTTGTAATAAGGGCTGCACCCCCATTTCTAAGACCTATTATAGACAAATTGACATTGGGGTCTTTCTAGTATATGTTGCGAATGCAAAAAAGCTGTTTATAATTCATAAGTGTGCAGATATAACTCTTTTGCTCCGTTTGAACAAACATTTAAAGTGGCCAGGGCCACACATAAACACACACACAATACGCTGCAGCTAGAAAAGGTAATCAGAGGACCAGCATGCTCCAGCTGACTACGCCAGCTGGGACTACTCTCAGATAACAGCACCTCCGGCAGCCCAGAGGTACTGCAAGCTAGAACACAACAGCAGCACCCCTGGCAACCCAGAGGTACTGCAAGCCAGAACATTACAGCAGCACCCCTGGCAGCACAGAGGCACTGCAGGCCAGAACATTACAGCTGGCAGAGTCGTAACAGTATTATAATTTACCTAACAGACAAGAATGACAAATAACTCCAAATAACAAAAGTGTTTAGACTAATCACCATTCATTATATAAAATATTAAGAAAATTTCAGCTGACACTATAAATTGATACGACAGTACCCTTTTGGCACACTTGAGATACAATAAACAGTTACTGTTCAGTGACTTGAAGGCACGATGAGGTAATAAAGGATTTACCCAGATGGATACAATTATATGTATTGGGAAACTAGAGAAAGTAACCATTTGAATTTAGCAAGAGTAACTACATTTACACACTTTATTACAAAGGACTAATCAGAGTACCAACAAGAGATATTTAGCTCAACAAAATGTAATAATTGACAACAGTGGTGTAGTATTTTAATATCACTTATTATTTTTCACGTAATACAATTGTTTTTCACTTGCACTTATATTTCCGTTGGCTTTTAGGAAAGGAGAATAAAAGTTATATTTTATTAAAAACAATGGTCATCCACTTATATGGTGCAACTATAAGTACTGTACTTACATTTAAAAATAAGAATAGTTTGTGAGTGCCCTAATACAGGAATACTTCTTTCCTCTTTGGTTCAAGCACAAGGTATTTCCTGGGAAGAACAAACAATCATCTTAGTTTTCCACAAAGCTTCAATATATGTCTGTAAAGGAGTCCTTTATTCAGAATGAGACACTTCCACTATTTATTTAGAAGTCTTGCTTTATGATTGTTAAGTCTTGGTTATTCTTGGCTGCCACCTGTTTTCATTGCCAAATAAACTTATTTTATGTAGGGGCTACATGTCTGCTCATAGTCAATTTGTTTCAAGTAAGCTCCTGCCACTCCCTCATTTCCATCTGGGACAGCCAGGGGGAAGAGTCATCCAACCCACATGACACATACTTCTGATCTCAGAAGCAGGGACTTCAATACACTCTTCAAAGTGGGCCCTAAAGACAGAGGGTCAGTATAAATATTGTTTACTCCTGAATGATATTTTAATCGAAAATCATAACACACAAAACTGCCATCCAATTATGTCCCATTACATCCAATCTTGCACTTGATTGGATGTGAATGAAAGGTTATTCTCAGTGTGGATGAATCATGCTCCATGCAGATATTCATGAATCTTATCATCACCTACCACTTTAATACAAGTAACAAAGTACTTTTTTATCACTAGGATCCTTTGCTTACATTTGAAACAGGTCTCAACTTTTAATGATGCTTTTGGTAGAGAACTTCCCCAAAGCAATCCAAGTAAGCATCAATGTGAAAAACAAATAGGGAAAAAAAATTATTGCAAAGAGGGGGCTACATATACCAGGTCTGGGAACTGTCAATCAACTTCAGGAACCCTTCATCATACTCTGGGTTCCATTGCTTCCTCAATACAGCATTGCCTTCAAAATAAGGCTTTTGTCTTTCTATCATGGGCTTTGGAACACCTCATAAGGAAGGATAACATTTTGTCAAGTTTAGGAAAAATTGGAACAAAATGTCGTAATGGTCACATATTCTAAAAAAGGACAGAATTTATTTTGAAATAGGAGATTGGGGCCACATGATAACTGATTAGACCATAGTGATTCCTTGTCATCTAACAATGTGTCCAATATGTCTGAAAGACAAATAACCATAGATACAGTGTATATCATCAGGGTGGTTCACTTATTCAGCATGTGGTAATCAACAGTATACAGATTCAAATGTTGCTGCTCTTTTTCAAAATGCCACTACTGGGGTAGTATATAGACTTTTATTATTCAATAAACACATTATCTAGCCAAGTTTCTATATGCTGCATTACATCTTCTAATTCCAGGTTAGATGTCATGATCTTTCTCTGAATAGGGTATCATGGATTTTTGAAAAGTAAAGGTCTTGACTAACTAAAACTTCTCATCAGCTGCATCACTACACTTATGTGTCTTAACATCATAGAAAACCCATGATGGAACCCAGAGGCAGGAGCTCAGACCAAAAGAAGAGGTGAGCATTCCGGTTTTTCTGAAAACCGAGCATACCCGAATTTTCAAGCTGAACAGATTCCCAGCTCGGGTATTTCCACCAGGTTCGGATTTTGAATATCAAAAATGGATCTTGCATGTTTTGGATTGCATGTAAGTCTTTCCCTTGAGATTTCAGATGCCATTTCACACAGGAGAGTGTATGGAGAGGTTGTGGGCTGCTTGCATCCATATTAAATGATTTTAGTTAGCTTTTTTTTATATATTTTTAAAGAAATCCATATCTAAAAATAAGAACACTTGAGGGTGGTTTTCCCAAAACCAAAATGCAACAATAATTTGCAACCAAAACCAATACCAATACATGGGGGCCTGTGCATATCTCTATGCAAACGGCAAGACTGGTGTACTGTAGTTAGCAGAGAATCTTTAAGGCAGTTACAGTTCTGTGTGGAGTACAAATAAAGATATTAAATAGTAGACTGAAGCGCCAAAAGTCATGGGATAGCAGTATGTAAAGGTACTAGTAGTGGGCGCAACCATACTCTGATATCTTGGAAATGGTCAGACATACATCAGCTGTAATCTGAGTCAGTTTGAACACTGATTTGGCTGCTTCATGGCATGGTGATGTGAATTATTGGATTTTGAATGGGGCAGGATAGTGGGTGCCCGATGGGTGGGACATTACATTTCCTAAACTGTGTGGACATTGAACATTTCCTGATCTACAGTGACATATGTGTACAAAGAATACCTCATGGGAGGCATTACCACCCACCATGGACAGCGCAGTGGCCAACCAAAGGTGCTTAATGATCATGACCAGCAACATCTGGCCATGGTAATAGACAAGTGACACTGGCTCAAATCATATCCACATTTGGGATCCGGACTGAAAGTCGACAGTAACTAGGTCGACAATGTCTAGGTCGACCACTATTGGTCGACAGTAACTAGGTCGACAGGGTGTCTAGGTCGACAGGGTCTTTAGGTCGACATGTTCTAGGTCAACAGGTCAAAAGGTCGACATGAGTTTTTCACAATTTTTTTCTTTTTTTAACCTTTTCATACTTTACGATCCACGTGGACTATGATTGGAACGGTAATCTGTGCCGAGCGAAGCGGTAGCGGAGCAAAGGCACCATGCCCGAAGCATGGCGAGCGAAGCGAGCCATGCGAGGGGACGCGGTGCACTAATTGGGGTTCCCGGTCACTCTACGAAGAAAAAGACACCAAAATAACATGAAAAACTCATGTCGACCTTTTGACCTGTCGAGCTAGAACATGTCGACCTAAAGACCCTGTCGACCTAGACACCCTGTCAACCTAGTTACTGTCGACCAATAGTGGTCGACCTAGACATTGTCGACCTAGTTACTGTCGACTTTCAATACCACACCCCCACATTTGATGCATGAGGTACCATAAACATATCCAGCAGGTCAGTAGAGCACTCTTTAGCTTCCATGGGATATGGCACCTATCCCATGACTTTTTGCACTTCAGTGCACTGACGAAGCCCGATCACGGGAGAAATGCATTGGCGTGCCCACGCACCAGATTGTACCTGAACCTGTAACCTATTAGACTCCTAATCCATAACCAGGAAATAGCCACACATTGTACATGCCTGGAAGCACACCAAGACCCAGTTGACTTGGGGAATCAAGGAGAGAAAGCAGCGTTACAGATTCAGAAGACTGACCACCTTCTCACTGACTGAAGTCAGTAACAGCCAAGCAGATCAGCTTTGTACTGGGAGTGAGTAGCACCAGAGCTCCGTTATCAGGTCCCGGAAGCTCTACTAGCGAAACACCCACCTCTGTCTTTAATAAGAGGGGCTGTGCACCAGTAACAATGAGGAGATTCACCTCACAACAGAAGAACTACGGGTTTGAGCCACAGCACAACAGGACAGAAGACCGGATTAAAGGTACCGAACATAGGGGGTAATTCCAAGTTGATCGCAGCAGGAATTTTGTTAGCAATTGGGCAAAACCATGTGCACTGCAGGGGAGGCAGATATAACATGTGCAGAGAGAGTTAGATTTGGGTGGGTTATTTTATTTCTGTGCAGGGTAAATCCTGGCTGCTTTATTTTTACACTGCAAATTAGATTGCAGATTGAACACACCCCACCCAAATCTAACTCTCTCTGCACATGTTATATCTGCTTCCCCTGCAGTGCACATGGTTTTGCACAATTGCTAACAAAATTCCTGCTGCGATCAACTTGGAATTACTCCCATAGTGCTTTACATACATTGGACTTTTTATTTATATGTATACTTTTTAACATCTCTCCACCGGACTTTATCCTATGAGATCCACATCCTTAATGTGCAGCAGTCAACTGCAGATGGTGTTTATACTGTATGAATTTACAGCTATAACGTTTTATGTTTTTAATTGATCTATTTATTTCTGATATGTTTTTTTTTTTACTTCTTGTGGCAGGGACAGCATGATTCCACATGAGGAATGGCAGGTTTTTGAAAGATAAGAGCAGGAGCAACAGGTTTACTGCATCTTGTCTACTACTGTACCTTTAAAAATGTGTTAGTTCAGTAGGTTATTGCTTCTGACGGTGAACCAGTCGCCCAGACGATAGGACTATGGTGAGGGGTTATGTTAGGAGACATCTGGAATTGTTATGCCAACTGCATTGAGAATATTGTACCCTGTTGTACTGTGACTGCTGCTGTTGTTTTAAAAACTGCCTGTAAAACCTGACCTGCAATTCCTGAATGAAATAGTCTAACCTGCTTGAGGTGGAAAATAAAGTGAGTTAGACTGTACTTCTATGTTATTCTGTCACATTATATTTACTAGTATTAATACATTTTAATATTCTATAGCTGGAATTTAGAACACATTATTCACAGTTTTTACACATTATTTATGTATTAACAGTTTCTTATATATACATTTAACAATATATATGAGTCGGGGTTGCAACTATGAATTATCTTACACAGTGGCTGCATTTGGGTGGTCTGTGCACATGCACCACCCTTCTCCTAGTGGCTGCATCCGCTCAATCCATGAAGGATGTGGCCGCAAGATGATTGACAGTGGCATCCGTTCGAAGGGCAGTGACACGGCATGGGGGGGGGAGGGCAGGGCAGGCTGAATGGGGGCATGCCATGACCGTTTATGGGGAGGCTGCATGATATTACACACAGCCGCTCCGATTAAAGATAGGCTGCGCTGCCAGGTGTTGACCTTAGTTTGATATGTCTGCAATATAATTGCAGATGCATTGGGAGGCAGCCCGTAACACTTGCTGGGTGGCCTTGTCTTATGCTGGGTGGCCCACAGCATGTGAGAAGATGGACGCAGATCTGGCTGTGTATGCAGCGATCTGAGTCTATCTCTCAATCAGGTCCTAAGTGCAGTAGATAGGAAATATACAGTAGAGAGTTAGGAACAAAGTTTGCAGGAGTGAAAAGAGAAAGGTTAGATGTCATTTGACATGGAAAATGCACTTGTGGATATATAGTAAAATAGAGTGGGAAGAACAATAAGGATGCTATAGGTTGAATAAACAGTGTGAAAATATATAGAATGGAGAATAGAGTTTGAGGGAGGAGAAAATGAAAAGTGGTATTATTGTCATGGGAAAATTAATGAGTGTAGAGAGGATGGGTTTGGTCAGATATAGGATGGTTACAGGGGCGTAGCTAGAACATTATGGGCCCCATAGCAACATTTTGCAGGAGCCCCTGTCCCAATGCTTTTACAGAGACACCTCTCCGCAGCAGTTGTTCATTTTATGTCCCATTTTAGTGCCCTGCAGTGTTTAATTTTTTTGAACCATAGTAGGATGTTAGTTAATGTTATGCCCCATAGTAGTGCCATAGTTCACATTATGTCAAATTGTAGAGCTGCCAGTACACATTATACAACACAGTACCCTCAATTCACATTATGATATATAGTGCCCCCAGTTCAAATTATGTAACATTATAATGCCCACCAGTTCATTTCAACATTTGAAAGTGCCCCTATGTATCTAAGAGGTGAAAAATGTAAATAACACATGTAACTCGGATAGGGAAGGTGGGCCCCTCTCAGCTCTGGGCCCCATAGCAGCTGTACTCCAAGCTACACCCTTGGATGGTTATATTTGAGGGATATGAAACTACGGTATTCGGTCTCTATGTCGATCACACTTAGGTCGACATGCATTATGTCGACAGGGTTTCTAGGTCAACAGGGTCACTAGGTTGACATGACAAAAGGTCAACATGAGTTTTTCACAATTTTTTTATTTTTTTGAAGTTTTTCATACTTTACGATCCATGTGGACTACAATTGGGAATGGTAACCTGTGCCGAGCACTGCAGTAGTGGAGCGAGGCACCTTGCCCGAAGCATGGCGAGCAAAGCGAGCCATGCGAGGGGACCCGGTGCACTAATTGGAGTTCCTGGTCACTCTACGAAGAAAACAACATAATTTTTTTTTAAAAACCCTCATGTCGACCTTTTGTCATGTTGACTTTGCTCATTTCGAACTAATGCTTGTATCAACCTCTTTTGGGTGTCAACTTACTGTTGACCAATAGTGGTTGACCTAGACACTGATGACCTAAGTGTGGACGACCCTATGAACCACACCCGAAACTACTAAACTGGACTCATAGGTTAGGGAATTTAGAAAAAGGTAACATGTATAAGGGAGGGTTCGGGTTTGGGGATAGAGGAGAGGGGAGTATAGCCCTACCTCATCCCTGTCGATATTTCAAATGTTGGGATGCCGGTGTCGGTATACTGAACACCGGCATCCTGATTGCCAGATATTCATATCCAACCCCCACAAAGAACTCAGAGAGCAAAGGGATCTCTCCCTCTCTCTCTGTCTCTCTCATATACAGAGAGCACAGGGGAAATGTTTGTGCTATAACCATGACAATCTATTCATTCTGCTGTGTGCTGTGGTTGGGTTAGGATTGGAAACTCTTTAAGGTCATATTGCAGTGGTGAAACATTATATACTATGGACAAATGCAGAGTTACAGTATATGAATATTTTGCTAACAGTTATAAAAATGTTGCTTATCTCTATGTCATACCCACATATACTGTACATAGTACTTGACACAATTTACGTTTGCTTGTTAGTTACATTCAATGTACTGTAGTAATCAATGTTTTCTACAGTGTCAATTTCAATGCATATAGGATTTTCTCCAGACATGAATATCTCAGCATAAAATCATCTTTGTCAGTGTAACGCAATCATGTGCTGGGCACAATCTGTTTTTTTGTATGGTACAAACATAACAGAACGAACTCCATGAAATGTCATTTTCAAGATATGCTTAGAAAATTATATTTAATGTATTTCCTCAAAAGATTCTGCATGGTATGGAAGAGCTAACAGTGATAACTACTTGTGGATAATCCGGTGATATACATTTCAATCACTTTCATCCCTTTGATTTTCTTTCATATTTACATATTTTACATTAATGGCCATTTCACTCTCGTGATTGTAAAATCACATTTTGCTCGGAATATGCTGTTGCTTTTTCCACCTGCTGGGGATCATTCTGTCCCTTCAAGCATGTCAGCTCTTACATTGTATCTGAATGTAAAACCAATTATTCATATAACTTACCATAACATGTCCCCAAAACAATTCATTAACTCTTCACTGTGTCTCCTTCAAGAAGTTTTATTTATTACAATTTGTGTTTTATGAAATATGAGAGCACCTTTAACTTGAAGCTGGGCAGAGGTAAATGATAATGATGATGGCTGCAATCGTGTATGGTAAGAGTGGGACAGTGCGTACGCATTAAGTTGTACTTATACTCATATTAGCATTCAGTTTGCAATCTATTTGTATACAGAATGCAGCCATGTTGAGGCTGGTGTGCCACTCAGGCCAATAATGCCTCATTTTTTAACTAAATTGACGTGTTTTTTTCTCCAAGTAATAAATCAAATTGGTATATTTAAGAGCTACTTTTTTAATAGAAATTTGGAGAAAAACAATGTCCAATTAAACAACATGTTCTGAATTGTGTTTCATAAGCTCTGCCCTTTCACAAACACATTCACAGTACAGTAAGAGAGTGACGTGCTGCTACAGGTATAGTAAATGGTATGAATAAGACACAAAATGCCGGGGGCCTGATCTTGGGGGGGTCATTCCGACCCGATCGCACGCTGCAGATTTTCGCAGCGGTGCGATCGGGTCAGAACTGCGCATGCGCCGGTGCCGCAGTGTGCAGGCGCATGCCAGATGGCCGTCGTTGCCTAGAGATCACCTCTGCCTGATTGACAGGCAGAGGCGGTCGATGGGCGGGAGGGGGCGGCCATTTTCGGGGCGCGGTCCGGCCAACGCAGGCATGGCCGGACCGTTTGAGGAGGCAGGCCGCAGCAGCTGCTTGATGTCACACGCAGGCGCTGCAACCCTGGCAGCGAAAAGTTACTGCGGCTGGCTGGGAGTTACTCTACAGGTACAAAAGCATCGCTGCTGGGCAATGCTTTTGTACTTGTGCGGTGGTGCCGGCCCAGACATGTGGGTCAGACTAGCCCTGTGCTGTGCGTCCCCCCACATGTCTGTGTCAGTGATCATAGCTATGCTAAATTTAGCACAGCTACGATCAGGTCGGAATGACCCCCTTGATTTCAGCAGTGCAATAAAAATAATATCTTTATAGACCACAATAGCAACTGAGACGTCTACAGTAAAAACAGTACATACAGCTGGAGCCTCGCTCATCTAGCCTTCTCTGTTACACCTTGGTGCAACAAGGTTTATTAGCATAAGCCTTTCATCTATTGTTCTCAGCTGCAATACAATACGGAAAGAACAATACAGCAGGGGATTAAATCATTACAGCAGGGGATTAGGTCCGACAGCACTGGCTCGGTTAATCCTATTAAAGGGATAGATGAGCAGGGCTACATCTGTATCAAATTTCTTTATTTTTTTCAGATGAATGTGTTGTCTGAAAAGTAAATTAATCTGTATATCTGTTTTGTATATTTCAAACTACAAACAAAACAAATTATTATACTAGTGATGTGCTGTTCAGTTTTCTTTAAATATGAACACACCTGAACATAGAGGTTTCAAGTCGAATTGAGTTCCAGTTCTGAATCACTTTGGAGTCCTGAGTGGAACCAAGTCCTGGCTCAGGTCTGTTGACAGTTCGGAACTTGGATTTTAAAACCAAACTCGGGTTTTGGATTGCATGTAAACAGGTCCAAATTACAAGATTTTAACTATTATCATCGTTTTTTTTAAAATGTTTATCGATTTATATTGATTTGAAAGGATTCCGAAACGGAACCAAATACCAAATCCAAACCAAAACACTTGAGGGTGGTTTTGCCAAATCCAACACAACATAATGAATTAGAACCAAAACCAAAACATGGGAGTCCACACACATCTCTATGTTATACAAGGTACTACTGTAAAATGCCACCACCTAGATGTCTTATGTAGAAAACTGGTCTATATTGACAGTGGCAAATGCAGGATTTCTATAGGGAGGGGGGGTTGGCAAGAGGAGGAAGGGGGGGGGGGGCAACCAGAACCCCCCCCATATGATTGAAACTAGAGGTAAAGAAGGCGGTGATAGAGATGACATGGAGAACGTGCAACAGCCAACTGGACCGAAGGACAGACCTGTTGCTGCTCATAGCATTCCATCAGATCCTAACAACTGTTCACAAAAGTTAATATCTAATTGGTGCAAACACCTTTTTCCTTTGCTCCAGTTTGATTAAATATCTCAGGAGTTAAGAGAAAAAAGTGTAATATAACTCATAAATATAATGAAGGAATTGCTGTAAAATAGGAACCCATCAACGTGATTTCATGTGGTTCATGTAGGTTTTACTCTGGCTCCAGCTTACCAAAACTTCTGAAAAGGCCATTCAGAGTAATATTTTAATTTATATATATTTTTTTTAACTAAAAATAGATCCTGTGGCATTATCAGAAACATACCCTTAAAGTAATTGAAATATACTTTAAATAATATATTGGTATGTAAATTACTTTTTTGAATGCACCAAAAAAGGATGTTCACACAGTATCCTAAACAGCGGAAGAGAGGGTTGGATTAAATCTGGGATGCGATATCTGATTTTTTTCATGCATATACATACTGTATATGTCTGTGACTCTGTGTAGAGGCATTATGTTACCAACAATTTGAGAATCAGTAGCACTACCACCAGACTTCTAGATCATTGGCTGCAGAAAAGTTTCTGTAAGATACGTTAGAGGATGAAAGGATTTGAAGATAACACACACAGCAAATAGTTTTATTGCACGCATTCAATGTCATTTTGACATGTTATGCATTTGCTGAAGTTGTCTTTGTGGTTTTGGTTATAGTTTAGGTCTGATAAGTGACTGAAAATATTTGTATTAAATGTTAACAGGAAAACTAAGTGCTCTAAAGGAGGCAAAACATAAAATACATCAATCAATGGGCCCAATTAAAACCTGATCGCTACTGTGCGTTTTTGCATTAACTGCGCATGCATATGCACTGCAATGCGCATGCACAATGCCAAACAACAACAGGCATCGCCAAACAGCAACAAGCTAGTGTGAAAATTTCGATCACACAGCCATTCGCAAGCGGATTGACATGAAGAGGCCGTTTGTGGGTGGTAACTGACCATTTTCTGGTAGTGTCAGGGAAAACGTAGGCATGCCAAAGCGGTTTATGGGAGGGTGTGTGACGTCAGCTCTGGCCCCAATCAGCCTGTTCTCATCGCACTGTAGGAGTAAGTCCTGGGCTGCGCACATACTGCAAACAGTGGAAAAATATTTCAATGGTGAGTGAGGTGTAAACAGATTTGCAGCTGTCCGCTGACTGAGGGACAGTGGCAGGTGGGGAGTTAGAGTAGAGCAGCGAGGGAGCTGCTCTACTATACACATGCGTTCGCACACTTGCACAGGGCAAATTTATACTCCCCTTGGGCAGTGACTATCTGATCGCAGGACAGCAAAATTAGCAGCACATCTTATGCCCAATGTTCCAACATTAGACTTCCTAGTAAAGGAAAGTATAACATTTCTCCCTCCTTTTGCCCATTGTGTGTTATTAATATTCCACAAACACAAGCAAACCCTTGATTAAAAAAGTATTTTCCAAAGAGATCCTAAGATCTTCTTAGTCAATAAAATGAAACAAGTAAAAAACAAATGCTGTCCTACAATTTAACCTACTGTAGTAGTTAAAGTTATAATTTGTACACAGCCCTAACATTACCTAAAGTCATATTCTGACCTCCTAATAGAAACACACATAGTATAATTTGTAATAGGGAAAAACAATTTTTTTTAACTTTATTTTTGCCTTTTATCCCTTCCAGAAAAACTGGACCCACTCATGTCTTAAAGCAACTCTGGGTATAGGAAATATGCTTATGCACAGTGAAATATGGCTGTTGTTAATAAGTATATTAAGCCTCAGTTCTCTACATCTAAGTTACTGTAGGCAAACGTAAACAGGAAGCGACAGCATAAATCCCCAAGGAATACAAACAGCTCTGAACTAAAGGAAGCCTCTGAAATAGGTTAGTGTAATATCACTGTACTAGATCTACAATAGTCAATGATGTGAGCACACTCTTAAATCTATGTCAGCGATCCATTTGTAGAAGGTACAATGAACAACATCACTCTGTGCTACTGTTGCATATTGCACCTCTGTGGTACTGTAGAAGAATGCTAGCTTCAATCATGTTAACCATTTCCAAATTCTTAAATGACTACACAGCACTCAAGCTGCCATATTTCTGACCAACCAACCCAGGCTGAGAACTGCACCCATAATTTACTACTTGCCCATTTTTCTACCCTAGCACTGGCACCTAAATACTGTAGAATATTTTTTTATTTTTTTTAAATGTGATACTGTTGGCTTTTTTTTATTTTTTTATATACTGGAAAGCTTTATGGGGTATATTTAATAAGGTGCGGGTTTATAGAAGTGGTGATGTTGCCCATGGCAACCAATTAGATTCTGGTTATTTATCTAGCACCTTTTAGAAGATAATAGCTAGAAACCGTTTGGTTGCTATTGGCAACATCTCCACGTCTATAAACCCACACTTTAGTAAATAAAACCATGTGTGTTTAGATGCCATTATACTGCATATTAAAGGGTACGCAGATTTTTACATTAGATATGTTATTGCCACATTCTTTACATACTGCACAGGAGGGCTAAAAGTAGTCCTGGAGAGGTGGTGGAACTAATTTCCGCTGACACCTACCCACTTCCCCTCTCCTGGTTAGGCGAAGCTGGTGCTAGGGTGTTGTTGCCCCTCTGCAAACTACCTTCTTCCTATCCTTTAGAAAGGAACAGTGCGGGCATTGTAAAAAAGAGTGTGGTCTCACACGCAAGGGGTGTGGCCACACAATAGTACCTCCAATTTAAATGACTCCACACAGTAGCACAATCTTAGCACCTTACACCATACATATTGCCCCTGATTCATATTACATAATATAGTAGTGCCCTTTATACACAATGCCCACATTTATGCAACTACTGTAATGCCCACAATAGTAGTGCAGTGCCCCTTATACACATAATGTACAGAATAGTAGTGCAGTGCCCATTATCAGAGCTGGACAAAGGGAGGGGCAACAAGGGCTGTCTTCCCAGGGCTCCCATACACAGGGGCCCCCCACACAGCAGGGTAATTTGACCTGGAAACCGGGACAATGCCTGGCACTGCTCATGCTGCATGCAGCATGGAGCAGAGTGGCACCTGAGTCCCCTTATCAGTGGTACATGACAGATCACATCCATGCTGCTGACAAAGGGACACTCTGAGCAGTGGCATGCATTGTACCAGTTGCTGGGTCACAAAGCACGGGAGGTGAGTAAGGGTCGGCACGAAGAGGGTGGGGTGGAGGCGTTGGAATCGGGGGGTCAAGGGGGCAGCTTGCCCCCCAATCGATTACCTCTGGGTCCCTGTGGGCAGTTTTGCCTTCAAAAGCATTCTGCTGCAGGCTCAGCATGGCATTGCTGAGCCTGCTGGGACATCCCTGCCTCCTCTCAGTAATGCATCTGAGACAAGAGACAGACATCCAGGATGGGACATGAGGCATAGCATGCTGCAGCAGCAGACTGCTTTAAAAGAAGCCACCAATGGGGATCTGGAGATAAGCGCTCCCCTGCACTGGGGGGGGGGGGGAGATAGGGAGAGGAGCACCAAAATGTTTTTCCTATGCCCCCCAAACTTAAAACATTCTGAGGCCCCTGCGTGAAGGGGGGGGGGGGGTTGTATGCTGGGGAGCATTGTGGCCATATGGGGGATGTGGGGCAAGGGGTCATTTTATTAGAGGGGACCCCCACAATTTTGTTTTCATGGAGTCCGCACAATCCTTAGTCCTGCCCTGCCCCTTATAATACCCACAGTAGCAGTGCTGCTTATACACATAATGCCCACAGTAGTAGGGCCTCTTATACACATAAAGCCAATCACCCACACACTGTTAAGGGGACACCTGAGGTGATTTATGTAGAGCAGAACTGCGCAGGCAGGGTCACCTGTCAGAGAGAGCAGCTGGCTCATACACAGGAAGTGGGCAGTGTGTCTTCCACTGTAATATATATATATATATATATCCATTGAAGAAGTTGCACTCACAATATTTATCCACAGACAACAGCTGGGATGCATTGATTTGCAGAGATCAATGTTATTGCAAGCAAAGTCCCAATAATATTCAGCATATTTAGCAGGAAGCACTCACAAGACTTGCTTGTAGAAAAAGTTACTTTTAATATAGACTCATATAGTCACAGATGGAGGTTGACATTTCGGTCCTGGCATGGACCTTTTTCAAGACCAAGTCACACAGTCACTGAAATCATACACAAAGCAGAGCTGCCCCTGTGGCACTACATATACCGGAGGAAGGCTACTCCAACTCTCATTAACCAATCATCATACAGAGCCACCAATAAAGTTTAAACCACCCCTAAACAGCACATCCCAAAGATCCACTATAGTACAACTATATTAGAAAGACATCAATACTTTCCCACGAACCAATAACATGTCCATGTGTGGGCCAGAGGTCACACATCCCTGCAGCATCATCAAAAACCAGGCAGAAGGACAGCGCGTCATACAACAGGTGTCGCCCAACAGGTGTCGCCATTGTCATGGAGACCAGGGCAGCGAGTAAGGTGTCCACACCCCTCACAGTCACTGGTCCACACCTACACACAGCCGAGCATCCCGGCAGAAAGCATCTCTCACATCAGGCAGGTAGCTACATCAGCGGGAACGCCCCCTCCTATGTCCCCATAATGCCCGCCAGATGGGGCATCACTGTATCTATGGCAACCAAACGGACACAAATACAAAAATAAAAAAAGAAGAAAAACCTTAATGCCATATGAGCACCAATATACATTATCAAAATGAATTATATCCAATGTCCATATAACAGCCATATCCCTAACTCAAAAAGAGTATGAGATATTATGTTACTTAATAATTCATGAGTGTTACCTACTAATAGTCTTCTTGTTACTCTTGATATAGCTAGCCTATATACCAATATTGACCATGTGGATGGTATCGCGGCAGTGAGGAGTCTCATTGCCACCAGCCCACACTATGGAGGTCCATGTATTGAATTTTTGATTTTGTTACTAGAAATTATTCTTCATAAAAATTATTTTCTTTTTGAGAATTCTCTTTATTTACAGTTGTGGGGCACTGCTATGGGTCCAATGTGGCCCCCTCGTATGCAAATTTGTTCATGCATGTATATGAGAGTCAACATATTATGGCGAATTCCTCTTTTTCTAAGTTTATACATTTTTACGTTCGTTATATTGATGACCTCTTCATGGTGTGGACTGGTGGTGAGGGACTGCTTCTGCAGCTTGTGGACTCTCTCAATGGCATGGATACCAAGATCAGCTTTACGGTGGCATGCAGTGCGGTAAAAGCCAATTATCTTGTTTGTATTATGAATAGGGATAATGTTTTATCCACCAGTATATTTAGAAAAGCAAGTGCAAACAAAGGGTAGGGTGATGTGCAAACTGCGCAATCTGGTCAGCCTTGGAGAACCAGTTACCCAATTAAGTGTCTCTCCCAAAACACCAGAATACAACTATGTAAAAAGGAGTGTGTAACAGTAATCGACAAGGCGCCTCAGATATAGGATGTATAAAATTCACGTGTACATTCCTTGTTGACGAATGACAATTCCCGGGGGGACACCTGGTGACTGTTAACACACGTATTTTGAGAACTGCTTTTTCAACAGTTCTCAACACCTTCTGGTAATTATGCTCCCCTCTTTTCCATTGCACAGGAACATAGGGGGACCTCTTCATTTTTATTTTAAACACTGTATGTCAATTGTTTTATTGTGATCTGTGATGTATCATTAAATGTTATTACTACACATGATGTGATTCTGTTTTCTCTACATGTGCTGTTGATCACTATTGGAGGATCTCTTTGCAAAGGAGGAATTGTCATTCGTCAACAAGGAATGTACACGTGAATTTTATACATCCTATATCTGAGGCGCCTTGTCGATTACTGTTACACACCTCTTTTTACATATTTAGAAAAGCAACCGATAAGAATACCATACTGAAAGCTGATAGTTTCCACCCGGCTCCATTAAAAATGGGCCTGCCACTCTCTCAATTGATGCATGTGGTATGCATTACTTCTGTTCAAGCTGAGGTTCAGATGGCTTTAGAGGAGATGGGAGCATATTTTATAGATAGGGGCTATGCACATCATGAAAATGAGGATGCTATTGTCAAGTGTATGTGTATGAAACGTGAGGATGCCTTGATTAAAAAAGACAAGGAAGAAAGGACAGAACATATGATTTTTTCTTCCACATATTCCATTTCATCCAGATTTATATGCAATATGATCCTTAAACATTGGCATATTATCCAGTCGGATGAAATCATCGGTCAATATTGCAGGGAGAAGCCTCTCTTCTGCTACAAAAGGAGCAAAAATTTTAAAGATCTATTAGCACCCTCCGATGTTGGGCCAATTCGAGCTAAGAGTTGGTTGCAACCAAAAATGGGAGTATTTAAATGCCATGGGTGTGCCAATTGCAATTTTTTGTCCCTTGTAGACACTTTTTTTGATCGAAGAAATAATTAATCTCACAAGATCCGACATCATTTGGACTGTAATAGTTGTTATGTGGTGTACATAATCTGTTACCATTGCCATCTACTTTACGTTGGGAAAACTATACGAGCTCTCAAAGAAAGAATTTCTATGCATCGCTCATCTATAAAAAAGCCCAGTCTACTATAGAGCTGAACACTCCGCCAGTTGCACGTCATTTCGTATCTATGGGACATACCATCAGAGACTTCAGGTGTATGCCGATTGACTGTATCCCGCCATTGAGACAAAGTGGTGACAGAAACAGATTATTATTACAACGTGAGGCACAGTGGATAGCACGCCTTAATACGCTACAGTGTCCCTTGGTGGCCTGAATGAAAGTCAGGGTTTTGGTTGCTTTCTTTAAATACTCATGAATTATTAAGTTACATAATATCTCGTACTCTTTTGGAGTTGGGGATTTGGCTGTTATATGGACATTGCATATAATTCATTCTGATAATGTATATTGGTGTTCATATGGCATTAAGGTTTTTCTTCTCTTTTTTTATTTTGTCATTTTTGTGTATATTTTTTTTTTCAAACATGCTTTGTGCATTTTTTCATTACATTTTTCCCTTTTTTATTAATGCTTTATGTTACATGAAGCAATAGTATTTGTGCCCATTTGGTTGCCATGGATACAGTGATGCCCTGTCGGCGGGGCATCATGCAGACATAGGAGGGGGCGTTCCCGCTGATGTAGCTACCTGCCTGATGTGAGAGACGCTTTCTGCTGGGACGCTCGGCCGTGTAGGTGTGGACCAGTGACTGTGAGGGGTGTGGACACCTTACTCGCTGCTCTGGTCTCCATGACAATGGCGGCGTCTGTTGTATGATGCACTGTCCTTCTGCCGGGTTTTAGATGATGCTGCAGGGATGTGTGACCTCCGGTCCATGTGTTTGCAAGCCTGACTGGGTGTGCACTGATCACATGGCTCCATTTAGGTGAATCTGATTTGGTGCAATCACAAGGGTATAAAGCATGTTTGTTGTGTGTTGTAGTTTGTCCATGATGAAGGCGCTATGATGGCACCGAAACAGCTGTTGACCTGAATATGACACACTGGAGACATGTAACTATATCATTGGCCACCCTATGCAGGCATTTGCCCTCTTTTTTTCTTGCTCCTATTATGCTTTATCATGTTTCTGTTTTTTTGCATCTGTTTTCAAATGGAATTTGGAGATTCTGTGGATATTTTTTTGCATTGATTGTAGGTGGTGGTTCTTGGTTCTGGACTATATATATATATATATACTGTGTATGTATATATATATGTATATATATATATATATATATATAAAGAAAACATTTGGAACTAAGCGCACAAATGTCAAAGAAATAATATGTAGATCATTTATAAAATTAATTATTAAGAAACACTCCCCATTAATATCTACGGGTGGCTGCTAAAAAACAGTGTATTTGTGAAACATGCATACAATAGTAAAAAAAAATACATTCTAAAGCACCTACTGGTGCAAATATACAAAGTACAAAATGTGCTAAGGTGAACAAATATTTTGGGAATAGACTTGGGGGTCATTCTGCCGTTGTTCACAGCGCAGTGATTAGGCTAAAAATCGGCATTTCTGCGCATCGGCCTTTGTGGTTTTGCACAGGTTCCAGCTAAGCTTCAAGTCGCACGGCACAACGCAGGAAGATTGACATGAAGTGGGCGTTTCTGGGTGGCAACCAACCATTTTTAGGGAGTGCTTAGAAAAATGCAGGCGTACTACAATTGACAAAACCTTTTTTGGGAGCACTCTTTTGTTATGTTAGAGATAATATGTGTGCAGGCCGGAGGGACATCTGGAGAAATAGTGGTAACATACAGCGTGGTCACGGTATTATACCCCTCGATCACCAACCAGGATATTTACTACTCTCTCCCCTATAGACATTTACTCCTGCGGTGGCACTTCTTTCAGCTACAGGACTATTGTTGAAATCACTCATTGAGTGCACCATCTCCCCGCTTATGCCCTTATGGATATCAATTTATGACACATTACTTATGCTATCTACCATGAATTAATCCATGACTGTATGACTAACAATAGCTTTAGATTGGAAGTTATCCTTCTATACTATGCCAGTTTCTAAGGTTTAAGTATTTTCTTTTGAGAGCCAGCCCTGAGCTCAAAAGTATTTATTTTATTTTTTTCTTTGTGAGTTATCTCTCCAACAATGTTATCCTCTAAACAGGAGACTGCAAGGCTCAAGTAATCACTATACTATGCCATGTTAGTCTCCAATCAGGAGGTTATAGGATTCAAGTAATGTTTCTTGTGAGCCAGCCTTGAGCTCTAAACCTATACCTTCGATCTACCTGTAATCTAGAGCAAACAGCAACACACATTCCTCAATATTTATATTGTTCTTGTTCCCTACTTATGGTGCAAATAGTTGTGCACTTTGTTTTGGTATATACATTTACAGTGTTTTCATTGATTACTTTCTTTATAATTTTGTGTGAGCCAACTTTGAGCTCTTAATATACCCACTGCTCAGAACCTGTCATATACAAAACATATTTTGTGAATGTATATTTTCTTCATACTATCCTTTAGAAATCACTTGAGTGGTGTTTGATTCCCCTGTGATTTTTTGATTATAGAGAGCTTATACCTCTCTACTATACTATTTCTGTCTCTTCGCTAAATTTTTCTTGCCACACACTCCTTTCTGGAAATATCCTTCGGGCCATTCTTTCCTGATCCATGCAATGCGCAAATTAAGTAGAGTGTGACCCATCTTTCTCCTTTATCAAACGGCCCACGGCCATACTACTCTGAATACGCCCGATCTTGTCCAATCTCGGAAGCTAAGCAGACATGGCCTGGTCAGTATTAGGAAGGGAAACCTCCTGAGAATACCAGGTGCAGTGGGCCATTTTCAAGGAAAAGAGACCATTTTCAAAACACTCTCTTGTCTGGTAAAAACCAATAACCAGTGTGGTACCGATTCATCTGAGTACAGAATCAGTGGTGGTTCTCTCTTTCTCTCCCTCACATCTTTCCCCTCCGCCCCCTTCTTTTTCACAAACCAACCCCCCCCCCCCTCCTTTCCTCCCCCCGCCCCACCCCGCCATCACCAAGGGGAGTCTTTTCATTCTTCCCGTCTATTTATTACTTCTGTCCTTTGCTCCTGTCAAACCTTAGAAGCTCTGCACATACTGTCTATTAAAGATATCCATAATCCTGGCATACATAGTGATTCCCTGGACACCCGGGACCTTAAGATATTTTTTGGTATCTTCTATCATTTCTTTGATATTTTCACCTACCCAACTATCTTATACCTCATTTGTTAAAAAGGTTAAATAAGATTTTTATACATACATAACAATAGACACGAGTCTCAAATTTTTGACAATAAGGTTTTTATTTCAAGGATTGATTAAAGGTTAAGTTTTATTAATTTCACACATATTATCTCTAACATAACAAAAGAGTGCTCCCAAAAAAGGTTTTTTTGTCTTTTTCTCTTTTCTTCTCAATTGTAGTTCTCCTACAAAATTTCCGGGAGCACCGCCAATCATTAACAGTTCTAGAATTATTTGTCAACTGTTTAACTGTCTGTATATTGGTTTTTCATCACTTTAAACATCTCAGTATAAATAATAATTGTTTGACTAGTGCGGTTCCACATAGAAATTTTCAGCAAAAATGCAGGCGTGCCAGGGAAAACACTGGGCGAATGCTGGGTGGGAGTGTGACATCAAAAGCCAACCCTCCAACGTTAGAATCAACGTACACGAAGAGTAAGTCCACGGCTGGTCTTGTTTTGCACAAAATGTTTTTTCAGGCGCTCTGCTGCACAGGCATTCGCACTTCTGCAAAGCGAAAATACACTCCTGGGTGAGCAGCGACAATGCGTTTGCACGGCTGCTAAAAACTGCTAGCGAGCGATCAACTCAGAATGCCCCCCTTAGCTTCTTAGTTAGCATCTTCAGTCGTCAGACCAGCATATAATCAAGATGTATAAAAAAGAAAAGAGAAAATATTGATGCCATCGTGTGTAACATCTTAACTCTGCATATTTGTTTAAAAGCAACAGATACGGTGTCAAATCTAGGGAAAGCAATCCCAACCAACAAGGTTTTTCCTGTTTTCAAAAACACAGTTTTAATCTCAATAAATATATACTTAAAAACAAATAAATAACAAATAGCAGGTAATGGTAGGTAGCACACGTACAAGAGGTCACAAATATAAAGGCTTAACTGTCCAAGGTGGCATTCCTGGATACAGCAAGAGTCCCAAGGGGATCCCCTTGATGAAGTCCACACTAAGGACGAAACATGTTGGGACTCTTGCTGTATCCAGGATGTCACCTAGGACAGATAAGCCTTTATATTTGTGACCTCTTGTATGTGTTCTACCTACCATGCTGTCCTAAATGCTACCTAACTGCTGTCAAGCATTGAAACTTCAATATAAAAGGAAAGCGTGTCCTGATGTTTTTTTCCCTGAGTGCCGCCGCTGTGGATTGTGTATATATATATATATATATATATATATATATATTTATATATACATATATATATATATATAACAGGGAGGAAAGGGGGATGGGGAGTGTATGTGGAAAAGTTTGCCCAGACTTGAGCGATGCTCGTGTGAGCCACTCTGCACATGGGAAGGGAGGGGGGGGGGGATACATGACATTAGAGGGGTTGGTATGTGTTACTGTTACTGCCTCATACACAACACATCTGTCTTTGCAAAGCTAAGATCAACGATCTTCCTGCTAAGTCCAACTCTGTATCCTCTCCTGGTACGCTCATGTCTACATGGCTTCATGCAGTCAGTGTCTGTGGGCATGTGCTGCTGCTTGCTCCTCCTCCTCCTCACTGTGTGAATCTATTGCAGCGGCAGCTTCTGTTGGTCCCTCCTCCCCCTCTCTTCTCCACTAGACAATCTTTGTGCCTGCTCTGCTCTGACTCAAGTACTCCTCTTTCTTCCTTAGAGACGGACTTCTGGGCGGTCAGAGGTAGAGCAACCTGAGAGAAATTTGCAGCGTCGAGTCTCCTTAATTAGGAGGCCTCAGATGCTTGTCCTTAGTTATTGTGGCTAGCCAAGGTAGGCCTCCAACTACAAGTGACGGAATGCTGTTCTGCCTCTTTCCAATCCACTTTAACCCCTGCTGTACAGTAACTGGAAAAGGAAACTAATTGAACGCCCTTCTGCAAAGTCTAATAAATAGGAATAAACTGCTGAGTTGGGCTATTTAAACTATTTATTTTCCTGGGCTGGAAATAGTTGTTTGTTAGTTCAGACCCAGTACTGGGCAATTTACAGGCATTGCACCAGCAACACTACTATACACAGTCCTGATCCTAACTGTTACTGGCAGCATAAAGGGACAACAATTTACATTGTTCAAACTGAAACTATTGTACTCTGTTACACATTGTTGTTGTTTATATCCTACATAGAATAGTACAGTGACAGTGACACATGACACATCAATGGTACAGTAACTGTAAGTTGACAAATGTACAGTATAGACCAACAAACTAGGTAGGACGTGGACAGGTTGGGGAATTCACTGTACAGTATCTTGACAAGCAAATAAAAGTGAGTCATGGGAAGGGGTAGTACTTTCAGCACTCACTGGGCCTGTACCCAATTTGATGAAAGAGACTAGCAGACAAGGGACAAGGAGCACTGGAAGCAAGGATATTGCTGGGGAGGTAAATGAGTAAGAGAGCCCTGCCTGTGAGAGTTTACAAACTATAATATTAAAATACCACAAATAAAACTGTATTTTGCATAGTTTTTGTTATTATTAAGTGTTCAGAAATCTGGAAAGACAATTTTTTACTTTTTATTTGCACACTTTTAATAAACATATGCATGGAGCATACTGCTGTTCAACTCCAATGAAATGCTTTAAGGGCGCCTATAGATGGTGACAGATCCAGGGGCAGAAACTGGACCATGGAGTTAGTGTCTTTGACAAAAGGGAAAAAGAGGATGAGAAAGACCAGGGAGAGATATAGGTGAAAATGGGGGGAGAGAGACAGGAAAACGGTATAGAGATGGGAAGGAGGGGTGGAGAGATATGAGATGGGGAGCGATTTGGTGGAGAGAGATGGGTTGGTGATGGGGAGATTGGATGCTGGGGGGGTGGTGTGATGGTCAGGGAAGAGAGAGATCGGATAATGGGGGAGAGAAGGATGGGATCATAGAATAAAGATGGTATTGTGTGGAGAGAGAGAGTGAGAGAGATAGGGTGGTAAGTGGATAATGGGATTGGGGAGAGAAAAATGGGATGTGGGGAGGAAAGAGATGGGATGCTGGGATTGAGATAGAGAGGGGACTGTGGGGAGATTGCGGGGGAGGAGAATGATATGAGATAGGGGGGATAGGATTGTGGGTTGTAGAGAGATTTCAGTTGGTATATTGGAGAGAGAGATGTGATGGAGGGAAAGAGAAATGGAATATAGGAGACAGAGAGATAGGATTGGGGAGAGAGATGGAATGGGGGTGGAAAAATAATGACAACAGCTAGCAATCCCACAAAGTAAGGGTTAAAATATTACTACTTTATAAACATAAAAGGTTGCACAACAGCAACATTTTAAAATAATAGTATTTACCAAAGTACACGAGATATCGTCATGTTAGCAATGTAAATGTAACTTCATTTACTAAATTTATATATATGTAGTATTTATTATTAAATATTGGTTAGTACACTGGTGGCATTAGAGGACACACAGCGAGAAGGTTATATAAGTGAAAACTGCTTCTTTAAAAGACAGATGTGGAAAAAGTTCTGGAAGCCCAGCCTACAGGCAGAGGACGTCACTCAGCTCTCTCACACAGTGCACAGTATCTGTGCCGCTGTCCTTGGTGCTGATAGTTGCTCTCTCACACAGTGCAGTGTATCTGTGCCGCTGTCCCTGGTGCTGATCGTGCACCGTTGTGAGTCTGAATAAGGAGTCACCTGTCCTTTGCTCCGCTTCGTGTATTGTACCTGGATTTAACAGCAGGGGCACAGTCACGGAATTATCACAGAAATTGGTGTGTGTATTACAAAGCATCACTTTCTGCATGTTGATGTGGAGATATGGCTCTGAAAGATACAATCCTCCCGATCAGCGAGATGTCCTTTCCCTTTCCAGACGTGGTGGAACTGAACGTGGGTGGCCAAGTCTATGTGACAAAGCACTCCACGCTCACCAGTGTTCCGGACAGCACTTTGTATAGCATGTTTTGTAGGAACAACGTGAAGGAGCTGCCCAGGGACAACAGAGCACGGTTCTTCATAGACAGGGATGGCTTCCTTTTCAGATATGTACTGGACTATCTGCGGGACAAGCAGCTCTCTCTCCCAGATCACTTCCCAGAAAAGGAAAGACTTTTAAAGGAAGCTGAGTATTTCCAGCTCACCGACCTGGTGAAGATACTGACGCCTAAAGTCACCAAGCAGAGTTCTCTGAACGATGAGGGCTGTCAGAGTGATCTTGAAGAGAACTCCCAGTGCAGTGACCTGATCAGATCTGCAGCGTTGGATAAAAAATCTGGCTTCATCACTATAGGCTACAGAGGCTCCTACACCATGGTCAGAGATAACCAGGCTGATGCCAAATTCAGAAGAGTTGCCAGGATAATGGTTTGTGGTAGGATAGCTTTAGCAAAAGAAGTTTTTGGAGAAACCTTGAATGAGAGTAGAGACCCTGATCGTCCCCCAGAAAAGTACACATCCAGGTTCTACCTAAAATTCACTTACCTGGAGCAAGCTTTTGACAGGCTCTCGGAAGCTGGGTTTCACATGGTAGCGTGCAATTCTACTGGAACAGCAGCCTTTGTCAACCAGTACAGGGATGACAAAATCTGGAGCAGCTATACAGAGTACATATTTTTCAGTAAGTTACAGCACCCTATAAAAATATTTACATATAATTAGATGCTGAGTGTAAATGAAAACGTAATGTATTTTGCATATTCATTTGTTTCTTTACATTTTCTAAATAAGTCTAACTAAATATGTGTCATCTAGTTAAAATGAAATAAATGCATACATTTCTAAATAAATCAAAAGAAGTGCACACCATATGATCATATTATATGCTGCAATAAATAATCATTCTTTATTTTATGGTTTGTTGTACAAAATGGAACTGATGCAGAGTGAGCATTGGGCCAGTTTGTGTCATATACACTGAGTGATTGTACTCTACATGTGTCCAGAAAAATGGTCAAATTAATCTATTTATGGGTGCTTATATCTGGATAGATGGGACATAGGTTTAACACAGTAAGGTGTGTTTGTGCAATTTACAACACATGCAGACTGGGGAAAAGAGTTGTATGCACTTAACAAAGCCATATTATTTATGGCTGGTCAGGGGTAGGTGCAAATAGTGGATGATGATAATGATGGTCCTTGCTTGTGATTGGCTGTTTGAAAAAGCTCTTGATGCTGATTGGTGATTTTTTTTCCATTTCTCAGGCATATAATGTACTTTAGTGTGTGTATGTGCTTAAGCAAAACGTTTTTTTATTTATTTAGTACATGAGACAGAGTTGTTTCTGTTAGCACATTTTTAGAAGGTTTACTTATGTCTAATATCAAAAGCGCTAATTGAAAATTAATTAAATGGTTAAAACCATGAGCCTAGCTGGGAGATAAATATACTGTATGGGACATATATCTGGCAAAAATCAGGAGCATATGCTTTTGTTGCTGACCCGGACACATGTTAAGAAAGTTGACTCTTTACATAAGATTGCAATTGTACCTTTTTTAATGACCACAAATTGCACATTCAATTTGAGGCATTATTGCATCAGCCCCTCTGTGGACACCACTACACACTAAATCATGTGCACATACATGGAATCTTGTGAGTTTCCTTGAATATGAGATGACAGGGATACTTGAAAAGGACCACAGGAAATCTCAGGAAGGAAGTACAATTGTCTTTTATTGTCTCTGACAAGGCTGTTCTAGGTTCATCACATTATTTTGTGTTTTTATCAGTGTGAACACTGTGTTTTGAGGGTTTTTTTACCACTTGTTTTAACTCAAGATTCAGTCCTCATCAACTATAAAGTCAACACACACTCTACCTGAGATTACAAAAAAATGTGTAAAAGCAGCTCAGCTGCTTACTGCCAATGGCAATCACAATACAACTGCTGCTCTTACGCCTTCTCAGCTAAGAAAAAAAAAGCACAATCTACTTACAATATTTTGAACTGAAAGTGGCACTTTAACATAATATTAAGTTGCTGAATGTTATAAATTGAAGGAAATTAGTGATGTGAGCAAGTCATTATAATGTATATTTGTTATGACATATATTGTTTTCATGGTATCATTTCTAATTACAGTACCTCTGCTTAGCATATCTGCATCTGACTGCAAACCATGCCTGCAATTGTTGCTAATCCAAACCTTTTAAATGTACGCTAAGTGTGTAATAAAGGACAATGGCCCCAGAGTAATTAGCTTTAATGGTAAGTCAGCAACAAGACAAACAGGAAAATACTTCAGAGGAATTTTCTGTCAAGAGTCTACATCCACTGAGAAACATTTTAATGGGATTCTAAGCTTGCTGTGAAGGCTTTAAGAGAAATAATAGTATTGGTGGGTACATGGCTCTCTGCTGTGATTTGCTATTTTCACAGCTTATGCAAGAGGGGGGAATTGTAGAATCCAACAATTTACTTCTGCAGCTAAAAGTAGCAATTACTGGTATAATGCTTTAAGATGAGAGTGCTAAATACAATGCCTTGGGAGTAAAATGGTTGAGACTGATCACAGTCGTAAAAGTAGATTAGTAGCTTACCAGTGGTTAAAAGGATAAATCTGAGACATAATGCAGATCACACTAATAAACTGCTAGTCTGAGGCATATATTTCTCTTCCCTCTCTCAGTGTTCCCTCTCTCTCTTACACACACAGATTAACACTGCTCCTAATATGTATATATGTATTACTGGAACATTGAAGTAAGTGGTCCGCTGTTGTTGTTTTTTTTCTGTTTGTGCCGTCCGTCTCCACTATCAGATTTCAAGTGCGATACTGAATGTGGGGCAACAGGACAAAATAGCAATTCACATATAATTAAGAGCTAGATCTATCTATCTATCTATCTATCTATCTATCTATCTATCTATCTATCTATCTATCTATCTATCTATCTATCTATCGCTGTAATGCATTGCCTGGGCTTATTTTATTAATGTATTTATTTTTATCTATGTCCCCCCTCCCTCTATTTCTCTGCATTCATTGCTCTTTATCTTCTTTCACTCTTTGTCCCGTTTTCTCTCTTTTCCCACCCAGTTTTTCCTCACCTCTCCTTCTTCCTTCCCCTGTTGTTTCACTCTTGCACCATCCCCTCACTCTTTCCTGTGTACTTCTGGTGAAAGGGGTGAAAGCTTATAGCAACTGACAATAGGCCTGATTTAGAGGTGGATGCAGTGCAAAGTTGAGCATTTTTTTTTTGCTACTGCGCATGCACACAAAATCAAGGAAGCCCTTACTGCGTCATGCAAACCAATTGTTTACAACTTTACTATGACTTTGGGGGTGTGATATGCGTGCCTGATGTTCAGGATGCCGGCGGTCAAAAGACAGACAGCAGCATCCCGATAGAGGATATCCCAACAGGGGTTCGGTAAGTATACTTACCCTCACCCCCTACCGTCCTAACCCCCGCCATCCCTTACCATAGCATAACACTAACCCTCTCCCTGCAGCCTTACCCTAACACTCCCGTAGATGCCTAAACCTAACCCACCATCCTGCAGCTTAACCGAAACCTTCCCGATGGTGCCTAAACCTAACCCCTCCACCCTGCAGCCTAACCGTAAACCCTCCCTTCTTTACAGCCTAACTCTCCTCGCTGGTGCCTAAACATAATTCCCCCCCCCCCCCTCCACTCAGACTAAACCTAATTATCGGGATGCTGGCTGTCAGGATTCTGGCGTCGGCATTTCAGATAATATCGGTATTCCAGTGCTGGTCTTCTGGTCACGTGTCAGGATTCTAGTACTGGTATCCTGACTGCCAAGATCCTGAACGTATCCCAACTTGAGATGGCATCTGCTATCCATGGTCATTTCACGGTGGAGACTAGGAAGAGACCTCAACCACTGCAACCACAGTGCCCATATTTTGAGAAAGTTACAAGGGAGGTGCTGTGCTAGGAAGGTGCTGCTTGGAGAGCCAATATTTTGGCTGATAGTGCATCGATTGTGGAGTAATTGGATCCTCCAGTACAGATATAGTGCAGGGTTTATTTAATCCTTTGCACTGAAACACACAAGAGGAATGAAAAAGCTGACATTAGCATATTTTTGTTTGTGAGAATCCATGAGAAATCACAACAGCACATTGGGCCTGATTCAGAGGTGGACGCAAACAATGTGATTATATAATTTTTTATCAATTGATTTTAATATATAGATGTGAAACCTGTCAACCAGAAATCTGTTGAACATACACCCATTTTCTTAGCATATCAAGCGTGTGTCTGCACTGTGGACTTTATTCAGCTACAGTTGCAGTTTTGCTAAAATAGCAAAACTGCAACTGGCTGTGATAGCATGCTGGGGACCACCCAGCACGGGGTAAGGCTGCCCAGCAAGCTAATGGCCAGCAGCAATGCACATCACTGAAATTGTGGAAGCCCCCCTGCCTTGACAGCCAGGCTGGGAAGGCAGGCACAGGACGGAAATGTTTTCACTCACATCTGCAGCAACGTCAAGCAGCAACCCCAAATATGACACCGCCCCACCTCTGCTTTCCCCGCAATACCGCTTCGCTGCCCCGTGAATGCCTCTGCCTGTCAAACAGGCATTTGCATTTGCATAACTGAGATGCAATTGGATCTCCCCGCCCTTGCATATGCAGTTCGGGTCCAGCGCATGCGCATTACGGCAGTCCCAGGGAGAATGCAAATGCATCTCAGATGCATCTGTTGTTGAATAGTCTGCTGTAAACTAGTCTCCATGCTTCGTCTTTGGCACTTCCATTCTGCTGAGCATAGACAACATCTTGCCCAACAAATGCCCATCAAGTCATAAGGCCTGTACACTAGGCGATAAAATAATATTGGGGGTCATTCGGACCTGATCGCACGCTGCTGTTTTTCACAGTGGTGCGATCAGGTCTGTAGTGCACCTGCGTATGGGTCACAATGCGCAGGCACGTCGCTCCCTAGCGACGGCTGTCTCCAGGGAGCGACAGAACTAACAAAGAAAGTGATCGCACCCGCGACCGCAAGAAGATTGACTGGAAGAGGCCGGTCGGAGGCGTCAACTGACCGTTTTCAGGGAGTGTCCGTCCGAACGCAGGCGTGCACAGCCGTTTCCAGGGAGGGATCCTGATGTCAGCTCCATCCTGGATGATCGCAGCGGGTAAGTCCTGAGCTGTGCAGACACTGCACAAACTTTTGTTTGTGCAGCTCTCTGCACAAGCGAGCGCAGCCCTGCGCAGCGATTCCTCCCTCCCTGTAGCAGCGACTACCTGATCGCAGAAGTGCTAAAGTAGCCTGCTAGTGATCAGGTAGGAATGACCCCCATTGTGATATCACACAGTGTATATGCCCACGACAGGCGGCCCGGGCCAGGAGGGGGACACACTAGGCAATGTCACTCATGGAGCATATCGCATAGTATGTATGCACCTTAACACCTCCACCCTGGCCAACAACACATTTCTGTTCTCCCCCACCACTTGGCCTCTCTTTAATCACAGCTCTTGTCTTTGCCACATACACTTACATAATCCATAATGAAACCTCTTTTTGTCAGATCCACCTCCCCTCTCTGCCACTCACACACCCTAATTTCCTCCCTCCAGTAATTGAGTCCAGTATACTCACTCTCATCTCTTCCTCTTCAGCTTGGAGCCTTTATCCTGTTTCTCACTTTATCTTGTCTCTTTGGAAGCAGCTGTTGTGTGTAAAAATACTAATGCTGCAGGAGATGTCCTGTGTACATAGATGCCTCCTGCAACCTTCTGTGATCTGCGGCTGAGTCCTCTGATAGCATCAGCCATATGAGTAACTCTCAGGTAACAGACAAGATGGCTAAGGTTTTCACTTTGCCAGGGTCAGGAAATCTATGTCAGAAGACGCAGACCCTCACCAAGGCATGTCTAGAAAACGACATTCCCATTGTTTGTGAAATGGTCCTTGCCACCACCACTCTGCCCTTATCCCCAAATCCATCCTAGTGTGGCTTGGGGGCACTGTGAGTGACAATATAGATTCCATTCTGTAGAATAATAAAACATTATAGAGTCTGTGGAACAGAATGTTCATTAAGTAAATAATTTCCAATCATATGTCAAATACTAGTGAATTTGCCCTTATACATGGCTTAATTGACTAATGACAATGATGTGATATCAGGAATGCCTGTTTATATAAGGCAAAGTTTTTCTAACAATGGGGTAAATGTATAATCTGTGTGCCCCTGTCCATATCGGCGCTGCCATCTATTAGATACCATGACGATATGCAGGGGCAATGTATGATCACCTGCAGCTATCAGTTTTGACAGCTGCAGGTGGTAATGCCCTATGTCCACAGCAGGGACAGAGCTGTCCCTGGCTGTGACAGGTGCTGGCTCCAGACTTCATCATGTAGCGAGATTCCGCAAATGCGCAGTAGATCTGACCTGAAAAGGAGACACAGAGCATCAGCACTAAGCTGTGCACTCAGGGGACATCGCTGGAGGGGAGAGTTTTCACACCCCTGCTTCAGCAGACAAGATGTTAATACATCTTGTCAAAGTCCCTTACTGCTTCGTCTCGGTAATGATGTGAAGCAGAAAGTGTTATAGCGGCACGCATAATACATTTACTCCACTATTCTCACTGGAAGTGCAACTGGTAGGCTCACAATCTAGGGGGTGGGGGGAGATAGACAGGTTACATGAGATGTGAGCAAGCAAAAGGCAGCCTGATGGTAGGAAGGGTAGGAAGTAAACAAGGCACAGATGGCCAAGGCACGAGGTAGTGGGTTGAGAGAGTGGCCTCAACTAGGTTATGCAGAAGGGTACGCTTTGATGAACAGGTGAGTTTTCAGTGCCCATTTGAAGCTTTGCAAGGTCAGGGAGAGGCTAATAGAGTGAGGGATCTCATTCCAGTGAAGGGGGGCAGCACGGGTAAAATCTTGGATTCGAGCATAGTATGCAGTGACCAGGGTAGAGGAGAGGTGACGGTCATTGGCCGACCGGAGTGGGTGGGAGGGAGGTTGGAGATCTAGGGAGCAGTGTAGTTAGAGAGGGCCTTGTATTTGAGGGTGAGGAGCTTGAAGGGGATTCTGTAGGGGAATGGGAGCCAGTGCAAGTTTTGTCGAAGAGGATTGGCAGATGTAGAGCAGCGGGAATGGAAGATAAGTCGAGCTGTGGAGTTGAGAATGGAGTGGAGTGAGATATGAGCATGAGAGGCCAGTGAGTAGAATGTTGCAATAGTCGAGCCATGAGATGACCAGTGAGTGGATAATAAATTTAGTCGCACTCTTGGAAAGGAACGACCTGATCCAAGCGATGTTGCATAGCTGGATCCGACAGGATTGAGCCAGAGACTGAACATGGGGGATGAAGGAAAGGGAGGAGTCAAGAGTTTCGCCCAAGCAGCGGAGTTGGGAAACAGGCAGGATGATGGTGTTGTCAACAGTAACAGAGATATTAGGGAGGGTGGAAACCCTGGACGGGGAAAGGATGATGAGTTTGGTTTTGTCCATGTTGAGCTTCTGGGAGCTCTCAGACATCCAGGAAGAGATGGTGGAGAGGCAGCTGCATACCCGAGAGAGGACAGAGATGAAGAGGTCAGGAGAGGAGAGCTATAGTTGCGCATCGTCGGCATAGAGATGGTATTGAAAGCCGAATGAGCTTATAAGCGCACCCAGGAAGAGGTGTACAGAGAGAAGAGAAGGGGGCCCAGTACAGAGCCCTGTGGGACATCGATGGGGAGGATGGAAGGGGGTGAGGTGGAGTCTGAGGCAAACACTGAAAAATAGGAGAGGATGGTATATAGTGTCAAAGACAGCAGAGAGGTCCAGGAGGATGAGCAGAGAGAAGTGACCCTAGATTTGGCCAAAAGCAGGTCATTGGTGACTTTGACAAGGGCAGTTTCAGTGGTGTGGAGGGGGTGAAATCCAGTTTGAAAAGGATCAGGATGGAGTTGTCAAAGAGGTAACTGGTGATTCGGCTGTATACCAGCCTCTCAAATTATTTGGAGGCAAATGGGAGAAGAGGGATGGAGCGGTAGCTAGCAGGTGAGGATGTTAAAGTCACCAAGGTTGACAGAGAGGAGGTCAGAGGAGAGGAAGTGGAGAAGCCAGGCAGCAACGTTGTCGAGGAATGGGGAGGGGGGGTCGGTAAATTACTGCCACATGGAGATAGATAGGGTAGAAGTGGCAGATGTGTGACCTCAAAGGTGGAGAAAATGAGGGAGGGTTCAGGTGGTATGACGTAAAAGGTGCAGTTTGGGGAGAAGAGGATTCCCATTCCACCACCTTGGTGATTAACAGCTCTAACAGAGTGGATGATGAAGAAGCCCCTATAGAAGAGGGCAGCAGGGGAGCTGCAGTCAGAGGAGGAGAACCAGCTTTCGGTAATGTCGAGAAGGTTAACCACTTAACTGATGATTTTTTTCACCAAAAACCGCTCAGAAATTGTTGGGTTTTTTTTATGAGTGAATTAGGTGAAGAACATGAATTTAACCTTACCCAAAATGTTTTTAGTTAAAAAAAAGAAAAAAAATATTTTTTAAAAATAGAATTTTTCTCAAACATCGGAATATCGGTAACATTGCGACCATCGCAAAGTTACTTTTTACACCCCAGACAGCTTTCAGGCACACAGGGGGGGTGCTGGGGGGGGGGAAGCGGGAGGCTGGTTTACACTTTCCCAGTGGCTGCCATTGTCTGCAGCCACTGGGTGTGGGGTCCTGCCGTGCTGACCGATCAGCAATGATCGGCAACACTGAGGAGAAGGTGCAGGGAGGTGGAGGGATCTTCTGGTCCCTCTGAGAGCAGCAGTGGAGGGAAGTTTCTCTTCCCTGCCGCTGCTAACACTGTTTATCTGACTGGTCGCATACTGTGGTTGGGACCTTGGGGTGAGGTGAGAGCTGGCAGAATGGATTGGTATGGGACAGAGTCTTGGAACCATAGCTTCGGTACAGTACATTAGTGGTAACCAGAGGAAGATTGTGAGAATGGAGAGGGTGAAAATACTTACAAAAAATATAGCAAACTTAAAGCAAGTATACTAAAAGCAAAGGCAGTGCAGACAGGATTTTGTGGGGAATAATGGCAAACTGATAGCGTGACACAGTAGATAGTGATATTTTGAATAATAGAAAGCAATGGTTGTGATCATTGAAGGTTATAGACAGGGAGTTCTGTGAGGGGTTTGCAGGTTGTGCATCCAGCAGGTGTTGTAGGTGGTGAATTAGTTAACTCACTGTTGTTTGTTGAAAGCAGTCTGTTTGGTGGAGGTATAAAAGTAGGTGCATTGTCCTTGTTTTACTCCTGTTTATCACATCAGCTGAAGGATCTCCAGCATATCTCCGTCATTCATTTTAAAATTCCATAACACATTACACTTTTACACTAACACGGCTTTACAGCCTACACTATACTGATTTAATAGAACATGCAGGCATGTGTAGAGGCCTAATTGAAAGCCCCCACCCCCAGAAGACTCCACCTAAAGCAAAAGGTTTATATCAAAGTGTGAACACAGAGTCAAGTGACCCCCACTAATACACAATTATTTCCTATCTAACTACAGACTGAGTGTTACTAATATAAAATCCAATTTACCTAACAATGTTTAGCAGAAAAGGCATTTAGCAGATGCAGAGATCCTGGTAGTATGAATCCAATTTACCCGTGGAAGACAAGCAGAGAGAGGGGGTCACATCAGCTGAAGGATCAATGGCATATCTCCATAATTCATTTTAAATTTCCATCAGACTAAACCCTAATACACATGATACAATAATATGTATAGACAGAAAAACATTTGTAACAGGTTTATATATAGACAAGGCCAGATTTACAGGTAGGCAACCTAGCCGTGCGCCTATAGCCTGAGGGGTACCATGGGGCCTGTTATCGGGCACCCAGAAATCCGACCCTGATCCAAACCATAGAGATGGTGCTGAAGCATGCACTCTAATCCAGGTGGTATTGGTATAAGCCGACTCCCAGTGGGTGACCCGTCCGTCCTATGCACCACTGACACTGATCAGAGCAGCAGCACTAAACTCTGACCTCACTGAGCTTGGCCAGCACAGAGCATAAGAACGTGGACCCAAGCAATGCACACACTCACCCTGCCCTCCCTCTGATTAGCTTCTGCATTCATCTGTCTCATCCACCCTCTCGCTGATTGGCTGCAGTACTCCCATCCCCAGCCCCCGGCTCACAGCACACACAGTGCTGCTGGACAGTGGAGCTGTCATTCTCCGTGCTGCACCCGGGAGCAGAAGAGAGTTGAGGGTAGGTCAGCCTCCACAATATGCCTAAATGGTATGTCCCTAATGTGCATGTTCACTAACCTGCTTTTTAGTGACTTATGGTTTTCTTCTACAACACCTTAACTTGTACACTGATAGCAAGAGCCAGCTCTGTAGGCACTTATGTATCTCCAGTATTTGTGCAGCCACTGCTAGCCATGCCTATGCATGGTATGATGCAGTGCAGAGCCCTATCCCTTGCAGTATATCCCCACTATTCCCCAGTGCATTAATATGCTTTTTAGACATCCTTATAAATTTAGGACCTAGCTCTTCTCACCTTTTTTTGCGATCCCTCGGAGACTCCTCCCATGCCAAGACTGACCATGCTGTCCCTCGCTGTGGCAGTTCAGGGACCCAACAATCTTCCCCTGCAGTAAATAGCCCAGGAACCCCCTGATTCCTGGTACAAAGTAGTGGGGCAGCTGTAACCAAGACCACCCAGATAGGACACAGCCTCCCAGCCTTTTAAGTTTGAGGCTACCATTTATATTACTGTTAAGCATCATGTGGCATTACTGTGTGGTGCATAACATGTAAGGGGCATTACAATGTGGTGTATAATGTGTAAGGAGCATTACGGGGGTGGTGCATAATGTATAAGGGGCATTACGGTGTGTGGTGCATAATATATAATGGAAAGTACAATGTGTGGTGCATAATGTATAAGAGGCATTATGGTGTATGGCATAATGTGTAAGGGGCATTACGGTGTGGTGCATAATGTATAAGGGGCATTACAGTGTGTGCTATAATGTTTAAGAGGCAAAACGGTGTGTGACATAATGTGTAAGGGGCATTATGGTGTGGTATAATGTGTAATGGGCATTACGGTGTGGCATAATGTGTAAAGGACATTATGGTGTTTGCCATAATGTTTAAGGGGCATTACGGTGTGTGGCATAATATGTATGGGGTATTGGAGTGTGGTGCATAACATGTAAGGGACATTACTATAAGGAAAAAAAATAATGTATGGAGAATGAATCAGGAATGAAAATATAGTACTATGGATTTTCTGAAGGAGGGGTGCCCCAAACCGGTATCTTTCTTAGGGCCCCATGAGGTCTAAATCCATCTCTGCATATAGACATAGATTAAGGTTGTGGGTGCATCATCATATTGACACTATAATCATTCTGTTTATAACTGCTATGTATATTGCCATTTTACTCCCATACATTTTGCCAGAAATGTAGGTGCAGCTGCACAAAAATCTATTAGCATAACACAAGCCAGTTCATTTTATGCTGTGATCTCACTGTGCTCTGTTGTCTTTTGCAAGGTATTTATTTATTTCCTCTGGGTAATGAAAGAGTCAAGGAAAACTGGAGTATTCCTGTGCTTTATAGTTTAGTTATAATGTTGTAAGCATCTGTGCTTCCAACTTGTTAAAATGAATTTTGATTTAAACAAATGAAATGTGGACAATCTGAAAGGTTTTACCCAGCGGTACCTCTCTGGCTTTGCACTCACCCGACTCTTCCTGATTTCACTGCCTGCAAAAGTATTCATTGTTTTCAATTGGATTACATTTGCATAAGATAAAGAAGTCAATTTTAAACAAAGTAGAGTCTTTCCTGATGTCTCCTTACTATCATAAGTAATTTCATAGTTTACTGAGTTTTAAACAAGCTTTACTTTGGGAAAAATCTGCAAGTTATTGAAGCGTGAAATCCAACCATGCAAGTAAGGAAGTGCTGTGAAGTAAGACATTTGTACATGCCTCCAAACTTTAAAGTTACAGATCATAATATGCCATGGACATGTAAAAAAAGAACAAATAATTGTTGTCTGCTGGTGTTCTTTCAGGTAATCTTTGCATACCACCTACTTATTAAAGCATTTTTTTCATATTTCTGCCTGCAAATCATAATTTGCTTTGATTTTTCTCATTCCTGAGTTCTGATTTATAGTAAGGGGCACAAGTCGAGACACAAGCAGGGGGTACAAGCAGCAGACACAAGCAGGGGGCACAAGCAGCAGGCACAAGTGAAGACACAAGCAGGTGGCACAAGTGGAGAAACAAGCAGGGGCCACAATCAGCAGGCACAAGCATATATACAGTCTTCCTAATCAGGAGTGGTTTTAGGTGCGGGAAAGCAGGGCGGCTGTCTGTGGCACTGCGGCCTGATGGCACAGCCACAGTCACCCCGCAGGTGCCCGCTGCCCACTCGCAGGCTGGCTCCAACAGATGCCGTGGGCTGCATGGGCGCAGCCAAGGAGGGACACCAAGGAGGGAGACAGATGCTAGAGATCCTCCTTGACCTCTAGCATCTGGAGGACAGCAGGGAGACAGACGCTAGAGGTCAAGTAGGACCTCTATCATCTGAAATCTCTGGGAACGCTTGTGGCGGAAGAAGATGCAGAAATGCATATTCTCCTGTAAACCCCTGACAACCAGCATGAGCCCCCTGGCTATGAGCACAAGACCCCTGGAATGAGCATAAAAACCTTGGCAACTAGCATGCAACCCAGGCTAGAATCCCTTTAAAACTAGCATGAAACCCTTGGCAACAAGCATGAAACCCTTGGCAATGAGAATGAGACCACTGGCAATGAGTAGGAAACCCCTGGCAATGAGCATGGAACCCAAAGCATGAAACCCCTAACAACGAACATGAAATCCTTGGCAACAAGCAGGAAACCACTGGCAATGAGCAGGAAACCAGTGGCAATGAGCATAGAATCCAGAGTAGGAAATCCTTAGCAACGAGCATGAGACCCCTGGCAACGAGCAGGTAATTTAAAAGTAAGAAGAAGCCTTACTGTGGGACATAATTTGTAAAGTGACATTATTGTGTATTGAGCATATAATGGTGTCAAGGGCATACCTGTATGTTGCATAATGTGTAACAGGAATTACAGTGTATGGCATAATGTGGGGCATAACGTGTAATGGGTGTTACGCTGTGGGACATAACGTGTAATGGGCATTATGGTGTGTGTAATAATATGTAATGGGCATTACAATGTGGCATAACATGTAATTGGCGTTACGGTATGTGGCATAACATGTAATGGTCATTAGACTGTCTTGCATAATATGGAATGGGCATTACACTGTGTGGCATAACATGTAACGGGCATTATGTTGTGTGGCATAACATGTAATGGGTGTTATAATGTGTGACATAACATGCAATGGGCATTACAGTGTGTGCATAATATGTAATGGGCATCACAGTATGTGGTATAACGTGTAATGGGCATTACGATGTGTGGCATAAGTTGTAATAGGCATTACTGTGTGTAGCATAACGTGTAATGGGCATTACGATGTGTGGCATAAGTTGTAATAGGCATTACGGTGTGTGGCATAATGTGTAATGGGCATTACAGTGTGTGGCGTAATGTGTAATCGGTGTTATGATGTGTGGCATAATGTGAAATGGGCATTATAATTTGTGGCATAATGCTTAATGGGCATTACGGTGTGTGGAATAATGTGTAATGGGCATTATGGTGTGTGGCATAATGTGTAAGGAGCATTACTATAAGGAGGAACATTACAAATAGTGTAAAGGGCATAAATCATTTTTCCCCCCTTTGTTTTTGTATTTCCTGTGTTGTATAAGAGGCTCTACCTGACGTAATGTGTATAAGGGGTACTACTGTGTGGTGTAATGTGACTGACAGACACTACTATTCTGCAACTAAGTCCTTTCCCATGAAGCCACACCCCTATTTTTTTGCAGTGCGTCATCGGCGGCCACTAACTCTGTTTTGAATTTGGGAGCCTGGACGCCAAAGTAAATTTTCAGCCTGGGCGCTACAAGTTCTAGAACCAGCCATTTTCCTAATGGAGGAACTATTTATAACAAAAAATCTTTTTACTAAATAGGCATAAAAATATGAATAAATTGCATTTAAAATAGAAAATGGTCCTAGCAGTGAAATGTCCATTGTGGCCTAATACCGATTTCATAAATCCTGGGGTTAACCTGTGACCTAAAATCTCCCGGCAGTGGTTCAGCTCAGGAATTTCTCCCAAGTGTCAAAACACATGGTTACATAGGCGTTTCTATCATGGGTGCACTGTGTGCGGTGCACATGGGCACCTGGGTCCAGGGGGGTCCCCACTGCACACATTGCACCCATATTTTAAACTTACTTCTCTGGAGACCAGCGTCGGGTGCTGCAGCTGCAGCCATTGCAGCAAAATATCACATCCAAAATGGCCGTCACGCATGTGCGGTACGAATTTGTCTCCAGAACATGGCGGGAGTCATGTTTTAGGAGATCTGCGCATGCACAGTAGATTCTGGCACAATGACAGAGCCTATGGCACCGTGGAGAAGAGGGGGCCCACCTGGAGTCTGCATACGGGCCCCCTCATCTCTTAAGATGCCCTTGCTTGGTTATTTAATGTTATTTCATTTTGTGAGATTATGGCATCACAATATGCAGATGGCTTTGTATTACACACTCATAACATAATTCAAAGTAAGTAATACTTTATATAAGACTGCAGGGCATATATTTATCAAGAAAAAATTGTGAACTGAGAATTTGTAGTTTTCAATTCTCAGCCTTCTCAGTCACAATTTTTTCAATATTCATCATTCCTACCTAACAAATGTATCACTTCCAAAAAAATGGCTCCTTTTGCAGAGACAAGTTTTTTCAGAAAGTATTATCTTTCTCCCCATTGCCCGCCTGTGCGGCTGCAGCTGCGGTTCACCCCCTTTCCTCCCCATGTTAGTGCCAGGACAGCCCGGCTGATCACTCTAGCGCTGGCCCCCTGCACCCTCCCCCTTCCCTTCCCTGGTCTGTCTGGCTGCAGCTGCGGCCCCTGGCCCCCCCACCCTTCCCCAAGCTATCAGTCACTGCCATGGCTGGTGGAAGGGTAGGGGTCAAAGGGGACACATGTACCGGGCCCCAAGGATCAGAGGACCTGATGAAAGTGCCACTACAATGCACGGCACTGAAACGTTGCCAAGCATGATGCCTGTGTAAGCATCTGGTTAAGTATGTGGAGGGGCCTAATGACGTAGATGCCCGCCCCCTGCTTGCCCAGCTGATATTTCTTTCCATCATTAGGACCAGCCGATCCTTGAGGAAGGGGCAGAGCAAAAATGACTACAATTGGTTTGATTTTAGCACCGCCCCCTCCATTCGGACCCAACATTTTCAGTATTTTATCCCATCCTACCCACTTCACCACAAAGTGGGAAGGATATGGAAGGGGTACCCACTATTTGGTGGGTGTGGGGACTAACTGAATAATGCTCAACTTCCAGTAGAGAAGGTAAGTATGGGCTCTGGGACTCTTGTGAATAACATATAATAATAATAATAATAATAATAATAATAATAATAATAATATAATCAATTTCAGATTGAGAATATAGAATATATATGAAATATATAACATGAACATATTTAACCATTACTTAAAAGCAAATACAGTAGCTGCTTCTAAGATTTGTGGTGTGCTATTACAGATACAGTGCTGACATATATATGTGTATAGATACAAGCACCTTTCAGAGAATCCTTAAGGTTTGCTTTACAATAAATCAGCACTTATGTAGTGTAATAAAAAATAAATTCAGCATTTTATTTATGAAAGTATAGATTCACTGCTTATCAGTTTAGAAGGTTATTCTACATTAGCAAAGCAAAAAATGTTTTCATAAGGGAAATATGATATATTTAGACATATATTTCCTTGAATAGACTAAAAGGTAGAATGGTTATTCTCTGTGAAACAGACTTATTACTCGAAGGAGCAAAACATGTACAATCATCTTAAATCTAAACCTACCCTACATGTTTTCCGTACATGTACACTATACCGTATATTGTACACTAATCTTTTGATAATTTTATTAACTATATTTTTGGAACCCAGTTGCAGTTTCCCCACTTTTTACTTTTAAAGGTACAGTATGTTGTTTATTATTTGTCAAAACTTATGAGTATACTGGAGTATGACAGGCACTACCTCCCCTGCTTACGTTGTCTGCACATCTCTTATCAAAACTCTACAAATTTCCATCAGTATAATGCTTTGTATAATTCCCACAAGAACTCTCAGGTTCATATATGTGTGTGTAAATCTGGCTGTGATTTTAGCCAATGCCACTCCAGCCATTTACCTCACTGCACATCACTGGTCCTCCTCCCCCCATTCTGCCCGCCCCTCACTCCCACTACTACTTAATTTCCAGTTCCCTCTGGGTCCTACTCTTCTCTGGCTAGGCTATGGTCTGTCCAGTCACTCTAGCAGTGGGAACTGTTGGAGGGGCGCATGCATGTTGGATATGGGAGGGCCTTAAGAAATTATTATAGTCCCATTTTATTGTTGGAAAAGTATCCATAGGTTCTCTATTGCATTTAATTGTTTCTTAAAACTACTGTACTGTATGCCATCTGCAGATTTAGGGTGGAATTCAAATGCCGGCGAAGGTTGTGAATTGCCGTGGTGTTTAAAGGGCAACCTGTCTCGCACCTTTCGCCTATCCAATTTGCACCCCAATTCATACAAAATTGCTTGCTACTCTATTGGTGCCCATGGACGCGACATCGCGGGGCATCGCACCGGCAGTTCAGGTGCAATGAAATCGCACCTGAACTGCCAAAAAGATTACCATGCGATCATGCAATAGATCGCATGGCAATCACGTGATGGGCACGTCACCGGCGAGTGGGAGCGGCCTCTGGCCGCTCCCGGCAGGTGCCCATCGCACATCGCAGTGCGATATATAGCATGTGTTTCTAGAAACATATGCGATCGCACTGCGATTCAATAAATATTATGTGCAGCACATAATATCTTGAGACGCGATATTCGACCGGCGTGCCCGCGCATCGCGTCGAAAGGTACTAAAATGTTCATACAATCCTTCGATTTCTCTCACAGATGTGGTCGAAATCGAAGGATAGTACCGATAATCTCATAAGTGTATGGGCAATGCTTTTGTGTGAGTTCCCACTGCATTAAAATGCAGCAGGTGCTGCACACATTTGGCTGGGTGAACAAGTTTTCCAGCAATTTAATTCTCCCTTATTGTTCTTTAAAAACTGGAAGCTTATCTCTGAATAACATTATCAATATTCCTTTTTACGTGTTGACTTATGCAGCTCTCCCTATTCAGTTACTATGTGTGTCTGTTTTATTATCATTAACTGAAATCACAACTCAGTGTTCCAAACGAAACATTCAACAGTAAATAACTTTGCCCATTAAAATGTTAAACATTTTCAAATGTCACACCATAATAGAGTCTGGGTTCAGGAAAGGATCACAGAGCTGTGGGTCACGGGTAACAAGAAATGGTAACTAGCTACAAAAATTAAATATTTGCATATTTGCATCTTGCTGACACTGCCTTGCAAATCCTGTTTGAGTTACACATGCAGCCAATCTCTTCCATACCCGCAGAGATACCATCACATTCTGTTGATAAGCATACATATGTTTTCATGCATATATTAGTTCTTTTCCCCTACTTGCTATTTAAATACATTTTATTGAATGTACTAACTTACATGAAAATTTGTTAAAGGACTAAAAACAATAATAGCATAATGTTGCATTTTTAAAGGGTACAGTGCAATGTGAAAGATGGACTGACAAACTGGGAAATAATTTGTTGTATTTGTTTCCATACATGTTGGTCTTAAATACTTCCCCCATCTATTCTACATGAGATCATTACATAAATAAGTGAATAATATACAATTTTTGGCCTCAAAGACATTTTCATATTTATTAATACAATAGTCTTGACGAAGGCATGAACTTCATATTTAGAAATCTAGTGTAAACATTGTAACTATGGTAATCACAACTGGCTATTAGAGATGTGCTTGCTCCGTAAATGGGACCCTAGGAAATGCAGGCTCCGCCTTGGGTTTCTGCGCCTTGCTCGCCTTCCAAAACGAGGCAAAATACTCTCCCCAGCATCATATCTAGCGTGTGTTGGATTCAATATAAGAGCCTCCCACATTGATTTGGTTGCCATTTCATACAGGACCACTGGAGAACTCTATGCTGATGCCGAGTGCAGATGACTGCTGAGCTGACTGCTGACCTATGAGACTGTCCACTCCTCACTGGGACTCTTAGTGTTAATATTGGCCAAGCTAGATAAACGGTATACGTTCAAGATCCCGGCAGCCTGAATCCCAACACCCGGCAGAATACTGATGCTGAAATCCCAAACAGGTCAACATCCAAATTTCGTAATCCCGGCAGCCAGAATCTTGAAGGTAAGTGTAGCTGGGAGGCTATGGTTTTGGCTGCTAGGAGTGTTAGGTTTAGGCGCGACCAGGGGTTTAGGGTTAGGCTGTGGTGAGTGGGAGTTAGGCACCACTGGGGGGTTAGTTAGGTTTAGACATTAAGGGGGAAGGTTAGGGTTAGGCTGCGGAAAGGGAGGTTTAGGTTTGGGCACTAAAGGGGAGGTTAGGGTTAGGTACTAAAGGGGGAGGCTAGGGTTAAGCTTTGGTAAGGGAGGGTTAGGGCTACAGGATAGGGGGAGTTAGAATACTTAACTCACCCCTGTCGGGATCGTGACCATAGGGATGTGTCACACTGATGCTGTAACCCTATGTGTGTCACACTGCTGGCTGCAACTGCAAACTGCAGTGAGGCTACAATCCAGAGCTTTTAATATAGGGCATAATTAACCTTTGGTGCACACTGGTGTTTTCTTTGTCACTGCTTGTAGTGCAGCCTAAAGCTCCTAATATATAATACGGGGGCAGCATTAACCCTGTGTGCATACTGGTGTTTTTTATGTCACTGGCTACATTGCAGCCCAGATCTCCTAATATAGGGCAGCATTAACTTTTTATTGGTGCACTGTGCACACTGGTGCTTGCAAAAGTTTTTTGTGAAGTTATTTGTAAAACAGAAAAAAAGTAGTTTTTTGTACAAAAAAACGGAAATTTTTTTTTTGTTCAACTAGTGGGTGTGATATAGTTCAGTAGGTGCCACCTTGTGTCTGCAGTGTGAAGTAATTTGTGAAAAAAGCTCAGTAGGTGCTGTGTCACTGCATTAATAAATATAAGCACTGAGTCAATATGGATCATGATCAGTCAATAGAAGAGCAGGAGCAGCAACCAAGTACTAGTGCTGTGGCTGTTGCCAGTCATGATAGTACTACAGCATCTACGAAAGGTGGTGTAGGAGCAGAAAGTTTAAAAGCATGTGAAATCTAAATCTTTCACAATGTTACAAAGGGAAGATGTGTCACATTAAAAATCAGCAAATCAGTGCCCCCCAAAAAACCATAACACTAAGGCTGAAGAACAAACTGAGTGTTCACAAATCCCTGGTCTAGGGGGTTTCACAATAGCTGTGTGAGTCT